>NC_065578.1:161270375-161581328 GCF_024542745.1 Macaca thibetana thibetana
GGAGTTCGAGACCATCCTGGCCAACATGGTGAAACCCTGTCTCTACTAAAAATACAAAAATTATCTGGGCGTGGTAGCGGGCACCTGTAATCCCAGGTACTCAGGAGGCTGAGGCAGGAGAATCGCTTGAACCCAGGAGGTGGAGGTTGCAGTGAGCTGAGATCATGCCACTGCACTCCAGCCTGGGTGACAGCGAGACTGTCGGAAAAAATAATAAAATTTTAAAAACCCCGAAATGCTGGTATCACAGGCGTGAACCACCACAACCGGCCGAATTTGATGTCCTTTACTGCCATGGGAACCAGCAGGGAAGGAGTGGTTTTGGGAGGTGAAGAATTCTGATTTGAACAAGTTAAGTTTGTTGTGCTTAGTAGACCCCCCCCAAGGGGAAATGTTGGGTTGACAGGGGTTGTGTAAGTCTGGGGCTCAGTGGGAAGAGGGGACAGGAGATTAAATGTGGGAGTCATCAGTCTGTGGATGATACTGAAAGCCCTGAGCCTGGAAGAGATCACTTAGGGAATAAATGTGAGTGGAGGAGAGCAGAGGGCCGAGGCCCCAGCCCTTTGTGATACCCACATTTAGGTGTTGGCAGAGGAGAAGGAGCCAGTGAAGGGACTGAGAGGTAGGAGGACATTCAGAGTGGTTTCACCAAATCAGGTGAGAAAGGACGTCCAGAAGGAGAGCGTGTACTCCACCGTATCCATTCTTGCTGAGAGGTTTAATAAGGTGAGACAGATAATCAATCCCAGTAACTGGTAAGATGGAAGCCATTGGAACCTTGGCAAGAATGATTTCACTGTGGTGAATAGTGGACTAAAAAGAGAGAATATGGATAAGGATTGGAGATGGAGCATCTAGACAAGTCTCTTTTTTCCTCAGTTTTGTTCTAATGGGAAGCAGAATAGTAGGGTGGCAGCTGAAGATAAATGTGAAATCAGGGAGGATATTTTTGAAAGACAGGGAATATTCTAGTATGGCTGATGGGGATAATTCAGTAGACAGGGAGACTTTTATAACACCAGGAAAGGGGGCAAAAAGGGGTGGAGTTCAGTTGAGGGGTCATGAGTCAGCAGCAGGTGGTCATGTCTTGTATTAGGAGAGAAGGCAGCAGAGATGGACCAAGATGCAGCCAGGTTGATAAGTGTGGTGATGGGAAGATGAGATTTGCCTCATACATGCAACGTGCTGCTCTGGAAGGACAGCACTGGCGGCCATAAGTTGATCTGAAGGGAGGAGAAACCAAGGAGACTGACAATAGTCAGAGGTCAAGCCTCAGGTCACAAGAAAAATGCTCAGTGCTCCCTGGATAAGGGCAGAGAAAACATGAAAGTACTTCCGGATATGAAATCTGGCATGAGAATAGTCAACAGACAACAGCCAGCTGCCAGAGCTGCTTGAAAATCCAGTAGATTTTCACCTCCAGTGCATCGATCTTCTGTCCCTAAAGCCACCCATGCCCAAGGAGAAGGAGGGAGCACACTGGTCCCTTCGCAGCATATGACTGACAGCTGGTGTGGTGGGACATGCGCTGGACTTGCAAGCCAAACCAGGGGGACCTGGGGCTAATTCCCAAATTGACTGTTTATCAGCTGGGTGGCCTCAGACAAGCATTTAGTATTTCTAAGCTTCACTTTATTTTATTTTATTCTTTAATGCCTTGTCTATATTTCATTTTAGTTGACAATAATGTTTTATATTTTATTGGAATATAAAAGGTTTACAGAAATGTGCACAAAACATAAGTATAGAGTTTCATGAATTATCACAAATGAACAAGAAATTGAATGTTGTCAGCACCACAGTACTGTCCCCACCCAAACTTCCTCTCCAAAGATAGCCCCATCCTGATTTCTAATCCCCTAGGTTAGTCTTGCTTTTATATATATATATAAAATATATATATAATATATAATATATATAAAATATATATATTTAATATATATATATATATAGTGAGAGAGCGTCATGTAGCATGTATTTTTTTGTGTCTGGCTTCTTTCACTCAACTTTATGTTTGTGACATGCAACCATGTTGTTGTCTGTAGCATTTTTTTTTTTTTTTTTTTTTGAGACGGAGTCTCGCTCTGTCGCCCAGGCTGGAGTGCAGTGGCACTATCTCGGTTCACTGCAAGCTCCGCCTCCCGGGTTTACGCCATTCTCCTGCCTCAGCCTCCCGAGTAGCTGGGACTACAGGCGCCCGCCACCTCGCCCGGCTAATTTTTTTGTATTTTTAGTAGAGACGGGGTTTCATTGTGTTAGCCAGGATGGTCTCGATCTCCTGACCTCGTGATCCGCCCGTCTCGGCCTCCCAAAGTGCTGGGATTACAGGCTTGAGCCACTGCGCCCGGCCAGCATTTTTTTTTTTAATTTTTATTTTTTTGAGACAGAGTTTCACTCCTGTTGCCCAGGCTGGTATGCAATGGCACAATCTTGGCTCACTGCAACCTCTGCCTCCCGGGTTCAAGCAATTCTCCTGCCTCAGCCCCCAAAGTAGCTGTGATTACAGGTGCCCACCACCACGCCCGGCTAATTTTTGTATTTTTAGTAGAGATGGGGTTTCACCAGGTTGGCCAGGCTGGTCTTGAAGTCCTGACCTCAGATGATCCGCCCACCTTGGCCTCCCAAAGTGCTGGAATTACAGGCCTGAGCCACCACACCATCTGTAGCATTTTTTTTTTTTTTTATTGAGACTGAGTCTTGCTCTGTTGCCCAGGCTGGAGTGCAGTGGCACGATCTCAGCTCACTGCTAGCTCCACCTCCCAGGTTCACGCCATTCTCCTGCCTCAGCCTCCCGAGTAGCTGGAATCACAGGCACCCGCCACCATGCCTGGCCAATTTCCCTGCATTTTTTTTTTTTAGTAGAAGCGGGGTTTCACCACGCTAGCCAGGATGGTCTCAATCTCCTGACCTCACGTTCCACCCGCCTTGGCCTCCCAAAGTGCTGGGACTACAGGAGCGAGCCACCGCACCCGGCTGGATCAGTAGCATTTTTAAACCTTCATTGCTATGCAGCATTTTCCTATGTGAATATACCACAATTTATTTATTCATTTCACTGTTAATGGACATTGGGTTGTTTCCAGTTTGGAGCTATTATAAACAATGCTGTTCTGAACTTTTTCAGACATTTTTAGTGCACTTTTGACTTCATTTCTGTTGGGTATGTAACTGAGAGTGGAATTTCTGGGTCATAGAGAATGCATAGTGAACTTTAATTTCTTCTTCTGTCAATAAGGATGATACCACCTAATTTGAAGGTCTCCATGAGGAAAAGATACAAAAGTTTGAAGAAGGTCTAACATAGTGCTTTGCAAACAGTAGGCACTAAGTTAAGTGATAGTCATCAACATCATTTCTTTCTTTCTGTTTTTTCTTTTTGAGACAAGGTCATTTCGTCCAGGCCAGAGTGCAGTGGTGCAATCTTGGCTCACTGCAACCTCTGCCTCCTGGGCTCAAGTGGTCCTCCCACTTCAGCCTCCCGACTACAGGTATGCACCACCATACCTGGCTAATTTTTTTATTTTGGGTAGAGACAGGGTTTTGCCATGTTGCCCAGGCTGGTCTTGAACTCCTGGGCTCAAACAATCCACCAGCCTCAACCTCCCAAAGTGCTGGGATTACAGGCCTGAACCACCCCTCCCAGCCATCATTTTTAATGGAGTCCATCTCTGAGAGCAACTAGGTGCTGTATATCCTTTTCAGCATGTTCTGCCTCCTGTCCTCCTGACCCCCTCTATTGAGATTTGGACACTTCACTAAAGCCCAGGTCAGATTCCTCTACCTCAGGACTCATCTCTTCCAAAGATGATGACTTAGAGGCATATCCCACCTCATGGCCTCTTCTCATTCCTAGTCTTACCTACTCCCAATATGGACTGACTTCTTTTCCACTCAATTTTCAGGTTTTACTTGTAATTTTCCTCTTTAGCTTATATGTTACTATGGTTATTCTGAACATTATCCTCAATTCTCATGCTTAGTCCTCCCCAACCTTCCGTCACCCCTACCCTGGATGAAAGTAACCATTTAGCAGTTCTATTGTACATCTAAGCTATTGAACATACCCAGAGAAAATAGCAGCCTCAAATAGCACTGTATTGGTGCCTCTGTGGATTAAAACCCTATAACCTCAGCCAAGCCCTCAAAGCTGCCCAGAAAACATCTACACTCCTTCTTCTCACTCCTCTGGGACATTATCCTAAAAGTTAGCTTTTTTTTCTTTTTTCTTTTTTCTTTTTTTTGATACAGGGTCTTGCCCTGTCACCCAGGTTGGAGTGCAGTGGCATGATTATGGCTCACTGCAGCCTTGCCTCCTGAGCTCAAGTGATCGTCCCACCTTAGCCTCCCAAAGTGCTGGGATTACAGGCGTGTCCCACTGTGCCCAGTCAGGCTTTCTTTACAAACTCTCTTGTCACATGTCTCTTTTCACCCTCAACAGATGATCTAGCCTTATATTTCATGGAGACACTTGAAGCCATCAGATGAAAATGTCTTCAAATTCCCCTTCTGTCACTTGAAAACTTGCAAGCATACATATATGCAAGCTTTTGCCCACCTTTCTCTCCCTGTTTTTTTTTTTTTTTTTTTGGAGATGGAGTCTCACTGCGTCACCCAGGCTGGAGTGCAGTGGCACAATCTCAGCTCACTGCAACCTCCTCTGCTTCCCGAGGTCAAGCGATTCTCATACCTCAGCCTCCTGAGTAGCTGGGATTACAGGCATGCACCCCCATGCCCAGCTAATTTTTGTATTTTTAATAGAGGTGAGGTTTTGCCAAGTTGGCCAGGCTGGTCTTGAACTCCTGCCCTCAAGTGATCCATCTGTCTTGGCCTCCCCAAGTGTTGGGATTACAGGCGTGAGCCACCGAACCTGGCTTTCCCTTTCTCTTTTATCCCACGGAAAGGATATCCCTCTTCTGTCCCAGACTATTACCCAAACCCACTTTTTAGAATCTCTTATCTCCTGCCTCCACAGGGACCTTTGCTCCTTTAAACATCTCTCTCTCTCTCTTCAACGTTCCCTTTTACTGGGTCTTTCTCCCCAATTCCCACATTCTCTCCTTTCCTTCTTAGCTAAGAGGTAGGAAATGGCATCTATGCTCACTATCACCCTGGACGTCTCTGCCCCCACCCACCACTGCACAAATGAGGTATCTGGAGACCTCTTTGTTGCCTTTATCTGAGCACACTTTTTAGTCTTTAACTATTTGTTTACTTTGTGGTATTTAACCACTCTGTCATTCTTTAAAACACTCATTTCCCTCGGTGCCAATACAGCACATTCTCCTTGTTTTCCTTTCATCTCTTTAGCTGTTCCTTCTTAATCTCCTCTGTGTGCAGCTCATACTCTATTGCCTAAATATTACTGTTTAGGGCTCTGCCCTTCCTGTGCAGTCTTCATGGCTACCTTCATCCAACCCCATGGATTCAGCTATCCCCGTATGCTCTCTTTCTATCTCTGGCCTAGATCTCTATTTTGAGTTCTAGATCATTCAATTGCCTCTTGGACTCCTCAAGTGTCTCAAATTCAGCTGGTCTACAAATAAATTAATCATTGTCACCCCACCCGACCCCTACACCTGCTTTTCCTCCTGTGTTCCGCACTTTGGTGAATAGAAGTACCATCTAATCAGACACCTACGTCATAACCCTGGGCTGTCCTGCTCCAATTCCTCTCCCAGTGTCTCCAGACTTTCCTGGTGTTAGGATCCTGTTGTTTCTGACTCTGTGATCTCTCTGGACTCTGCCCCTCCTCGCAATTCAACTTCTATTGCTCCCACGCATATCACTTATCAACTAGAAGAACGTTACAGCCTCCTAACTCATCTCCCAGCCTCTCTTCTCATGCCATTGGAATCCATCCTCCCCACAGTTGACCTTCCCTCTGTAAAAGCCTTCAATTGCTCAATGTAGCTTCCATCATCAAATTCACACTTCTTAGCCTGGCTTAGAAGGCCACTGATGATCCAGTGCCTTCCTGTTTCTCAAGCTACGAATGCTCTTCACCTTGACTCTCACCCTACAGTTATACTTGACCATTGGTTCTCCAGAGTGCCAGGCTTTATCTTGCTTCCTCTGTGCCTTTGAACATATTGTCGCCTCCAACTGGAATGCCAGGCCTAGCCAACCCTCATTCCTCTTTCAAGGCTTAACTCAGCTGACACTTTGTCTAGAAGCTTTCCGGACCCCTCCAGCCTGAGTTGTTGTGCTCCACCTCTGTGTTCACAAAGCACCACCTGCAAGTTCTGGCACTTCCTGTTCCATTGGCATGTAACACATCATTTCAGCATTGTCTGTTTCTGTGCTTTTCCCAAACTTCTTAAGAATGAGGGCTGACTCTTATTCATCTTCATGTCCCCAGCAGTGAACACAATACCTGGCTTAATAGATGCCTGTTGAATGAATGAAGGATGAGGAATTTGCAAAGGCAGTTCTATCACACTTGATTGAATCTACAAAATTTATAATTCATCTATACCCTTCTGAGACTATTTGAAAATATGATTTTGTATCCAACTTGTCAAATAAAGGAAGATTTGGCAGTGATCCTTTTTTATCCAGGTCTTAAAAATAACCAATTAAATCAGTCTAAAATTTACACTCTGAGGTCTGAATTGTTGGGATAGATCACTGCCATATTTCCCCTTCAGTTTAAACTTGTTCCATTTTTTTCTTCATTTCCTTGCAATTCTGTCTTCCAGCTCTATAGTAATCTGAGATTACAAACTAACATATTAAGTTCACTTCCCAGGTATGGTGGCTCACGCCTGTAATCCCAGCACTTTGGGACGCCAAGGCGGGTGAATCACCTGCGGTCAGAAGTTCGAGACCAGCCTGATCTACTAGAAATACAAAAATTAGCTGGGCGTGGTGGTGGATGCCTGTAATCCCAGTTACTTGGGAGGCTGAGGCAGGAGAATCACTTGAACCCAGAGGGTGCAGTGAGCCAAGATCATGCCATTGCACTCCAGCCTGGGCAACTAGCCAGACTCTGTCTCAAAATAAATAAATAAATAAATAAATAAATTCCACCTGTGATCCCTAGGGCGACAGATAGACCTTAAAGAAAATATTAATAATATTTTTGCAGGTCGGGTGTGGTGGCTCATGCGTGTAATCCCAGCATTTTGGGAGGCCGAGGTGGGCTGATCACTTGAGGTCAGGAGTTCAAGACAAGCTTCGACAGCATGGCAAAACCCCGTCTCTACTAAAAATACAAAAAATTTAGCCAGGCATACTGGCCCACATCTGTAGTCCCAGCTATTTGGGAGGTTGAGGCATGAGAATTGTTTGAACCTGGGAGGTACAGGTAGCAGTGAGCTGAGATCACGCCACTGCACTCCAGCCTGGGCAACAGAGGGAGACTCTGTCTCAGTAATAATAATAAGAATAATAAATAACATTTTTGCTAATAATTTGCTCTATATGCACTCAGATAAGGCCTTTAGCTCCCATCATCTGGATTCTTCCCTAAAGTATCTATCTGGAGAAGTTCAGCAGCATTGCCTCTAGATCTAGAAAAAGTAATACAGCTCTCCTAGAGAACTTGCTACAAGCAGATTTCCCTTTGGATCACACACATAGGAGCAGCAGAGGGAGCTGCCCTCTTCAGAGCACTCACGGAGCCCACCCCTTTGGGAGGCCCAGTGCTTGGGTATGTGGCTATGATGACCTGGAAGGTATCTGGATATACCTGTTGTGCAGCAGGGTAGACACAGACTTGCCTTTCTGAAGCCCGAGTTGTGAGGCTGGAGCAAAGGAGGAGCAGAACTGGGTTAGGTCCTTGTAGGCAACTGATCAGCTTTTCTCAGCCAGGCTTCTATAAGATAATTAAGCCCTGGAGAAAATGAACTGAGAGACTATATCCTCAGTTCCCCCTGTCTTAGTCCATTTTGTGCTGCTATAATAAAATACTACAGACTGTGTGATTTATAATGAACAGAAGTACATTTTGCTCATGGTTTTGAAGGCTGGGAAGTCCAAGATCAAGGGCCTGTATCTGGCAAGGGCCTCACTGCTGCATTGTCCTATCCATGGCAGCAGGCAGAAGGACAAGTGAGGGCCAAAGAGAGCCAGGAAGTTGAACTTGTCCTTTTATGACAAACCCACTTCCATGATAATGGCATTAATCCATTCATGAAAGCAGTGCCCCCATGACCCAAACCCCTCCCACTAGGCCCCACCTCCCAACACCACTGCGCTGGGGATTGAGTTTCCAATGCATGAAAGCAGTCTGGCTCTGTTGCCCCTGGAGTGCATGGCCGGATCTCAGCTCAAAGCTCCCCCCCCGGGTTTACGCCATTCTCCCCCAGCCTCCCGAGTAGCTGGGACTACAGGCGCCTGCCGCCTCGCGGCTAGTTTTTTGTATTTTTTAGTAGAGACGGGGTTTCACCGTGTTCGCCAGGATGGTCTCGATCTCCTGACCTAGTGATCCGCCCGTCTCAGCCTCCCAAAGTTTCCAATGCATGAATTTTGGAGGACACATTCCAAACCCAGCACTCCCAAAGATGCTAGCTGGTCCCATTCTCAAATTCATAGGAAAGAAATTAACTCTATATAATGGATGCCTTAGGGCAGTAAGGGCTTAAATTTTCTTCTGAAATTCCAGTTGTCAAGGGTTGACGTTGCACCATTTTGTTTACACTGAGTTTCCTCAAGGTAGATCATCTCACCTACCCCAATGGCAGCATCTCTTCCACTTGCTACTTAGTGATAACCCACTTGTCCCATTTGTCCCATGTCCTCAACTTCACTAAAAAGTATAGCAATTTCTTCTCTTCTTTTTTTTGTTTTGAGATGGAGTCTAGCTCTGTCACCAGGCTGGAGTGCAGTGGCGTGATCTTGGCTCACTGCAATCTCCGCCTCCAGGGTTCAAGTGATTCTCCTGTCTCAGCCTCCTGAGTAGCTGGGGTTACAGGCACACACCACCACACCCAGCTAATTTTTGTATTTTTAGTAGAGACGGGGTTTCATCATGTTGGTCAGGATGGTCTCAATCTCCTGACTCGTGATCCTCCCACCTTGGCCTCCCAAAGTGCTGGGATTACAGGGGTGAGCCACCATGCCCAACGAAGTATAATAATTTTTAAATCACCAAGAAAATGTCTAATAATGATCCCAGAGTACTAAAGACTCAAGTGTTCCAATGGTCAAAGTTCTTTCAGGTTGGGAGGCTTTTGGTTTTACTTCCGGTCTCTGTCATCTTTGCCTTAAAAGCATATGGGGGTGATATAAAGAACATAGACACGATACTTCTAAATTTATTTTATTTGAAGAAAAATATGCTTATAATGTAATAAGGCTCATTATAGACAATATCCTAAACATGGAGAAAAAAAGGAAAATAGCCAATAATTCTTTGTCTTATTGGCTAAATATATCAGCCATTGTCAATTTTCTTGCTTGTTTGTTTTTGAAACAAGGTCTCGCTCTATTGCTTAGGCTGGGGTGCAGTGATGCAATCTCAGCTTACTGCTCCCACACACCACCACTCCCAGCTTTTTTTTTTTTTTTTTTTTTTGGTATTTTTTGTAGAGACAGGGTTTTGCCATGATGTCCAGGCTAGTCTCAAACTCCTGGACTCAAACAGTCCACTCTCCTCAGCCTCCCCAAGTACTGGGATTACAGGTATGAGCTACGGCTCCCAGCTTCAATTTTTTTGAGTGTATAATTATATATTTTCTTTTTGTAGTTGAGATCATTTAATGCACAGCCACATATTCACTAAATTGTGTTCCCTACCTTATTTATTTATATTTTTGCTTATCATATTATAATCGCTTTTCCCATGTCACTAAAAATTCTTCCTAAACATTGTTTTCAGTGGATGTCATCAGAGTCTATTGTATGGCTGTGTTGAACCATTTGCCTATATTTGGACATTTACATGGCTCTCAATAAATACACTTTCCAAGGCCCTAAACAGATCCCCGGAGCCTCAGCACAGGCTCCTTCTCTTGGCCTTTGGCGCCCATCCCCAGAGAGATGGAGTCAGCCAAACAAGATGATAAACAGAACAGTTAACACACTGCTTCCCCAGCTGAGCCTTATGGGTTGGTGGGTGAAACAAAGCCCCCAAAAGAGAAAAAAGACTCACTGGGCACTGGCAACAGAGACTTATGGTCAGTTCACAGCACAGACACTCCATAGCCCAGAGAAACATGAGGCCACACATATTATTCTTTTAGGGGATCAAGTTCCTGATGTTGGACTATCTGCCAAGCAGAGCAAACCTCCACCTCCCTCTCACTTTGACTCCCTGAGGGGAAATGTGTCAGTTTGTATGCAGTATAGATAGAGCAGATATGCCTGGTTTTCCTTTGTTTGGGGAAGAAAAAAAAAATGTTACCACCTAAAAGGAAAATTGGCTGGGTGTGGTAGCTCACACTTGTAATTCCAACACTTTGGGAGGCTGAGATGGGAGGACTGCTTGAGCCCAGGAGTTCGAGACCAGCCTGGGCAACATAGGGAGACCCCACCCCCCAATCTCTCCAAAAAGAATGTAAAAATTAGCCAGGTGTGGTGGTGCCCGCCTGTGGTTGCAGCTACTTGGGAGGCTGAGGTGGGAGGATCGCTTGAGCCTGGGAGGTCGAGGCTGCAGTAAGCCATGATCACACCACTGGACCCCAGCCTGGGCACAAAGAAAGACCCTGTCTCAAAAAAATTAAAAAATAAAAAAGAGAAAGAGATAAAGTGCGCGCGCGCGCGCGCGTGCGCACACACACACACACACACACACACACACACACACACACACACACACCCCTCAAGGCTCCAGCCTTGAAAATTTTCAGGTCTTGGGAGGATGTCAAGAAGAGAAGGTCAACTAGTTCATCCTCCTGCTTCTACAGGGCCCTAGCCTAAAAACATTCCACAGCAATACCAAACCATAACCAAATGGTCATACAAAGTAATTTTCCCGAGAAAAATGGAAAGTGTCTTACTCCCAGAAGCTTATAGGTAAGTATTTAGTTGCTGTCTTGGAACATCACACAATATGCCCCAGCTCATCCATGTGCAATAAAAGCAGAGCCTAATGCCTTGGGTCTGAAGATTTATGGGCTTCCACATACATTATCTCATTTGATCCTTGCTTCAGCCTTATAAGGTAGACAGGGGAGGTAAATTTTAATCTACTTGACAGGTGAAGAATCTGAGGCTTAGAGAGGCCACCAGCTGGTGGCCAAGGAAGATTTTTTTTTTTTTTTTTTTGAGATGGAGTTTTGCTCTTGTAGCCCAGGCTGGAGTACAGTGGCACAACCTCAGCTCACTGCAACCTCCGCCTCCTGGGTTTAAGAGATTCTCCTGCCTCAGCCTCACGAGCTGGGCTTACAGGCGGGTGCCACCATGCCTGGCTAATTTTTGTATTTTTAGCGGAGACAGGGTTTCACTGTGTTGGCCATGGCTGGCCTTGAACTCCTGACCTTAAGTGATCTGCCCACCTCGGCCTCCCAAGTGCTGGGATTACAGGTATGAGCCACCACACCCGGCCAGAGGATCTTGAGCTCTTTTCTTTGTCTCTCTCTCTGTTTTTTGTTTTTTGTTTTTTCCAGAGATGGAGTCTTGCTCTGTCACACACGCTAGAGTGCCATGGTGCAGTCATAATTCACTGCAGCCTTGAACTCCTGGGTTCATCCTCCCACCTCAGCCTCCTGAGTAGCTGGGACTGCAGGCACATGCCACTGTTAAAAATTACGGCTAATTTTTTTTTCCTTTTTCTTTCTCTCTTTCTTTCTTTCTTTCTTTCTTTCTTTCTTTCTTTCTTTCTTTCTTTCTTTCCTTTCTTTTTCTTCTTCTCCTTCCTTCCTTCCTCCCTTCCTTCCTTCCTTCCCTCTCTCCCTCCCTCCCTTTCTTTTTCTTCTTCCTTTCCTTTCTTTTCTTTTGTTGAGGCAGCATGGCACTCCCAGTCACCCAGGCTAGAGTACAGTGGCACGATCACAGCTCATGGCAACCTCGACTTCTGGGCCTCCTAAGATTCTCCCACTTTAGCCTCCTGAGTAGCTGGGACTACAGGTGTGCATCACCACATTCAGCTAACATTTTGTATTTTTAGTAGAGATGGGGTTTTGCCATGTTTCCCAGGCTAGTCTTGAACTCCTGAACTCAAGCAATCTGTCCCCTCCTTGGCCTCTCAAAAGTGCTGGGATTACAGGCATGAGCCATCGCACGTGGCTACAACTGGCTAATTAAAAACAATTTTTTTTTTTTAAAAATAGACAGGGTCTCACTATGTTGCCCAGGCTGATCTCAAACTCCTGGTCTCAAGGGATCCTCCTGCCTCAGCCTCCTGAGCAGCTAGGATTACAGACTTGAGCCACCATGCTGGCTCTGAATGCTTTCTTTTGACCTCAAGTTGCGACAAACTGTGCATAACTTAATAGAAAAAATAATCTGTCCTTCCAGACTTCTTTTTGGGCCTCCACCTGAATGGGAGATGCATCTCTTTGTTCAGCAGTTATAAAGCATCCACTGTGTGTCCAATTCCAGGATGGGCGCTGCTCAGTCCTGGTGGCCATTTCAACAGCAGCTTTCCTGTCACTGTGCTGCACTCTGAGATGGGCACTGGCCATGCTCCAGCGCTGCCCTCTGGGAGACCCTGGGGAAGGGCTGTCAAGAGTCACTCCTGGCCTGGCTCAGTGGCTTACGCCTGTAATCCCAGCACTTTGGGATGCCGAGGCAGGCAGATCATTTGAATTCAGGTTTTAGAGACCAGCCTGACCAATATGGTGAAACCCCGTCTCTACTAAAAATACAAAAATTAGCCGGGTGTGGTGGTGCTGACTTGTAATCCCAGCTACTCAGGAGGCTGAGGCAGGAAAATTGCTTGAACCCGGGAGGCAGAGGTTGCAGTGAGCTGAGATCGTGCCACTGCATTCCAGCCTGGGTGACAGAGCGAAACTCTGTTTCAAATAAATAAACAAATAAATAAAATGTGGCTACTGGAACATTTAAAGTTGCATATGTAGCTCACATTTTTTCCATTGGTCTACAATTTATCTTTTACAACCACTGTAAATTGCAAACAGTTCCTCGCTCAGAAATAGTTTGGGTGTTTGTTTTTGTTTTTAATTTTTCATTTACTTAGTCTTTCTCCTTTAGATGTTAAAGCAAGAGAAGATAAGCACAACATGTGAAATAAGATTTTGTTTAATATAACCCTTCTATAATTTTAATGTAATTAAGACCATGATCTTGTCTAGGCAAAGTAGCTCATGCCTATAATCCCAGAACTTTGGGAGGTGGAAATAGGAGAATTGCTTAAACCCAGGAGTTCAAGATCAGCCTGGGAAACATGGCAAAATCCCATCTCTATAAAAAATACAAAAATTTGCCTGGAGTGGTGGTGGGCACCTGTAGCCCCAGCTACTTGGGAGACTGAGGCAGGAGGATTGCTTGAGCCTGGGAAGCCGAAGCTACAGTGAGCTGTGACTGCACCACTGCACTCCAGACAACAGAATAAGACTGTCTAAAGGGAAAAAAAACAAAAAACAAAAAAACAAGATCTCTTTTAAAGTTTTAAATTTAAACTAAAAAAATTAGGCTAGGCGTGGTGGCTCACGCCTGTAATCCCAGCATTTTGGGAGGCCAAGGCAGGCAGATCACCTGAGGTCAGGAGTTTGAGACCAGCCTGGCCAACATGGTGCTACCCTGTCTCTACTAAAAATACAAAAAATTAGCCAGGCATGGTGGCGGGTGCCTGTAATCCCTGCTACTCGGGAGCCTGAGGCAGGAGAATCGCTTGAACCCAAGAGGCGGAGGTTGTAGTGAACGGAGACTGTGCCACTGCACTCCAGCCTGGACCACACAGCAATACACCATCTCAAAAAATAAATAAATAAAAATAAGTAAATAGTTTAAAAAATTGTATGGAGACGTAATTCACATACCATAAAATTCACTCTCAGGCCAGGCACGGTGGCTCACTCCTGTAATCCCAGCACTTTGGGAGGCCGAGGCGGGTGGATCACCTGAGGTCAGGAGTTTGAGACCAGCCTGGCTAACATGGTGAAACCCTGTCTCTACTAAAAATACAAACATTAGCCGGGCATGGGGGTGCGCATCTGTAATCCCAGCTACTCGTGTGGCTGAGGCAGGAGAATTACTTGAACCCAGGAGATGGAGGTTGCATGAGCTAAGATCATGCCACTGCACTCCAGAGTGGGTGACAGAGTGAGACTCCATCTCAAAAAAAAAAAAAAAAAAAAAAAAAATCACTCCTTTTAAATATCAGTGTTTTTAGGAAAAAAACAGTATTCAGTATATTCAATGAATATAGTGTATTATATATACTACATTATATATAACAATATTATATTCAGTATATTCAGTGTGAAAATATATTCAGTATATTCACGAAGTTGTATAATACCACTATCTAATTCCAGAATATTTTCATCAGTCCCAAAATAAACCCCACACCTATCATCAGTGATCCTTCATTTCTCCTCCCACCAGCCACTAGCAACCACTAATCTATTTTCTGTCTCTACAGATTTGCCTATTCTGGACATTTTGTGTACATGGAATCGTATAACATGTGGTTTTTCAGATCTGGCTTCTTTCAGTTATCATATTTTCAAGGTTCATCCATGATAGAGCAGGGTACTTTATTCCTTTTAATGGCTGAATATTATTCCATTTTAATGATGTACCACATTTTGCTGAGTCATTATTCAGTTAATAGACTTTGGGTGCTTTCCATTTTGGGGCTAATATGAGTAATGCTGCTGTGAACATTTGCGTAGAAGTTTTTTATGGACATATATTTTCAATTCTCTTGGGTCTGTATTGAGGCATGGGATTGCTGGGTCATATGGCAACTCTATGTTTAACTTTTTGAGGAACTGCCAGACTGTTTTTCAAAGTGGCTGCACTATTTATAGCTTACCAGCAACATACAAGGGTTCCAATTTCTCCACATCCTTGTCCACACTTATTATTGTCTGTCTTTTTTATTACAGACACCCAGTAGGTGTGAAGTATATCTCATCGTGGTTTTGCCAATCTCAAAGGGCATGGATTTTGTTTCATTAAATAATGTGGTGATTTTCTTGCTCCCATTGTGTAAGTCCCTTTCCTCTTCCTGATAACTCACTTTTCAGAGTCACCATATTTACTCTGGTTTTCATTGCTACGTATACACCAATGACTCCCAAACCTACCTGTCAAGCCTAGATCTCCTTCCTGAGCCCCGATCTTTATTTGTTTTATTTTTTATTTATTTATTTATTTTTGAGATGGAGTCTCGCTCTGTCTCCCAGGCTGGAGTGCAGTAGCATAATCTTGGCTCACTGCAACCTCCACTTCCTGGGGTCAAGCAATTCTCCAACCTCAGCCTCATGAGTAGCTGGGATTACAGGCACGCACCACCATGCGCAGCTAATTTTTGTATTTTTAGTACAGATGGGGTTTCACCATGCTGGCCAGGCTGGTCTCGAACTCCTTACCTCATGATCTGCCTGCCTCAGCCTCCCAAAGTGCTGGGATTACAGGCGTGAGCCACCGTGCCCAGCCCAGATCTTTATTAATGCCAAACTGTTAGGCATTTAAATTTTGTCATGGCCAAAACAGCTGATCATCTCAAGTGCCATCTTCATCTCCCCTCCATATTCCCTGCCATGGTTATAAGCATCACTCTCTAACCAGGCAACCAAACTGGAAATCGTGGAGTCATCCTCCACTTCTCGTCATTGTCCACTTCACTGAATGTTATTAACTGTACCCTAGAAATGTCTGTGGAATGCATCTCCACTCCTCTGTGCTCACTGCTCAGCCTGGTCCAAGATCTCATCATTTCCTTTCTTTTTTTCTTTTCTTTCTTACTTTTTAAAAAAAATTTTGGCGGCCGGGCGCGGTGGCTCAAGCCTGTAATCCCAGCACTTTGGGAAGCCGAGACGGGCGGATCACGAGGTCAGGAGATCGAGACCATCCTGGTTAACACGG
Organism: Macaca thibetana thibetana; assembly: GCF_024542745.1. Lineage (NCBI taxonomy): Eukaryota > Metazoa > Chordata > Mammalia > Primates > Cercopithecidae > Macaca > Macaca thibetana. The sequence continues at coordinate 161,286,315 of NC_065578.1, forward strand.
TGAAACCCCGTCTCTACTAAAAAATACAAAAAACTAGCCGGGCGAGGTGGCAGGCGCCTGTAGTCCCAGCTACTCGGGAGGCTGAGGCAGGAGAATGGCGTGAACCCGGGAGGCGGAGCTTGCAGTGAGCTGAGATCTGGCCACTGCACTCCAGCCTGGGCGACAGAGCGACACTCTGTCTCAAAAAAAAAAAAAAAAAAAAATTTTTAATTTTTTATTTTTAGAAGCAGGGTCTCACTGTGTTGCCCAGGCTGGTCTCAAACTCCTATCGAACTCAAGCAAGCCCCCTGCCTCGGCCTACCAAAGTGCTGAGATTACAGGCGTGAGGCACCACGCCCGAACTCCCACCTCCTATTCTATATTCACTGGGTCCTGCACTGTGTAGAGGCCACTTGGCCTCCTTGATTTAATGGCTTGACATCCTTGTTTGCTCCTTCTCTTCCCACTAGGTCTTGGCTTTTCTTTCTCCCTTCCAGTAGAATATCCAGACCCACCTCCCAGTTGTCCTTGAGCTTAAAAACTCAGCTTAATCCTCAGCTGTTTCTCAACTATGATTGACTCCCTTAGCAAGCAAGTGGAATTCTGGTCTCTGTGGCCTTGGCGTAGGAAAAACCGGTGTCTCCAAGGACCTCAGCTGCTGAAAGGGAGCTGCATTTAGGAGTTGTATTGACCCTGTAGCATAATGTCTTTCCAGAACAATTCACAAGGCCTGGGGAAAGTTTGTCATTTTACTGGGGTAAGAATCCCCAGTAAGAGTCAGTGGTGGGTGGGAGGCCGAGGTGGGCGGATCATCTGAGGTCAGGAGTTCAAGACCAGCCTGGCCAACATGACGAAATCCTGTCTTTGCTAAAAGTACAAAAATTAACCGGGCGCGGTGATGGGTGCCTGTAATCCCAGCTACTCGGGAGGCTGAAGCAGGAGAATCACTTGAACCCAGGAGGTTGAGGTTGCAGTGAGCCAAGACTGTGCCATTGCATCCCAGCTGCCTGGGTGACAGGAACAAAACTCAGTCTCAAAAAAAAAAAAAAAAAAAAGCCAGTGGTGGGTGGAAATGGCATCGAAGCCAATATATTCCCTCTACTCTTTGAAGTCCTGGGCTCTTCTGGAGACTTTGGGAAGACATTGAAGAAGCTGTTCATGATGGTTTAGTGGCCAGGATGGAGAGATGTGGACTGGAAGGTGGTGCAGGTGGATGCTGATTGGTGGCTCCCTGGAGGCCTGTAGTAGGCTACCAGAGAGTTCTGCCCTGGAGTCTGCCCTGGTTAGTGGAGATCTAGAAGGCATATGTACCACATTGGCAGATTATCTGAAGCTGAGAGTCACAGTGAGCTTTTAAACAGCAGAACCAGGATCTAGAAAATTCTAGTCAGGCTGGAATGACAGACTTAGTCTAACAGAGGAACTTTCCTAGCCCACAGAAAAGCAACCTCAGGGAGAGGACCCAATACATCTGAAATACATACAGAGCACTCACATAGAAGAGAAGGGGTCACCTTGTTTTATACAGCCCCTGGGAATAACAGGACCAGAAGGGCTTTCTGACACACAGTCAGGTTAAAACAGAAGAAAAGGGGCCAGGCGTGTTGCTTGTGCCTGTAATCCCAGCACTTTGGGAGGCCAAGGCGGGCAGATCACCTGAGGTCAGGAGTTTGAGATCAGCCTGGCCAACATGGTGAAACCCCGTCTCTACTAAAAATACAAAATCAGCCGGGTGTGGTGGTGGGCACCTGTAATCCCAGTTACTTGGGAGTCTGAGGCAGGAAAATTGCTTGAACCCAGGAGGCAGAGGTTGTAGTGAGTGCCACTGCAGTCCAGCCTGGGTGAAGGACTGAGACTCTGACCAAAAAAAAAAAAAAGTTTCTGTCTTTTAGAGATACTCACTGAGGCCAGGCATGGTGTCTCACACCTGTAACCCCAGCACATGTGAGGTCAAGGCAGAAGGATTGCTTGAGGCCAGGAGTTTGAGACCAGCCTTGGCAACATAGCAAGACCCCATCTCTACAAAAATAAAATTTAGCCAGGCATAGTGGCACATGCCTGTAGTCCTAGCTACTTGGGAAGCTGAGGCAGGAGATTCACTTGAGCCCAGGAGTTTGAGGTTATAGTGAGCTATGATCAGACCACTACACTCCAGCCTGGATGACAGAGAGAGATCCTGTCCCTAAAAAAGAAATAGAGTACACACTGAACTATGTATGCATGAAAGGATACACCTGGAATTTGCTTTTAAATAATCTGAGGATGTGACAAAAATGCGTGGGCATCAGTTGAAACAAGATTGGCCATATGTGGAGAATCACTAAAGCTGGGCAATGGGTACCTTGAGGTTCATTGTGCTGTTCTCTCTAGTTTGTTGTACGATTGAGCTTTTCCATATATAAAGTTTAAAAAAAGGAGGAGGAACAAAAGAAGAAGTGTTAGCCAGGCAGAGAAGAAGGCGAGAGGACCTCCTGTGTGGCAGGAGCAGCATGCATAGGCAGCAAGATCCAAGAGAGTCCAGCATGGGGCAGGGCAGCAAGACCCAAGAAAGCCCAGCGTGGCTGTTCCTGACTGCAACCAGAGTGCAGGCATGAAGGGGAGGGCGCTCAGAGGCAGGCGCAGGCCAGGTCATGGAGGGCTTTGTTGCCATGCTACGAAGTCTGCACTTCATCCTGAAAGCAGGGGAGCCATGGATCAGAATCACATTTTGAAAGGTCTTTCTGGCTACACAGTGTACTCAAAGAGAAAGAAGACAGGAGGCAGGGGGTTCAGTTAGGAGGCAAGAGATGATGGAGGCCCCAACCACAGCAATGGTGAGGGGATGTGAGGAAGCTAATCTGAGCTATATTAGGAAGGTGGGATGAAGGGAACGTGGCAAGGGAACAGGAAGAGTCAAGGTTGATGTCCCAGTGTCTGTGGGGTGGGAGTGCCATTCCTGAAGATGGAGAAGGCAGGAAGGCAGAGAGCTGCACCACCCCTGACCCCTGACCTATTAGGCCTAGGACTGGCTACAGAATTTGTAGGACCTAGTGCAAAATGAAAATGTGTTCAAGAATTACTAAGACTTTCAAGACGATGACAGCAGAGAATTAAACCAAGCGTAGGGTCCTTCTGAGCCTAGGGCCCTGTAGGACTGCAGAGGTCAGAAATCATAAAGCTGCTCCTGCTTCAGCCAGTATACCCTTTTCTGTTTAGAAGGAACAGGAGGGGGGCTGTACAAAAGCCAGGCCTCCTGCTCACAGCCCCAGGCAGCGAAAGAACAGCATGTTCCTTCTGCCACCCTCCGGGACCTCTGTGGGACCCAGAAGCCTGGGACAAATAGCTTGCATTTGTGTAGATCTTTACAACATTTCCCAGACTTGGTTGGGTTTTCCTTGGTGCTGGGATAAAATGAAGAAGCAGAAAGTACTAGCCAGGCACTCCAGAGAGCAGAGTGCTGCAGTGACTTGTTTATCTCCCCAAAGAGATTTCCTGGTTTCTCCAAAAATGGGTTTTGCTACAAGCTTCCCAGTATGAGTCACCAGACCAGTTGGCAAAGCATTTAGGTCTGCTGAAAGCAATGGAGTTGACCCTTCATTGGCTGAGAAGATCTGCCACAAGAACCTTCAGTCCCCTAGAGATGGGTTCTTCAAAACCCCCAAACAGAAGCCGGAATGGTGCTGCCTGTGCAGTCTTGCGACTGCAGGCTGTGATGCATGCCCTCACCTCAAAACGCCTTTCTCTACTTGCAGTCAATGTAGAAGCCTTGCTGGTAGGAGGAAAGGCCGAGGTGAAATGCAGACACTGCTCACCCTGCCTTCCTTTCTGGTGCCTCTTGATAGCTCTTGGCAGGCTTTTGAGGTCAGGCCACCTTCCCCCATTTACCATCCCTTTCACTAGAAACCCTGGTCCTTAAAGACTCAAGGCAGGTGACACTTGCAGTGCGAGTGCCCAACCACCCACCTCTGCACATTATCTTTGTCTTTTCCAGAAGGTTTCTTTGCTGCCCTTCCCTACAAAGACAGAGCAGGCCCTGAGATGGTGGCACTCGCTCCTCTTGTAAAGCCTGGTCTCCCGCAGGACTGCATCAGAAAATGCCCTCTTTCCCCAGGTTCACAAACCACTGCCCTTTTCTTGGCTGCCATTGCACCACTCCGACCCCTGGAGATCATCTTGGGAGGTAAAAAGGAATCATGGCGTTTCTGTTTATGCTGGAGCTGAAGGCAGTGCCTGAGACCCTTTGGCCCTCTGCTCAGCACTGATGTTTATCACTGGGGCTGCTTTGCAATTGCTGGAACAGAGCTAGGCAAAGGCCATGCCGCGAGGCAGGTCCAGGGCACGGCACAGCCGGGCTGAAGACTGAGTACGGTGACAGGGAATCTCCTCCCACCTCTGGCCCCATCCATCCCTCCTTCCCACACCACAGCCTGATACCTCTTGGTTTTTAATTTTGTTTTGTTTTTTGCTGTGGAACCCAGTTATTTAAAGACAAAATTTTTTGTTTCTTTTTCATAAAACAGTCTTTGTTGGTTTTTGTTTCGTTTTGTTTTTTGAGACAGGGTCTCTCTTGTTGCTCAGGCTGGAGTGCAGTGGCGTGATCACAGCTCACTGCAACCTCCACTCAGGGGATCCTCTCACCTCAGCCTCCCAGGTAGCTAGGACTACAGGCACATGCCACCACGCCTGGCTAATGTTTATATTTTTTTGTAGAGACGGAGTTTCGCCATGTTGCCTGGGATGATCTTGAACTCCTGGGCTCCAGCAGTCCCCTCACCCTGATCTTCCAAAGTGCTGGAATAGATGTGCCTTTGTGGTATTTTTCTGATCATAAAAGTATTTCAAGCCAGGTCTGGTGGCTCACACTGTAATCCCAGCACTCTGAGAGGCCAAGGTGTGTGGATCGCTTGAGCACAGAAGTTTAAGACCAGCCTGGGCAACATGGCGAAACCCTGTCTCTACAAAAAATACAAAAATCCGCTGGGTGTGGTGGTGCATGCCTGTAGTAGCAGCTACCTAGGAGGCTGAGGTGGGAGGACCACAAGCCAGAGGAGGTCAAGGCTGCAGTGAGCTGTGATCGCACCACTGCACTCCAGCCCAGAGGAGAGAGTGAGACCTTGTATCAAAAAAAAAAAAAAAAAAAATTCAGACATTAGGTACCTGTTTGGGAAAAAAAGTAAAATTGTCACCTTGCATCATATCCCAGGGTAAAATCCAGAATTAAAGATCTAAGCTAAAACTCCTCTAGATATAGGGTGAGAGTTTATCAGGATAAGAGGAAGTAGAGCTTTCCAAGTGGTGAGACCATCACTGCAAGGACCCAGAGGCCGGCTCCTTCTAGCACCTGAGAGAGGAGGGCAGCTGCATGGAGACTGTAGGGAGGAAGGCCAAGAGAAGGCACTGACAGAGGGAGGCCAGCAGCCAGGTCACGAAGGGCCTGTGAGTCTGGACTTCATGCTGAGGCTACTGGAGAGCCACTGAAAGGCTTCATGGATGGGTCTGCCCTTCAGCAAGGTCCCTGGGGCTGCAGTGCAAGGATCGCCCTGGAGGAGATCAGGGAGAAGGTTGTTGCCATAACCCCATGAGAGGTGATAGTGGCCTGGACCAAGGGAACATCAGTGAGGATGGAGGAGAGGGATTGATTTGAGTGGTGTTCAGGCTGTAGTATGTGTGTGCAGGTAATGAGGGAGTATAGAATGGGTCGATTTCTCAGCCTTCCTCCAAAATCCCTTGGGCTACTGGTAGGGAAGGGTGAGTGAGTACAGAGCGGTCCATGTTGCCTCCCCACAGATTCCTCCTTTAAGGTACTTTGGGGCACATAAACCAAGATATTCATTAGACAGTACTACCGTCCCAGTAGTGTCTGGCCCAGAGATCCAGCTTTGAGAGACATCAGTACGTAGAATGCAGCAGATGCCATCAGAATGGATGAGATAATCCAGGGAGAGGGTCTAAAGGTGAAAACAAAGGAGGCCTCAAACAAGACCTTGCCAACACCCACATTTCTCAAGGAAGAGGGACCTTGAAGGAGGCCTAAAGGAGCTGTCAGAAAGCTAGAAGGAAAGCCATGAAGACTGTGGTGGAGACCAGTGGGGAAGCGTTTTGAAGGGAGGGCCTGGCCAACAGCGCCAGATGCTTCCCATGCAGTTTGAGCAACATAAGAAATAAAATATAAATGCGACTTAGCAACAGGAGGGTCAGAAGTGATTTGGATGAAACTAATTTCCATGGAATGTTGGGGGTGAGGCAAGAGTGTGTGGGATTGAGGAATGAACAGGGATCAAAAAGTAGATCTCTTTGGGGAAGTTTGGGTATACGGGAAGGCTAACGCTACAGCTGGAAGGGACCGTGGGCAGAAAGAGTATCTGATTAACCGGGAGAGATGGGCAGGTTTAAAGGGTGGTGGGAAGGGGCCAGGAAAGAGGGAGAGGCTAAGGCTGTGGGAGAGGGTGTGGGAGTGTAATGTGGGGAGGAGGGGTGAGCCTGGGCAGGAGGAGAGGGAAGCGTGACAGCTGAGCCTGGAGGTGAGTGTGTAGGAGAGCTGGCAGGAAGCTGGAGAATTGCCATGGGTTGTTTCCTCTCTCTGCCTGGGAAGAAATGAGAGGAGACTGTTTGCCAAGAATAGGGGTGGAGTGGGACAAGAGATACTAAGAGAAGGGAGAAGAATTCGGATAGATGCTGTGAAGAACCAGGAGAGAGTTAGACCCATAAAGACAGTTACCTTTTATTGAAAGCTTCCTGTGCATTTGGCACTATTGTAAATGTATTATCCACTCACCTCACTGAAGCCTTACTACCGCCCCGTACCAGATGTGATCCCCATTTTACAGATGAGGAAGGCAAATTAACCTGTCCATGTTGACACAAGAGCAAAGCGTGGAACCCTGGCCTTCTGACTCTCAAGCCGGTCCTCAGCATTGGCGCCATTTGTGAGCATGAGGGTTCACAGGGGCTGTAGACAGTGGACAGCACCACATGGGCTGTGAGCTACTTTCCCCAGACAGCCCAGCACCTGGGAGGAGGAGCCACACAGACCTGCGGTCGGTGCTTTGGCTGTAGGCTTGGGGCTTTGGCTGGCGCTTGTGACCGGGGTTGAGGATACTGGCAAGATGGTGACTGACGTGCTGAATAGAACAAGAGGTGAAGCAGTCAAGGTGGGTAGTGTAGAGAAGTCAGAATTTGGGTCTTATTCTAGCAGCTCCACTTTTGGGTCCATCTACACTCCCAAAGAGTTGAAAGCAATGACCTACACAGATATGGGTACACCCATGTTCATAGCAGCATTATTCACAATCCCAAAAACAACCCACGTGTCTATCAATGGATGAATAGATAAACAAGGTGTGTATGTACATAAAATGGTAAAATTATCAAGGTACATACATACAATGGAATACTATTCAGCTTTAAAAAGGAAGGAAACTCTGAATTCAAATGTTGGAGGTGTCCCCATTTCACAGTAGCAGCCTCCATTTGGCAGGGCTTAAGTCTCACTCTTGCCCACATACCTTCCTCAGCAGCAAAAGGGCTGGCAATGATCTAGATGAGAATTGAGGATTAAGGAGACAAGCCTTGTCCTGAAACAGCATGGTTTTGTTTTGTTTTGTTTTGTTTTGTTTTGTTTTGTTTCTCTTGAGACAGAGTCTGGCTGTCACTCAGGCTGGAGTGCAGTCGTGCAATCTCAGCTCACTGCAACCTCTGCCTCCTGGCTTCAGGTGATTCTCCTGCTTCAGCCTCCTGAGTAGCTGAGATTACAGGCACTGACCACCGCGCCCGGCTAATTTTTTGTATTTTTGGTAGAGATGGGGTTTCACCATGTTGCCCAGGCTGGTCTCGAGCCTCAAGTGATCCGCTTGCCTCGGCCTCCCAAAGTGCTGGGATTACATGCATAAGCCACTGTGCCCAGCCTGAAACATCACTTTTTGAGTGGTGGTCCAAGGAAAAGCCACTAAAGAAAGTAGATAACAGAGGACAGATCTGGGAGTTGTGTCTTAGCTTCACGCTAACAAGTCTCTTGTTTGCTAAAACAAACTCGACTTCTTCCCAGCTGCTCAGTCCTTTGGGAGAAAGAGTGAAGATGGAGAATAAAATGGCTATCATTCCCCCGCCCTGGTCCCAGCTTCCCACCTCTGGCCCAGTGGGGCTGGGCTTCTCCTTGTTTATCACATTCCTTTCAGGAACGTCAGTGGTGGGCAGGCTCCGGGAGCTGGCCTGCCTTGCCTCACTGCCTCTCAGCTCCCACCTCCTTCCTCACAGCTCTGGACGTCCTCAAGGTTGCAGGCCTTAGAAGGTGGCCAAAGACCCTGGTGTACTTCTCAATGTGGACTCCGGGAAGTTTGTTTTTGTTTTTATTTTTTCTGAGATGGAGTCTCACTCTGTCACGCACACAGCCATCTCAGCTCACTGCAACCTCCGCCTCCCGGGTTCAAGTGATTCTCCCGCCTCAGCCTCCCGAGTAGCTGGGATTACAAGCGCCTGCCACCACGCCGGCTAATTTTTGTGTTTTTAGCAGAGATGGGGTTTCACCATGTTGGTCAGGCTGGTCTCAATCTCCTGACCTCAGGTGATCCGCCCCCATTGGCCTCCCCAAAGTGCAGGGATTACAGGCATGAGCCACCGTACCTGGCCGGAAGTTTAATATATATATGGATGCGTCCTGCAGTCAAACCTGGTGTGGGATCACCCTGGTCTGGACCCAGCTCCCGGAGGGAGGGGAAAGTCTGGAGAGCCACTAGCAGAGGGCACAAACTAGACAGGTGCACATGTGACCTTGGACCCTTCAGGGAGGCTATCTCAGGCTCGGCCTCCTTGGGAAAGGATGTGGGCTGCTTTGCAATGCTCTGCTGTGGGTCTTGCTGAAAGGCAGAGCCCTGGGTTCTCTTTCCAGAGATGGGATGGAGTCACAGGCATCCATTCGCCTTGCATCCCTGGCCCCTGACACCAAATGCCCACTCATCTTACCCCTGTCTTGGCCTGCCCTGGGCCTTGGCACCAGGCTGTCTTCACCAGCTCTGCTCACCCAGTCCCTGCTGGCCTAAATGATCTAGGGTGAGGGGTCAGGAGTATGACTCTGGGGGCTGGGGAAGAAACCTGGCCTAGGCTGAGAAAGCTGAGGTCCAGGGTTCTCATATCTCCGGCCACACTGAGCCCGCTGGCATTTCAGCCTCAGGATGGGTCTCTGACAGTGGTGAATAGCATGGGAGAGCACTCCTCTGATCCCCAACATCAACAGTCTCAAATCATGTGTTTTCTATTCATCAGTCATTTATTTGTGCCCAGTTCCTTATTCTACAAACTTTCTTGACCTTCATCATTCCAAACTAGTATTTGGTTTTATTTGGTGGACACCATTTTCCTTTTTCCTTTTTTTTTTTTGAAACGGAGTCTCACTCTCTTGCCCAGGCTGGAGTGCAGTGGTGGGATCTCAGCTCACTGAAAGCTCCGCCTCCCAGGTTCATGCCATTCTCCTGCCTCAGCCTCCCGAGTAGCTGGGACTACAGGCACCCACCACCATGCCCAGCTAATTTTTAGTTTTAGTAGAGATGGGGTTTCACCATGTTGACCAGGCTGGTCTCAAACTCCTGACCTCAGGTGATCCACCTGCCTCGGCCTCCCAAAGTGCTGGGATTACAAGCGTGAGCCACGGCACCTGGCTGACACCATTTTCTTATTCATTCATTCAGCAACTCTCAGCATCTACTATGTGCCAAGGCATCATACTGTGTGCTAGGCATCAAGTCAGTAATAAACCATATTTCATGACTCTGATCCTGCAGGGGAGATGGACAAAGAAACAGAGTGATAGGGGCCAAGACAAGGGAGGGAGTGAAGGGAGCTGTGGCGGAGGGGGAGGAGAAGGGCTCAGGGGTCAGGGGTCACTTCCCAAAGCACACCGTGCTTGATGCTGATGTTGATCCTGGACCATGAGTAGAGTGAGGCTGGGTGAAAATGGGGTGGAGCAATGCCTGTGCGAAGGCACAACGTTGTAGGATGAGGCTTGGGAATAAGAAAGTAGATGAGGCTGCAGAGGAAAGCCTCTTCCTCTACACACTCTGCTTTCCATTTACCAAACTCCCACTCCTTCTTCAGGAACCAGCTCAAATGTCTCTGCCTTCATGGAACCTTCCTCCACTCCTTCCAGGTGCAACCTTCCGGCTCTGTGCTCCACATACATTAGCAGCCTGGAAGGGCTTTCTCAGGCTTACTGTTTGCTTCTGTGGATCTTGTTAGCGCTCAGCCAGGCCTCCTCCACAGGCCCTGCTCTGTGCCCCAAGCTCCCTGTAGTTAGTGCCATTCATGTATTCTTTGGGTTGCCTCTTCCCAGCCTTATTATGGTGTGGAGCATAGTTTTCTTACCTCCATTTATTTCCTTTTTGGCCTCAAAGTTAAGCACAGGCCTTTTCATTTGAGTCTCATTGCCAAGCACTGGCAAAAGCAACACAGGGAAGTGACAGAGTAAGGTGGCATACAGTGGAGGTCCCTGGGCCATAGACCCTGACTCCTGATGGTGTGAAAATTAGAAGCCCAATAGGTTTGTTTTTTTTCAAGACAGGGTGATCTCACTCTGTCGCCCAGTCTGGAGTGCAATGGCATGATCTTGGCTCACTGCAACTTCCACCTCCCGGATTCAAGCGATTCTCCTGCCTCGGCCTCCTGAGTAGCTGGGATTACAGACACCCACCACCACACCCGGCTAATTTTTGTATTTTTAGTAGAGGTGGGGTTTCACTGTGTTGGCCAGGCTGGTCTCAAACTCCTGACCTCAAGTGATCTGCCCACCTTGGCCTCCCAAAGTGCTGGGATTACAGGCATGAGCCACTGCACCCAGCCCCCAGTGGGTTTCTGACCTTGGGTTTTAGTCTCTTGAGGCTGCCTTCTCCCTAACTCTGCCTTAGCAAAAGCCATGGGACCCTTTCCTTCAGGTGGTCCCTCCTCTCAGTCTGGCATGAAATCCAAGAGAATGCTGGATGTCCCTTTGAGAACCTTTGGGGGTGACATTCAATTTACCATCTCTCTATAGAGATTATATCCATCCCTGTGTCCCCAGAGCTAAGCCCAGTGCTTAGCACTTGTGTGCATCTGGCCAAATGATCACACGCCCAGATGGCTCTCTCTGGGTTTGTGGTGTGTGCTTTGCAGGAGCTCCTGCCAGGGGTGTGGCATTTATTCCTTAGTGAACCACTGTGACCGTGGGGAGCACAGCATAGTAGTTAAGAGTATATCTGCTAGAACCCAAGAGATGTGAGTGTGAACTCCAGTCCTCCCACTTACTACTGATATAGTTTAAGAATGACACCATCAGCCATGCAAGGTGGCGGGCACCTGTAATCCCAGCTACTCGGGAGGCTGAGGCAGGAGGATCGCTTGAACCCTGGAGGCGGAGGTTACAGTGAGCTGAGATCGTGCCACTGCACTCCAGCCTGGGTGACACAGCAAGACTGTCTCAAAAAAAAAAAAAAAAAAGTATGACACCATCTGCAAAAGGGGAACATATTAACACTGACTCCCAGGACTCCAGAAGCTGTAACTGCCCCTGAGCACACTGTTCAGAGGTAGTGAATTTGCAGCAGTTAATTTCTTAGGCACCACAGTAATGTGATGGTTGTTAAGACCATAATGAAAAAAGCATATAGGCTGGGCATGGTGGCTCACACCTGTAATCCCAGCACTTTGGGAGGCTGAGGCAGGCGGATCTCTTGAGCACAGGAGTTCAAGACCAGACTGGGCAACATGGTGAAATGCATCTCTGAAAAACAAAACAAAAATTAGCCAAGTGTTGTTATGCACGCTTGTAGTCCCAGCTACTCAGAGCCTGAAGTGGGAGGATCGCTTGAGCCTGGGAGACAGAGGCTGCAGTGAACCATGATTGCGCCACTGTACTCCAACCTAGGCGACAAGGTGAGACCCTGTCTCAAAAAAAAAAAAAAAAAAAAAAACCGGCCGGGCACAGTGGCTCACGCCTGTAATCCCAGAACTTTGTGAGGCTGAGGTGGGCGGATCACGAGGTCAGGAGATCGAGACCATCCTGGCTAACACAGTGAAACCTTGTCTCTACTAAAAATACAAAAAATTAGCTGGGCGTGGCGGCGGGCGCCTGTAGTCCCAGCTAGTCAGGAGGCTGAGGCAGGAGAATGGTGTGAACCCGGGAGGCAGAGCTTGCAGTGAGCCGAGATCCCACCACTGCACTCCAGCCTGGGCAACAGAGCAAGACTCCATCTCAAAAAAAAAAAAAAAAGCAAATAGGAAACAGTGGGAAAGGAAGACCTCAAGGTAGAAGGTGAAGGTGGGCACATGTGAAAGGCTCCGGCTCCCAGCAGCCCAAAAGGTCTCCTCCCTCAAGCCTCGTCTTGCTGAGACTGGAGCCTCACCAAGCTCTGTCCACTTCAGATGGCAGTGCTGAGGAGTCAATTACATTGATGACTTAAGTAAAGCACTTATTAGCACGGTATCTTGCACCTTGTAAACACTAAATGGTGGCTGTGGATGTTGTGATTAACATTCTTATTTCAGTGTTGGGTGGCTGGGGGTGAAGGGCTGTGTCTGGACCAGGCATTCAGGTGAAAGAGCGGCTTAGCACATAGCCCCACTAATGCGAACAGCATAATATAGAGGTTGAAAGTTCAGACTCTAGAGCCTGAGAACCTGAACTTGAATTCTTGCTTTATCATGTAATAGCTGCATAATCTTGGGCTTCACTTTCTTCTTCTGTAAAATGAGGATGTGTTGTAGAGTCATCTGAGGACTGCATGAGTGCATAACTGGATGAGAGGCACCTGGGGCAGCATGGCAGCCAGCACTCACCACAGTTAGCTACTGTTACACTGGAGAAGTGAGCTGTTAGGAAGCTCTTTGGTACTCCCTGGACTAAGGATTTGGGGAAAAGGATTGAACTCAGGTTGTGGAACTTGACTTCTCAGGTGGACTGGCAACCAGGGGCGGGGACCATGCCCTTCAGAACTATGGGCTCAAGGCCAGGCTCACACCTGTAATCCCGGCACTTTGAGAGGTCAAGGCGGTAGGAGTGCTTGAGGCCAGGAGTTCGAGACCAGCCTGCAACATAAGACTCCATCTCTTCCCCGCAAAAAAAGAAAAAGAAAGAAAGAAATATGGGCTCAAAGCAATGAAATGAGCTCCTCCAGTGTTAGAATTTCTCTAGTTTCTTCACTGGATGGAAGGGGGGGCCATTTTCACACCTGAGGCCCCACCATCTGCAGACATTTTGCCAGGGGGCTGCAGGCTGTGCCCTACCCCCACGAGTTTCTTCACACAAGTGGGTTGGCTCCTGGAGTGCGGTGAGAATCCACTGAGAGGTCAGGCAGGGTGGGAATGGAGCAGTAGGGGCGTCTGGGATGCCTGCAGAAGCACAGCTTTTCTTAGCTTCGTGACTGCATGGGCCTTGGCTTCTCAGCCCACATTTTACCAGGTACACATGTTCCCCTGGGGGGTGCCCTTGATGACCCTTCTGAAGCCCTGAGCATGTGGGAGGCTGTGCTCACATGGCCAGCATTCTTCTGGGGAATGAGAGCACAAGCCTCCAGCATTGCTTGTCAGGTTTATTGGGTGCGGATTGGGCCGCATGCTGTCTATCAACAGGGCTTAAGGTTGGTAGCAGGGGATGGCTGAGAGCTCTGTGGGCTCTGGTGTTGAGGAGCCATGCTGGGGCCATGCTGGAAGAGCCTGACTCCCTTCCATTTCTGACAGTTTCCATGTGGGTTATTTGGGGATGGTGCACTTTGCTGTCATCACCAAGCATTTCCAGAGCACCTGTGCTGTGTCAACCCCCTTGCTGAGCGTTCTTACTCTCTCCTGCCTTGGTCAGGGGCTGGGAGCTCCAGCTCTGCAGCGCTATCAGTAGTCTCGGAAAGTACACAGGAAGGCTGTCCTGTAGCACCCCCCATCATACACCAAAGCCCCCAACCCCAAATTAGGAATTCTATGTTGAGCCCCTGTTTTGCAGGGGATTAACTGTGCTCCAGTATGGGCAGAAGCTGAGTGTCTGTGCGGGTTTTTTTGTATAAGCCCTTGAACATTCCCAAAAGTATGTTTCCAGAGATGTTAACCTAAGGAGGTGAGGTTCTACTTGCACTCCATCCGCACTTGTCATTTTCTTCTCCCTTCTCCAACCCCATTTCTGGGTCACAGTTTCCCCAGAGGCCTCTTATAACTAGGAAGAGTGAATGGAAGGGTCCCTCAGAACTCATCCCGTAAAGGCCAGTGGAGACAGGCAATGTTTCCCCAGAGTGGGGGCTTTGAAGTTGCGGAAGCAGGTATGGGATGGGTTGGGAAGGGTCACAGCTGGGATAACCAAAAAAGAGGGTTGCTGGCAGATGCTGAGACCTAGTCCCCGAGCCACTGCCAGAACAGGAGTTGAAGAACTTCAGTCTGAGAGTGGCTAAGAAAGGGACTGCTGGCCTTTTGGGGGAGGCTACAGTGATTCTGTGGCTGGCCTGAAGGAATGCTGTTGGCTGAAGCGGTAACTCTTCAGCAGGGGGAGGCCTGCTCTGTGTTGGGGGGGGGGGAATGTCCTCAATACCCTCTGCTGTATACACTTTGATGTGAACTTGTCCCCTGGTTCGTCATGTCCCCTAATTTGTGAGGGCAAGACTGTTTCTCATGTAGCACTGTGTCCCTCATACAGTGTTGACAGAAGCCTCTTGGTGAATGGGGCCATGAATGGATGTATGAGCAAGGCCCGCAGCAGGATTCTTGGTGGAATGGCTCGAGAGGACAGACTCCTGGTACCCACAGGGCGCCACAAGTGTAGCTCCCTACAAGTGCTAGTTGCTATTGTTGGTGGGGATAATGCCTGTCCCTATCCCACTCCACCCTGGCCTCTGTCACCATAGGACTGGGGTGGGTTTGGGGGAGGCTTCTCAAAGCAGCCTCATTCCTTCCCACCTTGCAGCCCTCCAGGCAGGTCTCCAGGGCTTAATACATAGTCATTTCATTTTCCATAGAAAAGCACACAATGTAGTTCCATTGGCTACTGGGTAAGAACAAATTTCACCCTGCTAAGCAATTCCAAGATACTAAACAAAGGGGGCAGGGGCTCAAAGAGGAGGAGGTTGGGGCCGTACTGCTTGCCCTCAAGGCTTAATCGCTCCTCAGAAGGACCTAGATTTTTACAGCCTATCTCCTATTCAAGGCTTTCTTGTCATCAGGATCTAGGTTTGAGGCCTGGTTCTACCACTTACAACCCAGTGAGGATCCCCAGGGGGATCAGTCCCATTGTGCATATGAGACAACAGGTTCAGACGTGCTAAGTGACTCAGTCAAGGTCACAGAGCTAGTTGGGGGCAGAGTTGGGATTTGCACATGGGCCAACTGTCTAAAGACCCAATGGGCTCATATACCGCTATGGGCAGAACTTTTCCAGAACAGCCCCCAGTTTTCCTGGCAGCCGTAAAGGGAACCTGTAACTTTCTAGGGGCAATATCAGTTGTTACAAGATCTGAATCTTTCATGTCTAATGACCTAGCCCTAGCCTCAGTAGAGGACTCCTGCCCCATATACCACCCAGGGAAACAGGCATTACGGCCCCTACCCAGGACAGCTGGTGCCAGGAACCCAACTTTCCTCATAGGGTAATGGACCTCCCTTCAACCTGTCTATTTATTTATTTATTTATTTATTTATTTTCAATAGAGACAGAGTCTCACTCACTATGTTGCCCAGGCTAGTCCCGAACTTGTGGGCTCAAGCAATCCCCCTGCCTCACCCTCCCAAAGTGACAGGATTACAGGGGTCAGCCACCGTGCCTTGCCTCTCCTTAAACTTCCTTTCCGGAGACTCTAGAATCTTTCTTTTTGGTGGAAAACAATAAAAGATTTGGCACTCCACATGGAATGCAGCAGGAGACTGCAGGGGGTGAACTCCCCCGGTCCCTTCCAGCCCTGGGCCCTGCTGCCTGCCCTGCCCAGCACACCAGCCCTGTAAGGCATCTGCTCTCCCAGGGGACCTTTGACAGGCCCTCCAGCCCATGGTCAGCTCTTCCCTGCCCTCCCTTGTAAAGATAGATGAGACTGGCAGCTGTAGTGTCTGGTACCAGGAAGTCCCCAGGTGGCTGAAGGGAGTGGGGCCAGAGCCCCAGCTCTTGCTGGGACAGCTTTCTGGGAAATGCAGGGGAATGTTTGGGGGCTTTGAGACATGGTGGAGGTGGGTCAGGGGGACTGATGCAGGATGCTGATGGAGAGGTGGTAAGGAGTTTGTGCATGGGAGTGGGACTGGGAGATGTCACATATTTCCCTGGGGCTTTCGTGATAAATATAACTTTGGTCAAGGAGAAACCAGCAGTAGGCCACAGCCTAGGCCAAGGTAAAAATGCCACCTTCTAATGAGCTCCAGATCCACACAAACTGCACCTTTTAATGTCCTAGGGAACTTTAGCCAAGGCCTAGAAAAAGTCTCCTAGAAGCAGAGTTGGGAGACGCCACAGATCCAACCCTCAGCCTGGAGCTCGTAGAGGCATTCCGGATGCCTCCAGATCAAAAGACCGCATAGGTATCACTGACCACCTTGAGGGGATGTAGCAAGGGTGGCATCAAACCATCTGAATTGGCATCACCTCAGTCTTGCTTTGGGAAAGGAACAAACGCTTCTGAATTCATGGCAGTGGTATCACCTGTGAGGGGTGTGGTCATTGCCAGTCAGTCCTGCCCTCTTTGGCTCTGCCCTCTCCTAGGCGAGTGGCTGGAAAGTGACCTCTGCAAGCACAGGCAGACCCATATCTTCCAACCTCCTGTTGGAGCTGTTCTCACCAGAGTCTGTCTGCAGACTTCCTCCCTTGCAGCCACGTGGGGCCAAATGACTCTGCAGAGAGGGAGATGCCCTCTCCTCGGGTGATGGGTCACAGGAAGGAAAGAGGTGACCTCAGTGGGGAGCAGCGTGGGCTAGCAAGGCATCAGTGGGCTGTGGTTGCCGAATGCAGCACACAGAGGCTCTGGCCTTCGCCCTCAGTAAGTTCTCATTTTAAACTTTCTGGATAGACAAATAATCCTCTTCCTCTCATCTTTTGCCAATGGAAGTGGTGAAATGTTCTCTCCTCTGTTTAATCAGATAAGACTTCTAGAGGAAGCAGCATCAGAAGGGCCAAGGTAAGGGAGAAAATGCTGTGCTTTGCCCATCTGAACCTATCAAGGGCATTAAACTTGGATCCTAACGCACGTGGCAGACACAGAGCAACATCATGTCGCCATAAGGCCTGGAGGAGATGGGGGCAAAGAACCGTTTCTTACCTCTGAGTCTGATCACTAGGTGCCTCAATGAGTCACAGGTCAGTACAGGCTTTCAGAGGTCATCCTTTCCATTCCCCTGCCTCCATCCAGGACTCCCAAACCACCCCGTGGGATTCCCCTAACCCTAATGCTTTTCGCAAAGGGAAAAAAATAACTGTTGCTACCTAGTTTTCTCATCAAGAGGCCTGTGGACCTTTACTGCATGGAAGTTGTTTGTTATATCTAACCTAAACTACTCCTGCTATAAGGGATAGGCAGTTGAGTAAGGTCTAGAGACAGAAACACAGGCAAAAATAACCTCTCGAGGTCACCGGGATGCACCATCAATTCTAGAAGCAAGAAGAAGTTGTTCTAGCCTCCCTTTCAGATTAGCACAAAGGAAGCAGCTCTGCTATGTGCCGGCTCTGAGGAGCTCAGTTCAACAGAAATCCCAGCCCTGGGAGGACTCTGGGCTCCTTCTCCTTTTAAGGCAACGTCTGAGTGCTCAGGGCTACACAAGCTGCAACCAGCCCCAGCCCCTCTCATTCCTGGCTATTTGGAGGAAACTGATGATTAATCAACCCTTTCCCTCCCACCCCCAGCCTGTTTTTCATTAGGTTCTTTTTAAAGTGTTGGCACACCTCCTCAAGAACAGACACTTGGCAGATCCTTGCCAACTAGGACCCCAGTGTAGGGGAGGTAACTAGGAGGGAGTGGGGAATAGTCCTGGATTAGGACAAAGGGGAGAAGTCAGGATGTGGGGTGTCAGGGAAGAAGGTTAAATTGAGGCTGGGCATGGTGGCTCACTCCTGTAATCCCAGCACTTTGGGAGGCTGAGGCGGGCGGATCACGTGAGGTTGGGAGTTCAGGACCAGCCTGATTAACATGGAGAAACCCCATCTCTACTAAAAATACAAAATTAGCTGGGTGTGGTGGTGCACGCCTGTAATCCCAGCTACTCAGGAGGCTGAGGCAGCAGAATCACTTGAACCCAGGAAGTGGAGGTTGCAATGAGCTGAGATTGCACCATTGCACTCCAGCCTGGGCAACAAGAATGAAACTCCGTCTCAAAGAAAAAAAAGAATAAAAAAATAAGGAAAGAAAGAAGGTTAAATTGAGTCCTGGCTAGGGGCGAAAGGGAAGGGTCTGAATGGGAGTCCTAGCTCTGAAGGGGGCTGTGTGAAAAGAGGAGGCTAGTGGGTGAGCTCTGTGGTAGCTGGGCACTTGGGCACCCCAGGGATGCTGGGTGGGCAGAGAGGAGCTGCTTTGGCCCCTGATGGGGAAGGTCAGAGATGGTTACACTGACTTGGTGGCTGTTAGTGAGACAGTCAGGTCTGAAACCCAGCTTTCCCTGAACTTGCTAGGTGAAGTTAGTTAAGTCATGTTCTCTATGGATCCCCAATTTCTCTCTGAGTGAAGCCTACAAGTGGCGTGGGAACTCTGGAAAGGGAAGTTATGCAGTGCACAGTGGGCTCTGAGAACTTCCAAAGTGTGCACATTTTGGGAAGGGAAGGAAGAGGGGAGGGCAGGAGTCTCTGCCTTAGGGCCTGATCTCTAGACCATGGGCCTAGAGAAGCTGGTGCCTCCAGCTCTCACCTCCAAGCTCCCAAAGTGGACAGAATCACTGATGAAACTGCTCTCAACTTGACGAGATCAGGGAATAGGAGATGGAATTCCCTGATCAAACTATGGGCAGATCATTATAAGAGCTTCCTAAAAGGGCTGATCCATTGAGTTTCCTTGTTTCCACTCTATTTGCATACTCCTCTCCTTCGGTCCCTTTCAAATCAAGGTTCAGTAAGGTCACCATCACTTCTGCTCTGGGGTAGAATCCAGTTGATCTTAGGGTCAAACCCAGTTCCCTGGGGGCCTGAGTGAGTGTGAGGGGGAGCTCTCTGCCCCTTGCTCCATCACCACAGCCCCAGTGGGGCCTCCAGCGCAGCTGGACCTTGGGGCCTGCAGGGCAGAAGGCTAGAACAGATACATTCCAAGGCCCTGTCTCACTAGGCGCTGTGCCCCTTGGCTGCTTATTGTGATTCTAGCAGAGGAGCCAAGGACTCTCACTGCTAAAAAAACCTAGGGGCTGGTCCCCAATGGCATGTGTTTGTGGTGCAGGTACAAACCGTTTCCATAGGACTCACTTTTCTTTCCATTCCCTCGGCGAAGAGTGGAGGTTGAAGAAATGCAACATGGGCCAGAGAGTGTGATAGAGAGCTGCTTTCCTTTCTTCCCTGCCTTCTCCCCACACCCCAACCTGGCATTCTTGAAAGAAAACTTTTTAAATATTCAAACCGTAGTCTCTTCCTCTTGAAAAACCTTTAGGGGAGGACATCACAGCCTCCCTTTAAGTCCCAGTTGCACTGGGGTCTCCATCACAGTTGGACAGTTAAGTCTAATGTCTAACCCTGCCACTTCCTCTGCTTCTCTGATGAAGATGAGAAGCAAGTGCTCTCAAAACAGGGCTCAGGCTCGGTGCACCCTTATGGAGGAAGAAACAGGGATCCACGGAGGTGTGGGTGGGTGGCTTATGCTGTGTATAAAACTCAAGCCCCTGGCCAGGCACGGTGGCTCACGCCTGTAATCCCAGCACTTTGGGAGGCCAAGGTGGGTGGATCAGGAGGTCAGGAGTTAGAGACCAGCCTGACCAACATGGTGAAACCCCGTCTCTACTAAAAATACAAAAATTAGCTGGGCGTGGTAGCGCGTGCCTGTAATCCCAGCTACTCAGGAGGCTGAGGCAGGAGAATCACTTGAACCTGGGAGGCAGAGGTTGCCATGAGCCAAGATCACACCATCACACTCCAGCCTGGGTGACAGAGCAAGACTCTGTCTCAAAAAAAAAAAAAAAAAAAAAAAAAAACCTCAAGCCCCCATTGCAGCTCAACTGACTAGGGTCCCATGGCCTCTCTCACAAACTTCTCAGTGTCTCGGGGGTCAAAATTGAGTCATAGAATCCAAGATCCAGAATCTGGCAGAGTCTTCCAGAGATCAGCTGACCCAATGAATTCCAGGGCTCTCCACAGAGAGGTGCTTGTCCTTAGCTAAGTTTTTACTAAAAATAAGGACAATACCGTGAATTTTAAAAAACACACATATTTGTTGTTAAGGTATATTCTTTACTCTGTTATGCCTACCTTCTTTAAAATTAGCTCCTTCTTATTTTGATGAGACGATGATGGTAGATAGAATTTTAAAATACCGGACGGGCATGGCGGCTCCCACCTGTAATCTCAGCACTTTGGGAGGCTGAGGTGGGAGGACTGCTTGAGGATAGGATTTTGAGTCCAGCCTGGGCAACATAACGAGACCCCATCTCTAAGAAAAAAAAAAATTACAAATATCCTTAATTGGTAAAATAAAATGTTAGCATATGTTGATCCCTCCAGTTTTATTTTTCCTTTGGAAATGTATTGGCTTATAAAATTCCTGTATTTCAGAACTACTGACCTACTCCTTAAAAACTGGGGCCAGGACTAAGGTGAGGGGATGTGAGGCACTCACTTTGGGCACAGAATACAAGTGGATGCCAAAAAGTCAGTGAGTAAGATAACTGATGTTTTCATGTATGTGTGTGTGTGTATACACACACCACACACACACACACACACACACATATATATATATATATTTTTTTTTTTTGAGACAGAGTTTTGCTCTTGTTGCTTAGGCTAGAGTGCAATGGCGCAGTCTCGGCTCACCGCAACCTCCACCTCCCAGGTTCAAGTGATTCTCCTGCTTCAACCTCCTGAGTAGCTGGGATTATAGGCATGCACCACCATGTCTGGCTAATTTTGTATTTTAGTAGAGACGGGTTTCTCCATGTTGGCCAGGCTGGTCCCAAACTCCCGAACTCCTGACCTGAGGTAATTCGCCTGCCTCAGCCTCCCATAGTGTTAGGATTACAGGCATGAGCCACAGCGCCCGGCCTTCATGTATATATATATGTATTTTTTTTTTTTTGAGACAGAGTCTCCCTCTGTCGCCCAGGCTGGAGTGCAGTGGCGCGACCTGGGCTCACGACAAGCTCCGCCTCCCGGGTTCCCGCCATTCTCCTGCCTCAGTCTCCCGAGTAGCTGGGACTACAGGCGACGGCCACCTCGCCCGGCTAGTTTTTTTGTATTTTTTAGTAGAGACGGGGTTTCACCGTGTTAGGCAGGATGGTCTCGATCTCCTGACCTCGTGATCCGCCCATCTCGGCCTCCCAAAGTGCTGGGATTACAGGCTTGAGCCACCGCGCCCGGCCTCATGTATATTTTTTAAAATAAAACTAATGCAAAAAGTCCACAATAAACAGCAATGCAAAATTTTAAAGACAGAATCAGTGTTAGTATTTCACCTTTTGCCTCAGGTTCCAATGTGCTTGGCATGGCACTGCTTAGAAGCAGTTCTTCTAAATCACCCATGATAGGAAAGGGCAATTCTGGGTCTGAGAATACTCCATAAAAGGAACTGCCACAACATTTGCAGGTGTTTGGTTGTCTCATGACCCTGAGGCCTTGAGTCTGATGTCATTCCATTTCTGCAGCTTAAACCTGAGTCCCTCTTTTGCTGCCCTCAATGGAGACATCCACCCCACTCTCCCAAACAACACAACTGTCCTTCAGAGGCTCAAGGGCAGTTACGTAAGCGCTCCCCCACACATCCCCATACTCATTCCTCTCCCTCTGTAGCCAGCTTTTCATGTTTATTTTTCTTTTCTGAATTCTTAGGAAAGCAAGCAAGTGGAGACCAAGACAGATGCCAAGAATGGAGAGGAAAGGGGCAGAGATGCCAGCAAAAAAGCCCTGGGCCCCAGACAGGACTCAGATCTGGGGAAGGAGCCAAAGAGGGGTGGTTTAAAGAAAAGCTTCTCTAGAGACAGAGATGAAGCTGATGGCAAGAGTGGTGAGAAGCCCAAGGAAGAGAAGATCATCCGGGGCATTGACAAGGGCCGGGTCAGGGCTGCAGTGGATAAGAAGGAGGCAGGGAAGGATGGAAGAGCAGAGGAGAGGGCAGTGGCCACCAAGAAGGAAGAGGAGAAGAAAGGGAGTGACAGGAACACAGGCTTGAGCAGGGACAAGGATAAAAAGAGAGAGGAGATGAAGGAGGTGGCCAAGAAAGAGGATGATGAGAAGGTAAAAGGGGAACGTAGGAACACAGACACCAGAAAAGAGGGTGAGAAGATGAAAAGAGCAGGTGGGAACACAGACATGAAAAAGGAGGATGAGAAGGTAAAAAGAGGAACTGGGAACACAGACACCAAAAAGGAGAATGAAAAAGTCAAGAAGGATGAACCCTTACATGAAAAGGAAGCCAAAGAAGACAGCAAGACTAAAACACCCGAGAAACAGATGCCCAGTGGCCCCACCAAGCCCTCTGAAGGGCCGGCCAAGGCGGAGGAGGAGGCAGCTCCCAGCATATTTGATGAGCCTCTGGAAAGAGTGAAGAACAATGACCCTGAGATGACTGAGGTGAATGTCAACAACTCAGACTGCATCACAAATGAGATCTTGGTCCGGTTTACTGAGGCTCTGGAATTCAACACTGTGGTTAAGGTGTTTGCCTTGGCCAACACGCGAGCCGATGACCACGTGGCCTTTGCCATTGCCATCATGCTCAAGGCCAACAAGACCATCACCAGCCTCAACCTGGACTCCAACCACATCACAGGCAAAGGCATCCTGGCCATCTTCCGGGCCCTCCTCCAGAACAACACACTGACCGAGCTCCGCTTCCACAACCAGCGACACATCTGTGGAGGCAAGACAGAGATGGAGATCGCCAAACTGCTGAAGGAGAATACTACCCTGCTCAAGCTGGGCTACCATTTTGAGCTGGCCGGGCCCCGAATGACCGTCACCAATCTGCTCAGCCGCAACATGGACAAGCAGAGACAAAAGCGGCTGCAGGAGCAAAGGCAGGCACAGGAAGCCAAGGGAGAGAAGAAGGATCTGCTGGAGGTACCCAAGGCCGGGGCTCTGGCCAAGGGCTCCCCAAAACCTTCACCTCAACCATCTCCAAAGCCCTCTCCAAAGAACTCACCCAAAAAAGGGGGTGCTCCAGCTGCCCCACCTCCCCCTCCCCCTCCCTTGGCTCCACCCCTTATCATGGAAAACCTGAAGAATTCACTCTCACCAGCTACCCAGAGGAAGATGGGAGACAAAGTCCTCCCTGCCCAGGAGAAGAACTCCCGTGACCAGCTATTGGCCGCCATCCGCTCCAGCAACCTCAAGCAGCTCAAGAAGTTAAGTAGTTGTTGGCGTGAACCAACAGGGCGGGGCTGGTTAGGGCCTGGAGGAGAGGGCAGGACTGCAAAAGGGAAGGCATGCACAGGAGCTCCTGTCGGCTGCAGATGAAATAGACTCCCAGGGCCCATAGGGAACTTCAGGTCATCTTATGCATCCTTCTGCCTGCAGGCAGGTCACACTTGTACATTCCCTAGAGCTGAGACTCTACCCTTCCTTTAAGGAGCTTCCTTTAGCCCCTCACTCCATGCTTCTCTTTCATCCTGCAGTGAAGCCTGTTTCTCCTTAAAATGGAGAAATGGCCTCTACAGAGTAGTTTTGCCTCGGGTCCTTCCTTTAAGTCTTCTCCATTTCCCCAAACAAAAATGATCCATGTTTTACTTAGCCTCCTCTCAGGACAAGCCGAGTCCTACAGGTCAGTCCATCTGAAAGGTCTCTGGGAGACTCACCTCTCCCAGAGGCTAGGCAAAGGAGAGTCTACCTTTGCCTAGCCAGTGCTATGGACAGAGGAGCCATCCCTGGACACCCTACTTCTCCAAGCTCTGCCTCCCCTGGAAGTCTGGCCTGGGTGACAAAGTCCATGATCGTTTGTCCATTTGGCTGGATACCCAACCCCCACAACATCATCTGGGACAAGATATCATGAGATAAAGGACAATTTCCATTGTAATTCCAGTGGTCACTCGATGACATCCAATTTTTACAGACAAGGAAAAATGCTCCTTCAGTGTCAACACCTCATTCACATTCCACAGACATAACATATTGCAGTGTCTCCTGTGTCCTTCCAGTAGGGAGGGAGGTGAGGTGGCCGAGCTCCCTTCTCTAACCTGTCTCTACTTTGCCCCTACAGGTGGAAGTGCCCAAACTGCTTCAGTAGGACCAGGCTACCAGGCACCATCTGCCAATGCCATGACTGCTCAGGCCTCACCTCCCAGGGCTACACAGACCCTGCCCACCCCGTCCCTGGCTGACCTGCTGTGGATGTCCCTATTCTGCCATGGGACAGTCAAGGCCTGGGTCACGCTCAAGGAAGGATGCCTTATCTCTTCTCGCTTTCCTTTTCTTGTCTCTGAGGCTCTCCAAATTTTGCTTTAATACCTGGAGCTCAGGTTTCCGGACAAGAAGAGTCCTTTTAGCACATCGCTGAGAAGATGGCACTGTCCAGGGCCCATGTAACTGGCAAGCTGCAAAAGACCTGTGATCCAGGAAAGATGTCCCACAGGGACCACATCCACCCCAGCCCCACTGCCCTCTAGGGCCAGGATTCAGGCCTCTGAGGAGCCCATGGGGCAAAGCTGCTGGGCCAGTGGCATTCTGTGTGGGACAATGGCAGAAAGATGGAGAGGCACGGGGGCACAAAGGGGAGCATGGGGAGGGGCTGAGGATACCCCAAAGTCCAGGCTAATCAGAGGATGTGGCAGGGGCAGTGGCCTGGATGGACAGTGCCTGGTGGGAG
Organism: Macaca thibetana thibetana; assembly: GCF_024542745.1. Classification (NCBI taxonomy): domain Eukaryota; kingdom Metazoa; phylum Chordata; class Mammalia; order Primates; family Cercopithecidae; genus Macaca; species Macaca thibetana. The sequence continues at coordinate 161,311,166 of NC_065578.1, forward strand.
TAGACTCCAGACAGGAGGAGTGGGACAGACAGCAGCTGGACTTGAAGGTTTGATGCCAAAGTAGACATTTTCCTCACACCCACCTGCTGCTGTATAAATAGCTGTGTATCTGTTTTTCCATAAGATTTTGATAATATATACAAACCTTTAGCTGTGAATGGCTGTGCCCCACCTGTTGTCCTGAACTGTGAGTCCTGATCCTAACCCTGGGCTCCCTGGAGGACTCTAGAAGCTGAGGTTCCCTGCCATGCTATTTGAGTTGGCCATGAAATAAATTCACATCCTCAGAAAGTGCAGCATGGAGGAAAATCTGAACTCTGAGCAGAGGACTCTCCACTGACCTGGTTGTTCAGGTCTAGAAGGCCAGGCCTCTACTAGGTCTGCTCCTGAACCAGTCCTGCTGCCTGGAGTCAGTAGCCAGAGCTGTTCTCAGGGGTGCTGGGGCAGAGTGGAGTGCAGGGTGCTGGGATGGCTATATTAGGCATGTTTAGGGATGCTCATTCCATGACTCTGCCTAACCACAGGCTCAGGGCCAGGTCCTCACAGCAGTCACAGGCCCAGGAAGGCAGCAGGCAGAGAAGTGGAGTGACTATTTGGAGAATAGCACCCATACCTGTGTACCCTAGGGCTCAGAAGGGCCTCATCTTCCCCAGCCCTCCCCATCTACTCACCAATTCCGCTTCCTGCCCCAACTGCAGGAATGCTGACAATGCTGCCATGCCCACCATCGTGTGTAGATGAAAGGCATCTTTCTGAATTTCATTCTCTTGAAGGTGCTGGCACCCCTTGGCACTGTGGAACTGCCACCTTGGGTCTGTGTCACTTGTAGGTTTCTCTGCCTCCAGGTTGCCTCAACAGCAGGAGGCACAGCAGTTTCACCATCGTTGAGGTGAGGGTAGGCTACCCCAGCTAGGAAGCAGGATCACTGTGCTAGGTCTGCCCAAAACCAGAGGGCAGTCTAGTCCTGGGGTAAAGCCCTCAGATCCCAGGGCACACTCTTTCCCATTCCCTCCACCCACTTGCCTGTCACCCCAGTCACCTAAGCAATCACTGGGCCCAGAGGAGAGGAGACAGACACACACTGGCTCCTAGACCTAAAGGGTATGAGCTGGAGCTAAGGCCAGCTAGAGCTTCCACTGTCAGCCCCCACTGTCAGCCCCACTGCACCCCCCGGGCCTGCTGGGTGCTGGGCACTAGCTAGATGCTTTAGGTTGCTTCAGCTGATCCTTCAACTCTGTGAGGTGGATACCAGTATTCTATTTTGCAGATAGAGTTTGGCCCAGAGAGGTTAACTAATATATCCATGATCACACAGCTAATAAAAGGCAGAGCTCAGGTCTTTTTTGTTTGTTGGTTTTGTTTTGAGCCCAGGTCTTCAGGCCATAGAACTGCTTCTCATTAACACTCTCCTTCCTTCCCTCACTGAAATAAGGCTGTGACGGTGCTGCAGGAAAGCACTGGATGCTCACCTGAACCCAAACAACCTACCTCCAAATCTTAAGGCTCCAACACCTTAAAAAGGTGTCACCTTAGGAAGCCCTTTCTACCAAACTTCAAACATGATTTAGCCAGAGAGAAAAACCACTCCCTACTGTCCCGAGCAACAAGTGAGCGGCCCCTCCGCGGTGCTCCTGCGGGATGCTGTTTCTGCCCTGGATGATGTAATCATTCCTCTGGTGCACTTGAACCTGGTGCGGAAGCGCAGCGCCACCTGGGGGTGGACCGCAACCCAGATTCTCCAGCTGCTCCAGGGACGCCCTGGAGCTGTGCTAGGGACCAGGGGAGGGAGGCAGTTCAAGGGAGGAGGAGGAAAAGATGGGTAGATAGCCTGGTGAGCTTTGGAAAAGGGGCCCGAACTCCAGAGGCTGCGTTTCTGCTGGGCCATGCACCCACTGCTGCCCACCTGCCCCACCAGCACTGGCAGTCACCCATCTATCCAGCTTCCTTTCCTAAAACTTAGGGGGGAACATCCAGAAAGGCTCTATCCTTGTCTGGTGCCCGTACGGTACAGGGACAAAAAAAAACAGGTTCAAAGACAGCAAATAACTTGTCCAAGTTGATGAATCTGGATTTGAACCCAAGTCTCCTACCTTTGGGTTCATCTAGCAACCTGGATGAAGCCACGGTCTGACCTCCACAGTCTCTGCCTGCAGCCCCCACTGTCATATCGTCCACTCTGCCCCCCCACCCTCCATCACTTCCTGGGGAATCACATTCCTTAGCTCCTACCCACAAGGAAGGGAGGCTTCACCTCTCAGCTCTCCTGGCCCGCAGGGCCCAGCTGTTGCACCCCAAGCTTCTTGCCTCCTGGCCCTATCCAGATGGGAAAAGTGTATTTCCCTCCACCTTCCCTGGGCCACCCCAAGGGATGCCAGCACTGGGACCTAGGCCCTGGTGCTGGCTGTGGGTGGGATGGTAGGCACCAGCAGCTGCCAAGGCGCTGGCCTCACTTGTCCTCACAGAAGCTCAACCTGCAGGTGAGCAAGGGGCTCTAGGCCTGGGCACTGTAGCACACACACGGCACTCTTTAAGAAACATGAGATCTGGATGTAGGTCACCCATGAGCTTCTGGACCACCAAGTCGGGACTGCCATGTGCTGCCCCCTACTCTGCACCCTGCATGGCCAGGCTGGGGCCCCTGACTTCTGAGTTTGGCCTGACTAGGGCTTGTGTCGCTGTGGTGCTGGGCTAGGCTGCTGGCCTAAGAGTGGCCAATAGAGTGTGGCCCCCCTCAGCACCCTTCCCTCAGCACCTCCCACTCGTCCTGCCTATGCCCCTCCTGCCTCTCCCTCCCTCTTTCCTCCAGTCCTCTAGGGCCCTTCCCTTACTTGCCCCTCCCTCCTTTACTCCTTGCCTGAAGTGCCGCCCTTCTGTTCACCTAGGGGGAAGGAGGGAGGCCCTTCTCCCCTCCCTCAAGGTGTCTCTCCTTTGTTGCCAACCTTTCCCCCCCTGCCCATTGTATTTCCATGTGTCCCTGCCCTAGCTCCTTCCCTGCACCTGACCCCTCCCATTCCCCCTGTGAGATCTGCTTCCTCCTGAGCAGGCCCAGCCTGGCAAGATTCCTGCCCTAAGAATGCACTTGTCTTGCTTTTGTCTAAAAATGCCCCTCTTCTCCACCTATGCCTTCCAGACCGCCCCTTGCGGGATTCACCATTCCCTCCCAGCCTGGCAGGACTCGACTGACGCCACTGTCAGCCCCACTGCACCCCCCTGTGCCTGCTGGGTGCTGGGCACTAGCTAGATGCTTTAGGTTGCTTCAGCTGATCTTTCAACTCTGTGAGGTGGATACCAGTATTCTATTTTGCAGATAGAGTTTGGCCCAGAGAGGTTAACTAATATATCCATGATCACACAGCTAATAAAAGGCAGAGCTCAGGTCTTTTTTGTTTGTTGGTTTTGTTTTGAGCCCAGGTCTTCAGGCCATAGAACTGCTTCTCATTAACACTCTCCTTCCTTCCCTCACTGAAATAAGGCTGTGACGGTGCTGCAGGAAAGCACTGGATGCTCACCTGAACCCAAACAACCTACCTCCAAATCTTAAGGCTCCAACACCTTAAAAAGGTGTCACCTTAGGAAGCCCTTTCTACCAAACTTCAAACATGATTTAGCCAGAGAGGTCCTGAGGTCCCCCAATCCTTGAGGGACACTGCCCCTCCCACCCTCACTTCTGCCTGCCCTTATGGGGTCCCTGATTGGCTTTCAGGGGTGCTAGTTGAGGAACAAGGTGATCTGGAGGGGCAACTACAGCTTTGTACTCCCCTGGCCCCGCTGGGCTCCCCTTGTTTCCCAGATGATGAGTCAGATGAGGTGGGGTCAGAGGAGACTGCAGTGCTTTGGGAAGAGATGCAGGGCTGATTGCCTCCATTTAAAGAACTCTAGGATATGTGAGAGACCTCGTCACTGCTCAGAGCACGTGACAGTCCTACTTTGTTGCAGTTTTCTCCTTTTCTTCGAATTCTCTTCAGTGTTTTGCGGAGTGAATTGACTGGAAATGGGGCAACCCCACTCTTCCAGTCTCAGTTATGGCTGGGGTAAACCTGCCTCCTATCCCAGACTACAAAGCATTTTTTCATTGACACCAGGTTGTTGATTCAAGGATAATTAATTCTGACTGGCATCACCTTGCATACATTTCACATCATTTCTCAGAGAAACTCAAAAACCTTAATATATCGATCTCTTCCAGCTCTCAGCTTCAGGAGAGAGGAGACTGGACTCCAAACCTCAGAGGACTTGGAGACCCTCTTTCCTAAATTGTGAAGCCAGGGACTCCAGGGCTCCAGCCCCCACCTCTTGTCCCCACCCTCAAAGAGGAAGTGGATTTGTACCTGTGGCCTCAGCCCTGTCTCTACCAGCATCAGCAGCCCCTCCCTGTCTGGGTCTGATCCAGGGGCAGACACATGGGCCCCATGGATATTTCACTGGGAAGGGGAAAGCTGTGAATCTAGGGGCAGGGCTCTGCCAGGGGAATTTCTGACCCTGGCCCCAAAACCCTGGCTCAGGAGTTCTTGCCTTCCAGGCTGCATGACAAGGGATAATCCTCAAGATTATGTGGGTGGCAGAAAGCCACCCCAGAAGTGCTGGGGGAAGGGTGCTGAGGGGGGCCACACTCTCTTGGCCACTCTTAGGCCAGCAGCCTAGCCTAGCACCACAGCAACACAGGCCCTAGTCAGGCCAAACTCAGACGTCAGGGGCCCCAGCCTGGTCATGCAGGGTACAGAGTAGGGGGCAGCACCCTGCATGGGGGCATGGTCAGCACAATGGCCCTACCCAGAACCCAGCTGGGCTGCAGGAGCCCAGAGGTCTGAGGGGGCAGGGCAGGAGAGCAGAGCCTGAGGCTGCTGTGGGGCTGGAGTACCTGTGCATGGGGAGAAAAGGAGGGCTGGGCTTAGAGGATACTTGGATAAGGGGCTTGGGGAGGGGAGGGGCTCCTCACTGGTGGGGCTTTGCCAAGCTGAGCTTACACTTTTCCCACTTGAATTAAAAACAATAAAACTTCCTTCCCTGGATCTGTCACCAGACAAGTCCTGAGAGCACAAGGACCATGACCCCAGGGAACAAGGAGATGGAAGACAGCCAGGCAGCTCCAGAGGTGGGAGGCTCTTCTAGGCAGTATTTGTGGGAGGAGAGGGAGAAAAGGTCACATCCCCCACTGCGTGGCTCAGCGGGGGTCACAGACATGGGTCTGGGGACTGGGATCCAAGCAGCTGACAGAAGCACCTTGCACCAGGTTCTTGGGTCACCCAGTGTCTCTACCTGGCTCCTAGTCCTAGGACCTCTAATCAGGGAGGAAAGGACAGGACTAACAGTTTAATGTACATAATATTTCACCCTCCTGACAGCCATGGGGTATTATACCCATTCGATTTATTTATTTATTTATTTAGAGACAGATCCTGGTTCTGTCGCCCAGGCTGGAGTGCAGTGGCACAATTTCAGCTCACTGTAACCTCCGCCTCCTGGGTTCAAGTGATTCTTCTGCCTCAGACTCCCGAGTAGCTGGGATTACAGGTGCCTGCCATAATGCTTGGCTAATTTTTTTTTTTTTTTTTGAGACAGAGTTTTGCTCTGTCGCCCAGGCTGGAGTGCAGTGGCCGGATCTCAGCTCACTGCAAGCTCCGCCTCCCGGGTTTACGCCATTCTCCTGCCTCAGCCTCCCGAGCAGCTGGGACTACAGGCACCCGCCACCTCGCCCGGCTAGTTTTTGTATTTTTTAGTAGAGACGGGGTTTCACTGTGTTAGCCAGGATGGTCTCGATCTCCTGACCTCGTGATCCGCCCGTCTCGGCCTCCCAAAGTGCTGGGATTACAGGCTTGAGCCACCGCGCCCGGCTTTTTTTTTAAATATTAGCAGAGACAGGGATTCACCCTACTGGCCAGGTTAGTCTTGAACTCCTGACTTCAGGTGATCTGCCCGCCTCGGCCTCTCAAAGTACTGAGATTACAGGCATGAACTACAGCGCATGTCCTATCCCCATTCTATAGATGGGGACACTGAGGCTTGGAAACCTTGGGAGACATGGCCAAGGTCAGAAAGTGGTGGGGCCCAGAATGAACCTAAGGGTACCTGAATGAGAACTGCCTTTGTACAGTTAGCAGTGCCTCAGCTGCTGTAGAGCTGTTGATCCCTAGCAGGGAATATCTGTAGTGCAAACGAGCATCTCTTCAGAGCCATGGCGAAATTTACCTCATTGTCTTTAGGAAGCAGCCCAGGAATAGTCTGCCTTGGTCTGCGTGTGGATGGGGGGGAGGATGGTGCTGTGCTCCAGTGCTGGTGCTGGCCCTCCCCTACTTTTGGTATATGGAGTGGGCAACAGTCTGGGCCCAGCTGAAGGCGGTGTTCCTGGAAAGTGTGGATGGGTCCAATGATGCGACTGATATGAGTTACGTCTTTACAGCTTTAATCCAGCAGGCCAGAGATCTGGCCAGTGGGGCAGCCAGAGAGGAGGGCTACTGCCAGCTGCTGATGGAACCTCCTCCCTGCCCCCACCCCAGCCCAGAGGGGACAAACAGTAGGGCCCCAGCCTTCCTGGCTGGGATCTTGGGAGCAGAGGGACTATTTGAAAACAGGCACTGTGACCCAGGCTGTCATCTCCCTCCCTTGCCCCCAGTAAAAATAATCCCAAGCCCTCCCCCCAACCCCTCATAGTTCTAGTTCAGCTCCTGTTCCACTTCCCTGAGGCTCTGTCCCCAGTAGGGCCCAGGGCTTGGCTTGGTCTGGGGCCTGGTGACTAGAGGACTCCTGCCCACCCCCAGGACCAGATGCAGGTACAGGATGAGGGCATCTCCCAAGGTTGGCATCACTGAAGGGGCAGCAGAGACATGGCTGGTTCCTCAGGCTCCCGGGTAAGAGGGCTGTGGTGGCATATAGGGAGGAGGAGCTGAAAGCCAAAGAGACAGGATGAGGGTGAGTGGTGGCATAGGTGGATGAAAAGTAACCCCCCTACCCCCAGGGCAGACAGGACCCATAGGAAAGAGTGGGCCTGGAGGTTTCGGGTTAGAGGTGAAGAAAGTCTGGGAGAGGCAATCTGAGAATGAGAGAGGCACAAGGAGGGTCGCAGGGCAAGGGGTGGGGGAAGGCAGCAGCAAGGGGCCCCAGATTGCTTACTTACCTGCAGGGTTGTAGACTGGGGGCCCAGCTGGGTAGAGTGGATATTGGGGAGCAGGACCACTAGGTGGGTACATGAAGCCAGGTTGTGGGGGTGCAGGGCCAGCTTTGGGGTCCTGGGGGTATGGGTATACTGGCTGCACTGGGATGCCTGTCATTGGAATCTCCTGGCCTAGGTGGGGGAGAAGGATCAGCATTCAGAGACCCATCTCCTATGGGAAGCCTCCTCCTCCTGCCCAGGAAATGGTGCTGGCCTCTGGCAAGCTCCAGGCTGGCCATCTTTTCCTCCCACACTCTGCTTGGCAGATTTAAGCAGGGAGCTGTGCACGTGGCCCCAGCTGGTCAATCTGTGTTTAGCAAGTTTGCTCCCCTCAGCAGGTTTCAGAGACCTTATGAACCAGGGAGCACAGCCCAGGGAATATCTCACTTGGGCAAGGATAGGACAGCTCCGGACTGGTATCCTGTAATCCAGCAGAGCTGCCACTAAGGGGGTCTTCTCCTAGCCCTTTCCGCCCACACTGATCTCCCATATGGCACCACCGTCCCCATGTCCATCAGGTTGTGGCATATGTGCATCACATGCCAACACTCAGGCACATATTCTGCCATCCACTGCAGCACACTCAATTAATGTTCATCACTACAGACCTGACCCCATGTACTTACTAAGAGTCATGTGCACACATACACCCACTCACCCACTATTGTTGACAGACTGCACTCCTGTATACATTTGAATCTTCATGTGTATGCACAGAAATGCACACACAGTCTGATGTTCCATATACCCCTGGGCACATTCTAATAGTCAGGTGTTTACAAGCATTTTTCTGGGTTTTCATGCTGGCAGGTGTGTGTATACAGAAGTACGTACTACTACAGAATTTACCCAATCCATGAACTTTCTGCTGCCCATTATGGGACTTAGCCCAGCCCATATGAGGCTCATCTTGCCCAGTACTGGGTGTACCTTCAAATGGGCTCTGGAGTTGCTGGCGCCGGCGGTACAGGTAGCAACAGGAACAGAGGAAGCAGCAGATGGTGGTGGCAACCACAGCAACAAAGAGGATCACAGCTGAGGCGATGCCTGCTATGGTCTTGGGACTTTAGACAAAGAACAGGTCCTCTCACCTTCCAACACTCACAGGAGGGAGTCCTCATTATGCTGGCTCCAACTCCTGGCCAGCAGGGGGGCCACAGCATGCTGAGATTTGGGGTTCCTTGTGGGGCTCTGCCCAGTCCCTGTGAAGGAGATCTTAGAGGACCTCCACTTCCCAGAAGGCTATGCTGCCTGGCTGGCTAGTGTGAAGCATACGGGGATTTGCAGTGCGCCCCCAACCATTGCTTTTATATCTACAACTTAAATGATTTGACATACAGCATAACACTGAAAGGAGCCTTATAAATAATCTAGAGCCATTTTTTCCAAACCCCACTTCAATCAGAAGTCTCTGTATCTATTTTATATATGATATATTTTTAAAAGTTTGACAACCACTAATTTGGCAAGCAATGACCCATAGAAGGCAAGTGTCTTCTCCAAGATCACACAGCTAGTAAGAAGTGGACCTGGGAATCAAACCCAAGTCTCCGCCTTTGTGCCAGAGCTTCTTCCACAAAGCCACACTGTCGTCCAGGTGTTAACCCTGAACCCTGCCTCCCCAGGACCTAGCAGGACCAAAGGGAGGGCTCCAGAAAGAACCTGGAAACCCCTGGCCCGGCCAAAGCCTATGAAGGTAACTAACATGCCTTTTCTGGAACTCCCAGGCACCAGCACCTAAGCACCTAGCTCTGCCGCCAAGCTGGAGTCCTGGTGACTCCATTCAGCTAAGAATGTGGAGGTCGAAATGGAGAGGAGGCAGGAGTCTGGGAGGGAGGAAGGGGAGGCCTCTGGAGAAAAGGATGGAGGAGGGGGTGAGAGTGGGGACGCAGGAACCCACCTGAAGGCCAGGCAGTGCTTCTGCTGCCTCTCGGTGATGAGCAAGGTCAGGTCCCTGCAGCAGTACCGATGGTAGCAGGTCCCGCAGCAGAAGGTGAAGAACTCGCAGTTAAACCCCGGATGCCAGGAGCCATTCCGGTCCAAGTACCATAGGCAGTCCTCGCCGGCCAGCGCTGCGGGCAGGGGTTGGGGGTGCCCAGTGGCCACCAGGCCAGTTCATCCCCGGCCGCCCTCGGCCCCACTGCCCCGGTGGTCCCCAGCCTGCTGGCTCCCGAACACTGAGGGTTGCCCCTTGTCTCCAACCTGAGGGTCTCAGCTCCGGAGCTCCAGAGGCCTCTGCCTGAAGCTGACCCTGCACCCCGGGGTCGGCCTCCCATGGTCCAGCATCCTGGCGCTCCCTCTTCCCGCTTCTTGAGGATCCAGCAACACCCAAGGCTCCCGTGGCAGCCTTGGATAAGCCTCGACCCCAAGCCCCTCGGATCGGCCCCTCCCCTTCCTCCGCCCCCATCCCACCCCATCCCACCCCGGCCGCATCACTCCCCATCCCCTTACCCAGGGGAGCCCCCAGCATCAACAGAGCGATTGCAGTGAGCGGCGCGGCCCGGCGGAGCCCCGCGGGTGGCATGGTGGGGGCTGGGCGCGGCCGGGGTCGGGCCTCCCAGAGAAGGGACCGCAGGACCAAGCCGGCTAGCTGGAGCTGCGGCGGGGCCCAGCCCGCGGCCAGGCTGGGGCTCCTCTTCCGCCTCCTCTGGGGGTGGGACTAAGCGCCCCGCCCGCGCTAATCCAGCCGGCGCGGCTCCGCGCAGCGCCCAGGAGTCCACCCACCAGCGACGCCCACCTAGCCTCTGGAGCTGGGTGCCCCTCACCCAGCAGAGCACTGCCCTGCTCCCCCTGTCCCCGGCTCCGCTGTGGTTCCTCCCGTCCGAGCCAACATGGGCACCGCGGGCAGTTGGGCACTGCGGCCAGGGAAGTCTGGCTGTGTCCTGGACCCGCCCCCGGCCTGGGCCCAATCAGTATGCTGGACTCCAGAAGCCCTGATCCTGGTGCCACCTCCGAATGCCCAGACACATGGGCCAACCCTGGAGGGGCAGGGCTGGACCTTCCCTTGTTGGGGACCTCCTCTGCCGCGTCCAGCCTGGGACATCCTGTGGGGGGCTGAGAGGGAAAGAGGCTGGATGTCACCCCGCCCCCATTCCCAGAACACAAGCACTCATTGAGAGGCATTCAGAGTGGCTTTGTCCCCAGCGGTGCCCACAGGCCTGGACCCTGCCAGCTGCACTGGCTCCCTACGATGGACCCTTCCCCCTTCAAGTGGACAGAGCTGTCATGCACAAGCCCATGGCTTCACTAGCAGGGAAGGCAGGCTGCTGGGGCCACCCGGGGCCCATCCAGTTATACACTCTTCACAGAGCAAGCCGGTACTGCAATAGCCACCGGAGCATAGGGAGGTCAACAGTTAATTTCAGGTGGGCAACAGTTAATTCCAGGTGGAGACAGCGTTTTAGGGTGGGAGAGGTCAATCAGTCTTCACAGGTTTATACTGAGTGCCAGTGACTATGCCCCATGGTACATGAGGTACCCTCCGAGGAACTGCAAATTAAGCCAGGGAGATCATCAAAAGCCTACCTTAATCCCCTGCCATGTACACCCTTTACACGCACGTCCAGGCTTCCACATCTACCTCACTGAAATCTTTCCACAACTCTATTAACTAAGCAAGGTTGGTCGGTGTTATCAATCCCATTTCACAGACAGAGAAACTAGGACTCATGGAGGTTAAAGAACTTGTTCAAGGTAATACAGCCAGTAAATGGCAGAGGCATCAGGAAGACCCAAATCTAAATCAGGGTTGATCCCCAGCCACAACAGCAGACTGTGCAGACAGCGAGTATTTCTTGTGTTCTGGAGTGACAGAATCAGGGCAGGTCCATGGAAGGCCCAGTAGAATCTTAGTAGGTTAGGGAAGAACAGCTGGAAGAGGAGCTATCCCATCCTGGGTCCCTGTGGGTGCTGGCACACCTACCCAAGAGAGCTGGAATAGGAGAGGATAGGCTCCTGCCCCAGAAAGTTGCTGGTAGCCTGATGGGCAAGAGTATGTCCTCACGCAGGACACAGTCATAAATGCAGCAGCAGGGACAGAGAGATGCCTCTGAATCCAGCACCACCTACTCAGTGTGCTCATTGCCATCCATCTCCTCTTTCCTACACTAAAAGTTCCATGACTGCAGGGACCACGTGGCTGTGTTCACTGTTGCCATCCAGCCCTAGCCATTGGTGCTGTCATTGTTGGAATCATCCTCAGATGAAGGGGTGTTTTTCCTGCCCAGGGCTGACTCTCCCATGTGTACCCTTGACCCCTGCTGATCTGTCTCTTCATTATCCCATCTCTTTAGTGTCTTTAGCTTCTCCTACCTTACCAGCTTCTTTTCCCTAGGAAAAGGAAATCTCAAGTCTTTCCTATTTAAAACAAACCAAACCAAACCACATCCTTCTTGAAACTCATGCCTCTCTAGCTACTTTCCTGCTTTTCTGCTTTTTTCTCCAACTAGCCCTCCTCAAAGCATATACCCCTAGATGACACTTCCAGCTTGCAATGACACCTAGCACACACCAACATCATCAGTGTTTTCCTAATTGCAAAATTCTAGTAATATATTTCAGTTCATGGGATGGGAGGTGACTAGGCTAGGACAGAGAGTGAAGAGAAGGGCCTGTGGGCCAACCAGGGGGGAGAACTGGCTGCACTGGGAGAACTTGCACTTCTTACCTTGACAAGGGATGCTGGAACTTGGAGATGGAGAGCTGGGGCTAGCTTATGTCACCATAATGAACCTGAGTCCTGAAAGAGTCCATAGGGTTGGCCGGGAGTGAGGAGGGGCTTGGGTGGGAGGACTGGGGGCCCTGGAAGAGGCTGTCTAAATCTTCAGACCTGGAGGGGCTTCACTACACCTTCTCTCGGTAAGGGCAGGCAGGAATACCCTCACCAAGCTGGTCTCTTAATCCCCAGCAAGGGAAAGAAACACTTTCCTGGAAAAGAGGAGGCAGAGCAATCTGTGATCAGATGAGACAAAACATAGACTTTATCAGTAGGAGGTTCTCCTCAGGTTGTCTGGAATATGATGGTAATGATACCAGCAGCAGCAAACATTGCCAGCGAGCTCATCCCATTGTACAGATGAGGAAACTGAAGTTGGAAGAACTTCAGTTCCCCCAGCTCACACTGCTGGGATTTGCAGCTGGACTTTATAGCTTCAAAGCCCCAGCCCTTCAGCTTCACCACCTGCTTCTCTTTAAACAAGTCTAAAGGGCCGGGCGCGGTGGCTCACGCCTGTAATCCCAACACTTTGGGAGGCTGAGGCGGGTGGATCACCTGAGGTCGGGAGTTCGAGACCAGCTTGACCAACATGGAGAAACCCCATCTCTACTAAAAATACAAAATTAGCTGGGCGTGGTGGCACATGCCTGTGATCCTAGCTGCTTGGGAGGCTGAGGCAGGAGAATCACTTGAACCCAGGAGGCTTGAACCCGGAAATGCGCCACTGCGTTCCAGCCTAGGCAACAAGAGTGAAACTCTGTCTCAAACAAAACAAACAAACAAAAAAAACAAGTTTAAAATGCTCAGCGCTATGCCTGGCATAAAGAGCATGTACTCAGGGAAACTCTTGATGCCCAGCCCTTATCTCTAGCAGGCCTCTGCATGTGGTGAGAAGGTAGCCAGGGATATCTGGAGTGGGGAAGGGCAGGAGGAGGGGAAGGGCTGGGACCCTGCCTGTGACCGGTAGGAGTGCTCTGTTGAGTCACCTCACTCCTGGACTGAATGACCAGCCTAGGGCTCCTCCCAACCCCTTCCATGCTCCTCTATCAGAGCAGACTGACACAGGCATTCCTGAGGCCTTTCCTACTTTCCCGTGCCATGAGCCCTGGAGGCTGTATCCCACCCTGGTCCTGCCCTGCTTCTGCTATCTGGCTGTGGAGGTTCCTGCCTCCACTTTTGTCTAGCCAGTGGTTTGAGTTGAGCCATTCCAAGATAAGGGAAACTCCATTCCTTTCCTAATTACTGCCTCTGATCAATCAGTGCTCTCCCGGAATGCTGTTACTCTGTCCTCTTTTCTTTTCCTCCCTGCCTCTGGCAGCCCAACTCCTGCAGACAGGTAATTATACATTCCCCCCCTCCATAGGACCCGAGTTCCTTCCTCTGATTTAATGTCAGACCCTTCCTGGAGTCTTGGACACATGAATTCTCCTTGCAGTCCACGGCTAGGGAGAGTAAGGCCTAGGAGAGCACCAGGTCTTGGCCAAGGTCTCATGGCTTAGTTGGGGAACCAGGTCTTTTGGCTCCCACTGCCCCGGAATAAACAAACATCTCCCTTAAATCAGAACGCTTTTCCTGGCGTCTAGCTTTAATCTTTCTTGCTGTAAATGAAAGACTGTCTCCTGTGTTTGTCCTCTTGGTGGGAGGGATTTGCAAGTGGAGGGTGGGTGAAGGACAGTGAGGATCAGCCTCACTGCTGCCAAGCTACTGGTAAGAAGGAGCACTCTTCCATGTAACAAAGCTGCACAAGTACCTTATAAATTTATATATACATGAAGCACTCTTCTCCAGAAGGATTTTTTACCAATGCCTTTGTAGGATTGCCTCTCCCAGAATGCCAGGCTTCTGCTTGTTTGTAGAGTGCCCAGGACAGCCTGGGCTTCAGGAAAGAAGGGGGTGTAGCCAGGCTGGCTTGGATGGCAGCTGTGAGCAGTCCCCTACCCAGGCACACTCTGGGTGGCTGTGGGAGCGGCAGCAGTCCCAGGCAGCCAAGGCCTGGCCTCAGGAGCCCAGCCTAGCCAGTGGGGCAGATGGGGAGGGCCAGGTTATCTTTAAATGGCACCTTACTCAGCCTGCCACTCTGCCAGCTGGGCAGGATGGGGGTAGACAAGTGTTATTTTGGGATCTGAGGGCAAGGGAGGAGGAAAGCTCTGTTTATAGCTCTCTCCTTTCTGTCCCTGCTCTCTCTCCTGGGGAGGATTTGGGGCCATGGGCCTCAGCCCTCCAGCTGACCCTTTCCAACCCAAGGTTTCTGTTTTCAGCCTAGCTGTTAGCCATCTGCACAGATGGGAGTGTTGAATCTACAGAGGCACAGGGTTTCTCCGAAAGGCCAACTCTGTAAAGGCAGGTTTAGGAGGTGAGAACTGCATTAGACTTGGGATTAGACTAACAATAGGTAACATTAACACTTACTATGAGGCAGCACTACGAAGTGCTTTGTATTAGTATATTAACTTTAGTTAATCCTCACAATCACCCCATGAAACAGATACTAGTATTATACTTGTTCTGTGGATTAGGAAATGGAGACATAATTTAAGTAGCTTGTCCAAAGTCATCCAACAGGCAAGTGGCAAAGCCAGGGTTCAAATCCAGGCAGTCTAGCTCCGGAGCCCATGCTGTGAACCACTAACTAGATATGAGTCCTGCTCTGCCACTTACTGGTTCTGCAAACTTGAAGGAACCACGCCTCCTCTGGTCTTGGCTTCCTCTTTTGGAAATGGACTACTGTTTGGTTCAACCCATTAGAATCACCAAGTTAGAACTGGCGGAGACACTCTGATCCATTGTGTCTCTCTCCCTGTTCAAGGGAAAAAGAACTTACTCAAGGTCACACAACAGGGCACTGGCACTAGTTTCTGTGCTGTTGCTGTGAACCTCCCTGTGGCAGGGATGAGTCAAGGGAGCTTACGAGGGATATTAGTTATGAATCTGCAATCACAAAATCAGGTGTGGAAGAAATACATTTATTTTCTTTTAACCAAAATAGATGAGAATGAGTCTCTATCCTGCTACCTGGTTTGTTATTATGGTTTGTTCCCCTCTTCAGAATCACAGAAAGGTCCTGGGGTCTCACACAGTGCAAAACATTGAGGTGAGCCCTCTAAGTCTTGGTCTGCACAGGTTCTGCTCATACATGCTCTTAAGCTTGCAATTTCAGAAGTGTTGGTCTGTGTACTGCAGGCACAAGAGACCTTCCCAGGGAGCCTTGGTGACCAGGGCCCAGCATCCCTGGGGACTCCATGCAGCCTTTTCCTTAGGAAGTTCTATCATCTCCAGGTGCTCTGCCACAATCAGGGCAGGATCCTCACCACTCATAGGCCCCATGGACCTTTTTGTCCCCTACTTATCTTTTGGAAAACTACCCGCCCTTTTACTCTCTCCTTCTTCCTCCGGGACCCTGGCCTAATCGCAGTTCACTAGAGCTTTCACTATAGGGTCCAGAAGCAGGGCTATTCTCATGCAGTCCTGCTGTCCACCCTACAAAAGCAACTAAGGCAAGGAAATGCAAAGAATTAAAGTATGTTCTTGGACTAAGTTGGGTGTGTGGGGGGGTAGTGGGAAATCTAGTGAAAGCAAATTAATACACCGATAGTTTATAATGTCATACAGCTAACCACAGAAAAACTGCTTAGTAGGTAGAAGACAAGAGCTGGGCCTACCACCTGTTTCTATCCTGCTCCTCAGGCAGGGCTACAGTGCTACAATTCATTCCTCAGAGCTGTCCTCCCAAAGGCTCACCAAGACCCTAATTTAGCAGCAGCATGTGTGAAATTGAACTGAGTCACAGTGTAATCCAGTGAGTCAGGGAGAATAAGCCAAACATAGCTCCCAGCTATGGGTGGGGATAGGATGGGACATCTTCCACCACTAGAGGTGCTTTAATGAAGTCATCCTTAATTCTTAACTACAATCCTGTGAGGCAGGTATTAGTTCCCTATTTTATAGATGAGAGAACCAAGGCTTGAAGGAAATGTCACTTGACGCAGCTATGTAATCACGCCAAGTCAGAACAACTCAAGCCTGGGAGGGACTTCCAGGCCTCCTAGTCAGGCCAGTAGTTCATTGTTTTTCTTCCTATAGCACATTTGCTTCCACATCATGTATTCTACACAGGTTTAAAAACCCTAGTATAATTTTCAATTTTAAGAAGCCAGCAGTAATGCCAACCTTTTCCCACTTACTCAAAAAAGTAAAAAATTGGAATGTAAGGGTCATTAGATGGCTAATGTTGACCTGCACCATCCATTAGAGAAACTTAAATTCACAAAAATTGGATTTTGTTTTTTTTTTGAGACGGAGTCTTGCTCTGTTGCCCAGGCTGGAGTGCAGTGGCATGATCTTGGCTCACTGCAACCTCCCGCTCCTGGGTTCAAGCAATTCTCCTGCTTCAGCCTCCTGAGTAACTGGGATTACAGGCATGCGAAACCATGCCCACCTAATTTTTGTATTTTTAGTAGAGATGGGGTTTTACCATGCTGGCCGGGCTGGTCTCGAACACCTGACCTCGTACCTGCACGCCTTGGCCTCCCAAAGTGCTGGGATTACAGGCGTGAGCCACTGTGCCCGGCCTACAAAAATTGGAATTTTATTACAATTACTTTTGGGTGCTTTGAGACTGGAATCTTGGTAAAGTATGGTTAATACCTGGTCTAAATCCCCGTGAGAATGGGGAATTTTCCTGTGACTGCTAAGTAAAGGTCCAGCCTCTGATTGAGCACTTGGATTGATGAGGAGGAACTCACTGCAACATTTTAAGACAATTCATTCCATAGCTCTCACTTTGGGAAAATCCTTGTCAGTCTTTAAGTCCTACTGACTTTACCTTGTCAACATCTCTAATCCAGCTCTTCCACCCTGTCCCCTCTAGTTACAACCTTAGTCCAGGCTCTGGGTTTTCCCACCTGGACTGTTGTAGCTGCTGCCAGACTGCATTCCTTCCTCCCATCTCCCACTCCTCCGATCCAGGTTCCAAGTCACCCTTCTAGTCACATTTGGATCAACACTGCAACACTTTTCTAAGACACAAAGCCTGATCATGTCACTTCTCTGTTTAGTACTCTTGGGTAGTCTCCCATTCTCTAGAGGAAGCAGGTCTTGCAGGACCCTTCACAATCTGGCCCCGACTTGTCCTTCCGGCTTTATTTCTGGCCAGGGCTTCCATGAACTTATGCGTAAATATCAGTACTTTTAATGTGCTTATAAGGTCTGAAAATGAAATTGTTTCATGACGGCCTTTTCTTACTCTTTCTCTGCAATGTCTTACCCCACTCTCATCTGCCTGGCAGATGCACAGGAAAGGCAAAACAAATAGGCACCAAGTACAAGCTGTTTGGACTATAATCACCCACTTGCAGTGTGACCTTTGATAGGTTAACAGTATCTGTCTGCTTCAGTTTCATCAATCTGTAAAACTGGGTGAGCAGAGTTAACTACTTTGTAAGGTTAGTAGGTGGTCTAAGTGAGGTATTTAGCATACCCACTGGCATTTAAATACTCCAGAAGCAGGTATTGTTAGCTCCTTTCAAGTGTTCAAGCCTTCTCCATACAACTTACCCGATTAGTCAATTCCTTTTTTGGGCAGTGGGAACTAAACCCAGTATACTTATTTCTCTCACAGCACTCCCCACATTTATTATACTACAGATGCTTTTCAGCTTATAACGGGGCTATATCCCAGTAAACCCAACAAAAGTGGAAAATACTGTTAAGTAAAAAATGCATTTAATACACCTACTCTACCTTAAACCTACTCAGATCACTTACATTAGCTTACAGTTGGGCAAACTCATCTAACATAAAGCCTAGTTTATAATAAAGTGTTGAATGTCTCATGTAATTTATTGAATACTGTACAGAAAGTGAAAAACAGAATGGTTGTATGGATACTTGAAGTACTGTTTCTACTGAATGTGCACAGCTTTTGCACAATCCTAAAGTTGAAAAATTAGAAGTCAAACCATCATTACGTTCGGGCCCATCTGTATTTCTGACCCCCTACTAGACTAGTTCCTTGAAGGAAAAGGCCAAAGCCCTCCAGCATTTAGCACTAGCCTTGCATGTCTAATAGAGGTTCAACATTCACTGATATGGGGTTGGGGGGGAAGAGTAGCCAGAAATTGGCCTTTTATTTCATACTTATTGATCATGGGTCAGCTTGGCTGGGGTGCAAAAGTTTATAGGATGTATTTCACTGGACCATCCTTAAACTTCCCAAAGCCATGTCCTGTTTCTTCTTGTCTTCTCTAAGCTAAGCATTCTTAGCTCCTTCAAGCTTCTTTTCCTTGACACGATTTGTCTTCTACATCTTAGCTTTTATCTGGCAGAGTGGTCATCTGTCAGGGAGCCTCTGGTTGAGCACCAGAAGGGAACATAGCAATGAGGATCACTGATAGGCACAGTTAAGACTGAAAGCACCTTCCACACTACCCTAGACAACCTAATTTTATTATCTCATCCTAGGACCACACTGGAGTTTTCTGGACACATTAACAGTTCCTGGCATAATAAACTTCTTTTATTTTAAATTTTAAGACAAGGTCTTGTCACATTGCCCAGGCTGGTCTCAAACTCTTGGGCTCAAGTGATCTGCCCACCTCAGCCTCCTGAAGTGCTGGGATTACAGGGGTGTGGCACCACACCTGGCCTTCCTGGCATAATAAACTTTTTTTTTTTTTTTTTTTTGAGACAAAGAGTCTTGCTCTGTCACCCAGGCTGGAATGCAATGGTGTGATCTTGGCTCACTGCAACCTCTGCCTCCCAGGTTCAAGTGATTCTCCCGCCTCAGCCTCCCGAGTAGCTGAGATTACAGGTGTGTGCCACCATGCCCAGCTAATTTTTGTATTTTTAGTAGAGGCGGGGTTTCACCACATTGGCCAGGCTGGTCTCGAACTCCTGATCTCAGGTGGTTTACCCACCTAGGCCTCCCAAAATGCTGGGATTACAGGTGTGAGCCACTGCACCCGGCCATTAAACTCTTAGCAGCACGCAGTACTGTTAGTGAGAGCACAGTACTCTATAGTCCTCAACTCTTTCCACAGATATTATCAATCTGCATTTATTGAAATGTTACATTTAGATTCTGCTCACTTTTATAGGTTGTAATGGTATTTGTTTGGATCCTAAATTTGGATTCTAAATTGTCATCATTCCTAAGGGTTTCTTATTATCTAAAAATTTGATCAGCATTCCTAATTTACTAGTACTATCTCTTGTGTAAATGGCTTCAAATTCTTTTGTGGAATGGGTAAGGCATAAAAAAAGTCATCTGTCACTAATATCAAAGGAGGTGCCAAGGACACAGCCCTGGGGGCACGTATCAGGTCAACCCACAATGGGTGAATTTCTAGTTTGTTAGTTGGTGGTTACCAACTTCTCTATCTCCCTAATGCTTTGACTTTACTATGTCCAGATTATTTTACCTACTTAACAAAGTTAAAGAAGACTATAAGGTCAGTTTAGCATCATTTTCTCTGAAGTCCATAATGAACGTCTATTAAACTCTCATCACTCTTATTTAGGTGCTTTTGGGTCATTTGTTGTAGGTTCATTCTTCCCAAATCAATGTCACTTATATGACTGTAACTTGTGTTATCAGCTTCCTTCCTGGGGTTTTAACTTTTCAGTCTTACAGCGTTCCCTCCTTTCAGTTCACTCCAATAAAAGCTCAACAAACTCCTGGGAACCCCTTGGTGCCCCAGCTGCTGTTTACCAAAGTCAGGAGACTAAAATGTCTCAGAGCAGCTAAGTGCTCTTTTTTATTTTTACCTCATTTGTCTTACCTTGAACTTTTTATTCCTTGTAACCACTTAGCCCTGCCCTTTTCAGACTGAAGCTAGTTCTCTTTGGCCAAAGACAGGAGACAAAATATGGTCTAGAGTTTCTGTCAACACGTACTGGCCTCCAACAGATCTTTTTTCTTCCTGCTGACACTGGACATAGTCTCTCCAAACTTTTTCTCATCAACAGAATGGGAATATCCACCCTGTGAACCTGTTATAAAGGTTAAATTAGATAATGTACATGAAAATGCACTGGAAACACAGTTAAGTACCTGCACACTGAGGGGTCCAAGACCTTCTACTCTCAACCACAGCCAAGTATGTTAGCCAGGGGTAGCCCTTAAGTGATACTAGGGCCCCTTCCTCAGGACTCACGTTCTCCTGAGGCAGGATGCCTAGTCCTCCCCCAAATCAGCATGAGAGCAGAAAGGACCCTTGCCAAAGGGCTTAGGACCACTTTTGGCACTAGATATAGAACGTTTTCCTAATCAGTAGACCCAGAGGGTCCCACATCATTCTCAGTCAGTGTGGGAGCCTTAAGCCTTCCCAAGCTCAGCAGTTCAATGCTACTGGCATGAGACCACTCTTTTGCACCAAAATCAGAGGCCGACTTGGCCTTATGCCTTTAGCACCAAATCCAACTGGCACTGCCTTGAGATCAACTATGGAGTGAGTCTGCAAGGCTGAGGGTGGTTTTCTGAGCACCACTTGGTCAGACCTGCCATCATTTCCCCAATGCCATGTGGAGCAGCAGCAGGGGCACAAGCAGTTAGCCTCAGAACCTGGCTGGCACGGGACAATTGTGAACATGCCCGCAGGCTTTTCAAAGATAGTAAAAACTTTCAACTCTTATTTCTTCCAATCTCAGTCATGGAGGTTGAACACTGGGGACACCTAGTGGCATGAAGACATTACTAGCTACGATATCCTTGGGGCCATCCCCTTGAGTGGAGATTCAGATTCACTTTATATTCTTCCTTTTTTTTTTTCTAAGACAGAGTTTCGCTCTTCTTGTTGCCCAGGCTGAAATGCAATGGTGCGATCTTGGCTTACTGCAACCTCTGCCTCCCAGGTTCAAGCAATTCTCCTGTCTCAGCCTCCCAAGTAGCTGGAATTACAGGCGCATGCCACCACGCCTGGCTAATTTTTGTATTTTTAGTAGAGACAGGGCTTCATCGTGTTGGTCAGGCTGGTCTTGAACTCCTGACCTCTGGTGATCCGCCCGCTTCGGCCTCCGAAAGTGCTGGGATTACAGGTGTGACACACTGCACCCAGCCTATATTCTATTTCTTGTGAGAATATCAATCTAAAGAAATATTCTGTGGCTATTAAAAATGGGGCACCAGATGTGGGCACTATCAAAAAAAGGGGAACACAGGCTTCATCTTTCTCCCCATGATTTGTGTGTGTGCGTGTGTGTGTGTGTGATGGAGTCTCGCCCTGGAATGCAATGGCGTGATATCGGTTCACTGCAACCTTTGCCTCCCAGGTGCAAGCGATTCTCCTGCCTCAGCATCCCAAGTTAACTGGCATTACAGGCATGCACCACCATGCCCAGCTAATTTTTGTCTTTTTAGTAGAGATGGGCATTTCACTGTGTTGGCCAGGCTAGCCTCAAACTCCTGACCTCAAGTGATCTGCCCACCTCAGCCTCCCAAAGTGCTGGGATTATAGGCATTAGCCACTGTGCCCAGCCTCTCTCCAGGATTTTCTAATCCTCATTTGCTCTTTGAACCCCAAACAGACTAAACTTCCCAATTAAGGAATCTCCCTTAAAAATATTTGATTAAACAATGCCAGTTCTCTAAGAATCATTTCAGGCTAGGTTTGCCAAAACACACTAGAATGTTTAGATAGGCTCCACCTAATCCTTTCCCCCACTACTTTTACTTACCTTCTAAAGGGAATAGAAGGCAAACAGGTGCTGAGACACCTTATATCATGCAACTAAATTCATTTGTAAAGATTACTTTACTGTCCTAGAAAAATACATGTTGCAAATTTGAGGGCTACAACTTAACCACTTTAGAGGCTTCCTGAGGGAGAGGGGATAACCTCTGAATATCAGACTCTGTGGTAATGTGTGGGAGAGGCATATTAAATATAGTTGGGTCAGGTGCATTTAAAAAAAATTCCCTTTTTTCCCTTTTTTTTTTTTTTTCCTAAAAAAGGAAGATCAAATTGCCATCTGTCTGGCTTATTTTGTGTGTGCATGTATATATAGGAACAGCTTGAGGGGAAGGGTTATGTCATGCAATGAGGCAAAAACAAGACGACCTCCTCTGACAGAGGAGCCTTAGTGTTGTAGAAGGGAAGCAAGGCTGAGGTCACTGGAAAGGCTTAGAATGAAGCTGCTCCTGCCTGTTCCTCCTGAGAACCCAGAGCAGCAGTGGTCCAGGGCACAAAGCATAATGATCTCTCACGAGGATTCCTATCTGAAAAAATCAGAAGTCCTATGAACACAGATAGGTCTGTTTCAGAATATAAATGGTAGTGACTTCCTGTGCTCCTGAGGCGGGGCAAAATAATCCATAAACACATAATCCTTCTGGGCAATAATGTTTCTGGACTGGCCAGCAGAGGGCTCTAGGAACAGAGGTGGGGGTAGAGTCAGGGAGAAAAAAGGTTCTAGAGATGGGATGTCTTCAGGGGAACTTTGAGAAATGTCCTTTGTTCCAGCATTCCTAAGTGACGGCACTGGTGAGCCTGGTCTGAGTTGTCATCAGTGTCACTGCCGAGGCCAAGGGCCAAGGGTCAAGATGCCACTTTAGGTTGAGAAGAAAGTGCATCTCAAGGCCAGTGAGGGCTGCAAAATGGTTTGCGGCTGGGCCAGAAGGAGCAAATGGAGAAAGGCTCCCCTTTTTAGATGCCGATGGTCTGTAGAACTCGCCTCTCGTTATCATTAAGGTGGCCTGAAAACATTATGTAGCAGGGCTGCTGAGCAAACTGGCAGAGGAAATCTGTGAGATACGCCTGGAGGAAAAGAGCAAGAGTGGCATTAGTGAGATGTTGCAAGTCACCCATTTGCAGTGAAGCAAGAACCACAATCAAATGGCACAGGGAATGCTGGTTTTTAGACAAATGCCAGCTCCCTGAGGGATGGTCTTTCATGTTCTTGGATCTAGTTTAGATAATCCACAGGGAAACAACATTGTTCCAAGGCTCTATCACCCCAAGGACCTTCACGACATAGACTCTAGAAGATGAATTACAACACATCAAGTGCAAAGTTCCAGCCCACCCAAAACACTGGACCACTCAACAAGACAAGAACTCTTTCCCGTGAGGCTCCCATGTTAAATTATAAATGGATTTTTTTTTTTTTTGGGAAAAAAAAAAAAAAGAAAGGGTCTTGCTCTGTCGCCCAGGCTCAAGTGCCGTGGTATGATCACAGTTCACTGCAGCCTTGACCTCTTGGCCTCAAGCGATCCTCCCACTTCAGCCTCCCGAGTAGCTGGGACCACATGCATGTGCCACTATGCCCAGATAATTTTTAAATTATTTGTAGAGACAGGGTCTCCTCTCCATTGCCCAGACGGTCTTGAACTCCTGGGCTTAAGCAATCCTCCTGCCTTGACCTCCCAAAGTATTGGGATTACAGGCATGAGCCACCATGCCTGGCCATAAATGGATTTGAGCCCATATTCCTGTTTCCATGGCCTGGGACATTGCCATTTGCAAGACATCTCTGGACACCCTCACCTGCAGATCAATCTGATAGAGAGGATCCTTCAAGGCATCAGGGTCATCTTCCTCATCATCCTCGTAGTAATCCTCCTCTGTTAGACACAGCCAACATAGGGCGGGTCAGGACAAAGGCCCATGATCAGGCCCTGAATGGTGATATACTACCACATGACGGAGGCGGAAGGTGCAAAAGCCCAAGGAATGTCCCTGTGGGCCCACCTCTCCCCTTTCTTGGGTACCCCATTCTTGGGATCAGTGTGGAAAGAAAAGGTATTTACCATGGCTGTCCTCTTATCAAACAGCTTACCATATTTACTTGTAGCAAGAATGTCAGATAAAAGTTGGCCAGCTAAACCATCCTCCTCCTCCTCCTCTTCCTCCTCCTGGTCCTCCCACATATCATTGGAGTCATCTACTTGGAGATGAAAAGTAGCTAGAGCTAGAGCACATTCATGCATTTCCCCTCCCCAAATCCAAACAGACCAGAAGGGCCCCAAAGGCTTCTGCAATGTGGCTTGTAGTACCCAGTGAAAGAGAACCAGAAATGGCCAAACCCTTCTGGTAAATCTGAAAGAAAGAACCTGGAGATATAAAGGTTGAGAGGCTCTTAAGAAGAATCAAACCAAAGAAGGGCTATGTTAGCTTGCCTCCTGGCTGCCTCCCACCCCAGCCTTCATATGGCAGACTGGAGAAGCAGCTCTTTACATGCCTAGTGCCTAGCACGGTGCCAGCCACAGAGCAGCCATTCCATTAACCATTAACTTGTTTTTTTTTTCAATTAGTGACTCAACAAACCAAGTTGCTAATTTGACAATTTGTAACTTGATCTGCCAGGCTAAAAGTCTCCTTGGAGTAAGGGCCTGGTGCACCTTGACTCCACTCTGCAGGAGTGGCCTGGCGAGCGGCATTAGCCTCCATGACGTTGGAGAGCTCGTTGATGATCAGCTTTAGGATCTTGACCAGCAAAGGAATGTTTGTCCAGCGTTCTGGGTCTGGGAAGGAAGAAAAAGGCTTCAAGTCAGAGTGTCACTGGGCTTACTTATGGAAGTAGCCCTGTCCCCTCCTCAGTGCTGCTCACCAGAGTTCACCACCCCTCAGACTTTCACTGTCCCTGACTATATCTAGTCTCCAAAGAGTGATTTAAAGTTTAATAACTTTATTCTGTTTGGTATTGTAACAGTTCAGAAGGTGGGAGAGATGAGAGTTCAGGGATTAAAGGAGATAGAGTCTCGTTAGTAATAAAGCTCTGAAACCAAGGAACTGTATAGAGCCAGTACTCCAGTCCCAGTGACTTACAAATTGAGAGACAGCGGAGGTAATTATAAATCTACATTAAAGATAGCAGCTCTATACTCCCTACCTGCAAATCCTTGGTGTTACAGGCCAAAGTCAACTCAGTAACAAAGACACACTAACCATCTGTGCCCAAGCCTCAGAATGAAGCTGGAAACTGGGATGCTTGGTACCTGAGACTATTTTTGTCCTTTTTTTTTTTTTTTTCCTCCAGACAGAGTTTCGCTCTTGCTGCCCAGGCTGGAGTGCAATGGTGTGATCTTGGCTCACTGCAACCTTCGCCTACCGGGTTCAAGCTATTCTCCTGCCTCAGCCTCCCAAGTAGCTGGGATTACAGGCATGCGCCACCATGCCTGGCTAACTTTGTATTTTTAGTAGAGATGGGGTTTCTCTATGTTGGTCAGGCTGGTCTCGAACTCCTGGCCTCAGGCAATCCGGCAGCCTTGGCCTCCCAAAGTGCTGGGATTACAGTTGTGAGCCATCGCACTCACTTTTTTTTTTTTTTGAGATGGAGTCTTGTTTTGTTGTCTAGGCTGGAGTGCAGTGGCACGATCTTGGCTCACCACAACCTCTGCCTCCCAGGTTCAAGCGATTCTCCTGCCTCAGCCTCCCAAGTAGCTGGGATTACAGGCGCCCACCACCACATCTGGCTAATTTTTGTACTTTTAGTAGAGACAGGATTTCACTATGTTGGTCAGGCTGGTCTCAAACTCCTGACTTCAAGTGATCCATCCGCCCTGGCCTCCCACCAACTGCTGGAATTACAGGCGTGAGCTACCACGCCCAGCTTATTTTTGTCCATTTTTGACAACAGGAAGAAACCATATGTTCTGATCCCTTTTATCTAAGTTTCCTGTTGCTTCTTTATCAAACCCATCACCAACAATTATGTTTTGAAAATATACACCACAATGCATTCCTTCCCTCCACCCAGGTATCCTTAGCCCCTTATTATAGGGAGAGGATTGGAGGAATTGCAGCATCACCCACTTTTGGCTGACTTAGAGCGGGTGCGGATGCCCTCATCCATGCTGTAGATCTCCTCTCCCTTCACACGGATATCCTGTAGCCGTTTGTCATCTGCATTGATGCCATGCTGGAGCAGCTTACAGAGTGCCACAGAGCTGGCAAGGAAGATCCAAAAAAAGGTCAATCAGTTACCTATCTAGAGTTCATGCCAAGGAGATAAGCAATCATGTCCTAAGGCCCTCTATTTGACAGTGAAAATTCTGTTAACAACTAATTAGGAGAGCTAAGAGAGTTCAGCTGAAAATGAGATTTTAGAGTTCATGAGATGGTCTAATGAGATCTATTCTTCTTCTTCTTCTTTTTTTTTTTTTTTGTGATAGGGTCTCATTCTGTCACCCAGGCTGAGTGCAGTGGCGTGATCACGGTTCACTGCAAAGCCTTGACCTCCCTGGGTTCAGGTGATCCTCCCACCTCAGCCTCCTGAGTAGCTGGGACTCCCGAGTGGGTAGGCACGTGCCACCATGCCTGGCTAATATTTTTGGTAGAGATAGGTTTCACCACGTTGCCCAGGTGGGTCTCAAGCAATTTGCCCACCTCAGTCTTCCAAAGTGCTGGGATTACAGGTAACCTGTTCTTCTTGAACAAAGCTAGGGTGGGCAAGCATCACGATGGCTATCCATATTGTAACGTGCAACGAAGTGATAAGAATCAGTGGTATAAAAGTCCAGGATAGAAAGTTAAGAAGCCAGGGTTAGAGGCTTGGGTTTTTTATTTTGAGACAGTTTTGCTCTTGTGGTCCAGGCTGGAGTGCATCTGCCTGTCGCCCAGGCGTGATCTGCCTCCTGGGTTCAAGCGATTCTCCTGCCTTAGCCTCCCGAGTAGCTGGGATTATAGGCACCCACAACCACATCTAGTTATTTTTTGTATTTGTAGTAGAGAGAGGGTTTCACCATGTTGGCCAGGCTGGTCTTGAACTCCTGACCTCCAGTGATCTGCTTGCCTCAGCCTCCAAAAGTGCTGGGATTATAGGTGTGAGCCAGTGCGCCTGGCCAAGGCTTGGGTTTATAAAGGAAAATAAGCCACTAGCAGCACTTAGCTGTGTGAAGTCTGCGGTAGAAAAGGGATCTCTAGCAAGCAGAGATCAGAAATATATAGTCTACCTGTGTTGACTGTCTTTTGGGGATTTCAAGATGGCAGCTATTCACATATGTGCCTTAGCAATAAAGAAAGACAAGGAAAAGGGAATACAAAGAGCCATCTGAAATGTCAAACAAAAATCAATGGAGCAAATCAGGGAAAAAAAGAAATATAGGTCAGGAGCAGAGGCTCAACACCTGTAATCCCAGCATTTTGGGAGGCCGAGGTGGGTGGATCACTTGAGGTCAGGAGTTCAAGACCAGCCTGGCCAACATGGTGAAACCCTGTCTCTACTAAAAATACACACACACACACACACACACACACACACAAAAGAATTAGCTGGGTGTGGTGGAAGTTGCAGTGAGCCAAGATTGTGCCACTGCACTCCAGTCTGGGGGACAGAGTGAGACTCTGTTTCAAAAAAAAAAAAAACACAAAAGAAAGAAATATAAGTGGTGAAGTGGTGGCAGAATGCCCAGAAAAGAAAGATGGGATTCTACCTGACTTTGCCTTCATACTGTCCATAGAACAGGTGCTGTCGGCTTGTCCACTCAGCCATCACAAACTCTAGAGCAGGTTTGCCAGTAGGTCCTGGGAGGCTACACAGGAACTCCAAAAGAGGTTCTAGCTGAGTGTGCACCAGATGAGCAAACACCATGATCAGGGACTAGGAGAAAATAAGGACATTTGCTTCAGGGAAATCAATTTCAGAGACATAAAAGATGAGAGGGAACTGGCCAGTCAGATAAGAGACAGAGTCTACACTGAGGGTATTATTCACAGGACAAGAAAACATGGAGATTTCCTTGTCCATGTTTCTTAGGCCAGACAGATCCCATTTTACTTAACTGTCCTACAAGGGTAGTAACAGGGTAAAATAACTCAGGACCAAAATACTAATTTTCACTTCTATCAGCCAGGGAGTAGGAAGCCCACTCCCTACTGTTCTCTTACCTGCATGACACTGAGCGTCTCTGCCTGCTGCATCTTACTGAGGATGGCACGAAGAATCTGGTCTAGATTCTCCCCCAGCTCCCGCCCTGCCTTGGAGATGAGGGTGGAAACAAGGCGGCCCACAAAGGCCGCAGTGAACTCTGAGGTGCGGGGGTCCAGGAGCTGGCTCACCACTTGCATCACATACCACAGTCCATTGTGGCCCTGCTCATCATGCCACTGGGCTACTTGTTCCAGGGTCACTGACACATAGGCCCGCAAGCACTCTCCGCCATTCTGGGGAGACAGGGGTGGCAAGCAAGATTAGTAACCGAGAGACAGATGCCAGGAGGCCCTCAGTCTGTATAAACAAATGTTCTCAGAGGCCTATGCCTCATAAAAGCGGTGAGTCTATAGTATTTGTGGTAGGTTCATACCACTGGAATCAGGAATTTACTGTTATAGACACAGACATGCATTACATAATTCCCCCTTTACCTAATGAGCTA
Source organism: Macaca thibetana thibetana (assembly GCF_024542745.1). Taxonomy (NCBI): domain Eukaryota; kingdom Metazoa; phylum Chordata; class Mammalia; order Primates; family Cercopithecidae; genus Macaca; species Macaca thibetana. The sequence continues at coordinate 161,339,336 of NC_065578.1, forward strand.
TCTCAAAAATGTGTATTATTATTATTTTTTAATCACAAGGGACAATGGCCAAGCAAAATGAATTTTAATCATAAAGGTCTACCTCTGGTACTAAAAAAATATGCTTACAATCTTGCAATAATTGGGGATACTATAGGACCTCATATAGGTCTTACACAAACCACTAGTTGCCTAGGGATTTCTAAGCTGATCAATATTCACTGGCAAGTTCCTATAACCTTTATAATCAATGACGGTAGTACACACCTGAAAAGGTAACCAATTCACCCAGGAAACAAAAAGAGAAAAAATATTTAGGCATCTCTCCCCTCTCTAGAGGCCCATCACTCTGCTGATTTTATTAATAGAGGAAATATGCAGAAAGACTTTCTAATGGCCCCAAGTCTAGATGTCTGTAATCTCTTTCATAGTAGCAATACCCAATACAGATGGGCAGGGTGCTTGGTATCTGTATTTTTAAAAACTGTAACATGCTCCAAAGCACCAGAAACGCTTGGCTTTTGCAGCCTGAACCCTTCCTGAATCTGCTAAGTAAATATGGAGTTGAGGAATTCCGTATTTCAAAAGCATAAAACCATGTCAGATTTTTCAGCGTAGTAAAGGCCCATGACTGGGGAGCTATCTTCCCCCTTCTAGTCTCCATGTCTCAGATACCTGCATGGTGGCATTGTCATCTGTGTGAAGGGTACACTGTGCCACAGCAGGGAAAGCTTGGCAGATGAGAAGCTGGGAAAGGGGAGGCTTTGTATTTCGTACTACTGTTGTCAGGATATCAATGGCTGTCTGAAAGAGAGAAGAAAAAAGAGTCAGAATTGCCTCTGGGGTTGGGGGTGCCCAACAACTAAGATCCTTACTGGATGGGTATCACATAGCAACCCAGAGAAAGCTTATTAATGAAAGGCAAGTTTCCAAAATAAAAGGAATAATTAAATGGGTAGTGCTCTCAGCCTCCTCCTAATAGTTTACTAATTGATTAGTCCTAGGGGTGGGCACTAGTACATGGTAGTGGATTGGATAACCAGGTGACATACTTAGTGGTGCTGTGTAATGGTGGCACTCTGTTCAATTCACTGAGGGTACCTCTGAAACAAGAAGAGCCATTTTCTTTCTTTTATTCTTTTTTGAGGCAGAGTCTCACTCTGTCACTCAGGCTGGAGTGCAATGGTGCGATCTCCGCTCACTGCAACCTCTGCCTCTTGGGTTCAAGGGATTCTCCTGCCTCAGTCTCCCAAGTAGCTGGGACTGCAGGCGCCTGCCACCATGCCCGGCTAATTTTTGTATTTTTAGGAGAGACAGGGTTTCACCATACTGGCCAGGCTGGTCTCAAACTCCTGACCTTGTGATCTACCTGCCTTGGCCTCCCAAAGTGCTGGGATTATAGGCGTGAGCCACCGCGCCAAGCCAAGTCATTTTCTTAAAGCTTCAGAGAATCACCCACTGTCATTGTGGGCAAAAGAGCTCAGCAAAATCACCCCATGAATCTCTAATGCTATTAAGTTCTTGTCAGCTACATGCATCTGTGGGTGGCGCTTGTATATCTCACACACACACAGCCACTTACCGCACAGAGCCCTGCAGGGATCTTGTCTGCTGGGGCCTGCATTATGCTGACCAGAGTGGGAATCAACCTCATTTGCATTGGGCCCTGACAGGCTTCAATCTGGGACAGCTCCTTGAAGATGTCCTGAGCCAGTGAGGCGACGACGGGATCTGAAGTGGATAAGGCAACACGGAATCCCCCTGCCTAATGGTCTGCATCTGCTTCTCGCTTAATGATGCCTGTTGTTTGCCCTAACCTAACAACTTCTGCATTGATTACTTATCACACATCCGGGACCTAGTGGGGCCACATGAATAACCTGAAAGAACAGGAGTGATCCTAAATCTCCAAGAGGTACACTTTGTATGGCTTCATTAAAGTAGGGACTAGTCTTCAACAGCTACTCCTAAAACAAAATGTAGTTTTTCTAAAGAAAAATCTTTAAAGTCTTTATTCTTGTGAAACCTAGATTATAAAACCATATGCTTAAAAAAAAAAAAAAAAGCCCAACTGATACTTTAAGAAGAAAGTTGCAAAAATTGCCAAAACACTGACTTTGATGCATGAGAGAAATCATACATATCTCCTATGAGGTAGCCATGGTAGCCATGAACAATTCTCAAAGCTACTTCTGGGGCAAAAGGCAAAACTCCTAAAAAGCAGAGCCTTATGAAGAAAGGGAACTTTAGCTCAATCTTCTTTATCTATATAACAAAACATCCTCCTCTATTTAGTATGGAAATATATAGGCAATGTATATTAAAGTATATCTTAAAAGATCACTGCAGCATTGTTTGTAATAGAAAAAAATTGGGAATACCCTAGATGTCCATTAGCAGAATGGGTAAATTATGATATACCCATTTTATGGAATACTATGTAATGGCTGAAAGAATGAGATATATCCAAGAACACAATGTGGAAAGCTCCTCAGTACACATTTTTCAGTGAAAAAGCATATCTAATAACATGTTCAGTATATCACATTATATAAACAATCCTTATCCTGTACATCTTTCTGAGCTTCAATACTGGAGCTCTCTCTTTAAAAAAAAAAAAATCCTTAATATTTTACTAGTAATAAGGTATTAATAAATACATTCACTATAGGAAAAAAAAAACTTAAACTGCAGAAAATAAAGAAAACACCTGTAATTCCACCACCTAGAGATAAACACTCTTAAAATTTTGATGTATTTTTTTCTTTTTTTTTTTTTTTTTTTTTTTTAACATACTTGTCTATACATATATCCTTTCCTAAAAGAAAAATCAAAACTTGGGATCATATTCTATGGATTTTTGGGGAAAAGTATCTTTTCATTTATTACAATGTAAGCTCTTTCCCATGGTTTTAAATATTCCTTTTAAGCTTGATTTTTAATGGCTGAACAGTATTTCATTTTATGGATATAATTAACTAATGTCTTTTTATAATTTCCAAATTTTTACTACTGTAAAAAATATCTAGTGAATACCTTTGTTCATAAACTTTTACATGTATCTTTCTTTAGTATCTCCTTTTCTAAATTATAGTCCTAGCCCTTTTCTTTTAGGAGGCTTTTCATTTGCCAAATTTCCTATTCTATCATCAAAGTTCTGAATTATGTCTCTTGCTTATAAGCCCTTTATTTATTATCTTTTTCCCTAAGTCCTTACTAGAGAGTGTTACAGAAATAGGTACTCTATTTTTTAATGCTGCTACATTTACAGCACAATTCTATTTTTTGCTAATCCAAAGCCAGATTCTTTGCTTATGATGTTAAAACCATAGCATCATAGGTAAGACCAAACCTAGGGAATCTTTCATTTAAATTCCCCAGCCACCACCTTTTCTTTGGTGCCCCTCATAACACAGTTCTCCCTGGTGGCATACCATTACTGTACTTTAGAAAAATGGCGATGGTGAAGGGGCAGATTTTGCTTTCCATGCTTGCTGTGAATTCGGGGTCTACTGTACAAACGATGCACAGGGTCTCCATCACCAGGTTGAGGACCTCTGAGCTGAACTGGGCTGCTAGGTGAATTAAGCCATCCAGGATACTGGGGAGGAAGGGCTGGAGCACATGGGTACTTTCTGATACTTTCAGTTGGTCACAATAACTAGAGAGAGACAGATAAGCAATTATTATTTAAAAAATTCAATTCCTGGTTTTCCCAATTAATCTCACATATTATAGCATTTATATGTGTAGCTTTATAAAGCAAATTCTAAAGTTAGGTAAGTTTCTACTTCTTTCTGGATGTATTATATAAACATTAGCACCACCATTTCTATGTTCTCTATTTGACTTTTGCTATTTTCTTTAAAAACTTCTGCTTTTTTTCTTGAAGTTTTTTTTTCTGCATCCTGAAACAAGCTTAATTTATATAAACATTTTTTTTTTTTCTTGAGACGGAGTCTCGCTGTGTCACCCAGGCTGGAGTGCAGTGGTTGTATCTCGGCTCACTGCAAGCTCTGCCTCCCGGGTTCACGCCATTCTCCTGCCTCCTCAGCCTCCCGAGTAGCTGGGACTACAGGCGCCCGCCACCTCGCCTGGCTAGTTTTTTTGTATTTTTGTAGTAGAGACGGGGTTTCACTGTGTTAGCCAGGATGGTTTCAATCTCCTGACCTCATGATCCACCCGTCTCGGCCTCCCAAAGTGCTGGGATTACAGGTTTCAGCCACCATGCCCGGCCTTATATAAACATTTTATTTATACTTTCGAAATCAGCCTATTAGCTGTAGGATTTAAAGTTCCCTTATAGTTTTACTGTATTAGCCTCTTTTCAATCAACAAATATTTACTGAATGTTGCTTACCATGTCCAAAATGATACAACTGTTAAAAATACATTGTCTAGGACCAGGCACTGTAGCTCACGTCTGTAATCCCAGCACTTTGAGGGGCCAAGGCAGGCAGATCACCTGAGGTCAGGGGTTCAAGAGCAGCCTGCCCAACATGACAAAACATCTCTACTAAAAATGCAAAAAAATTAGCTAGCCGTGGCGTTGCGCACCTGTAATCTCAGATACCTGTAATCTCAGAGAGGCTGAGCCATGAGAATCACTTGAACCTGGGAGGCAGAGGTTGCAGTGAGGCGAGATCATGCCACTGCACTCCAGCCTGGGTGATAAGAGCGAGACTGTCTCAAACAAAAACAAAAACAAAAACAAAACCACAACAACAAAAATTATCTAAATCTTTACTTTTGTTTATCTTTAGAATGGCACTAAGTTACAAGGCAATAAAACATTGTTTCTCTATGTTAAAAGAACCTAATATAGAAACAAGGCACTTAGCAGTACTCAATAAGTGGTTCTTCTTTCTTTCTTTCTTTTTTGAGATGGAATCTCACTCTGTTCCCCAGGCTGGAATGTAGTGGCATGATCTCGGCTACCTGCAACCTCCGCCTCCCAGGTTCAAGCAACTCTCCTGCCTCAGCCTCCCGAGTAGCTGGGAATACAGGCACCCGCCACCACGCCCAGCTAATTTTTGCATTTTTCGTAGAGATTGGGTTTCACTATGTTGGCCAGGGTGGTCTTGAACTCCTGACCTCAGGTGATCCGCCTGCCTTGGCCTCCCAAAGTGCTGAGATTACAGGCATGAGCACTGTACCCAGCCAATAAATGTTTTTTTTCTTAACTTAAATGTTTTATTTTAAATGTCTTATAACCGTATTATTTGTGTTGGCTTTCCAAGGTCCACAATGACCAGTGAAACTGTGGGCTTTAATCTCAGATCTGTCCACAGACTTTTTGATTTTTGGTTCATAATGTTTGATTCCAATACTACCCTGCTCTGACCAAACTTCTAAAGAGCTGATGTGGAACCTGGCTTTGGTCAGTTCTCAACTCCTTAGACTAGCTTTTGGATCCATCCCTCGACCAGCATTTATCTGTCCTCTCCCTCCCTCCATTTCCCACTTCTATTCTAAGGGTTTATAGTTACTTTGCCCCTCTAATGAACTTGAAACTGTACAGTATGGTAAAACATAGAGTTTGCATCATCTGTCTACATCATACTGGATCTTGTATGCCATGCTAAAAGAGGTTGAACTTTATTTTGGAAGTTGGTGTTTCTTTAACTTGTGTTACTCCTAACACCTAATCTTCTCTTTACCCTAAAGTCTCCAGGGGAAACTGATGTCCCAGGAAAATATTATATATTTATCTGTGGCTTCCTATACTGCCTGATATAATACGACTTTCTTCTGAAGTACCTCTATCTCAAGTTTGAAGAGAATAACTGGGAGCCACGAATGATTTTTTTTTTTTGAGATGGAGTCTCGCTCTGCTGCCAGGCTGGAGTGCAGTGCCATGATCTCGGCTCACTGCAACCTCCTCCTCCTGGGTTCAAGTGATTCTCCTGCCTCAGCCTCCTGAATAGCTGGGACTACAGGCATGCACCACCACACCCAGCTAATTTTTTTTTGTATTTTCAGTAGAGATGGGGTTTCACCATGTTGGCCATGATGGTTTTGATCTCCTGACCTTGTGATCCGCCCGCCTCGGCCTCCCAAAGTGCTGGGATTATAGGCGTGAGCCACTGCGCCTGGCTGTCATGAATGATTTTAACAGCAGGAGCAAGAAAATCAGTTTTCTATTTTAGAAAGATCAACTTGACAGCTCAAATAATATGGTCTGCAGAAGTGTGAGGCTGCAGATAGATCAATCAGGAAGCTGCTGGAGTAATTCAAGGAAGAGAAATAGCACAATCAGGGTAGTAGCAAGGGAAGACGGGAAGGAAGAGATGAGAGGCCAAGGAACCAAGATCTAAAAGGCAAATATCTGAGATCTCTACCTTCATTAAAACAGGAATACAAGATGTTTAAGTTCAAGATCTAAAGTTACAAGATTTCTACCTTTAATAAAAAGGAAAATACTGGTAGGACAGGCCTGAAGGTGATAACAAGCTCAGTAGTAAATGTGTTGATTTTCAGGTACTTGTAAGATATCTATCCTGGTATGGATAGTAAGCAATGAATACATTAGTTTGTAGCTCAGGAGAAAGTTTGACATAAATTTGAGTTAAAAAATGTGAAACAAGTATAATTATTTGTCAATCAGTATCTTGTTTCAGAGATTATTTAAGGGAGTTTGCAATGATACATAAACTATGACATGAAGGAATAAATTAAAACTGGGGCTAAGGAAAAAAAGAAAAGCAATGGTGGAATGTTTATCATTAAAAGGTTACTAGTGACATTAGAAAAGACAGCTGCAGGCCGGGCGCAGTGGCTCACGTCTGTAATCCCAGCACTTTGGAAGGTGGGGGTGGGCGGATCACCTGAAGTAGGGAGTTGAGACCAACCTGACCAACATGGAGAAACCCCATCTCTATTAAAAATACAAAATTAGCCAGGTGTGGCGGCACATGCCTGTAATCCCAGGTGCTGGGGAGGCTGAAGCAGGAGAATTGCTTGAACCCAGGAGGCGGAGGTTGCGTTGAGCTGAGATCGTGCCATTGCACTCCAGCCTGGGCAACAAGAAATAACTGTCTCAAAAAAAAAAAAAGAAAAAGAAAAAGAAAAGAAAAACAGTTCCAATAACGTGACAGGGACGTAAGCCAGTCTGCAATTGGTTGGTAAACTAAATAGGAAATGACCAAATGGAAACTCTTTATTGAAAGATAGCTAACGATCCATTCATAGGACAGGTCTTAACCGGGATCCACAGATAGGCTTCAAGGAATTCAGTGTTTGACAATGAACATAAAATTTTCTAAACACATATGAGTGTCCATTTCTCTGGTCTGAATATCCATAGCTTTTGTCATCCTTCAGAGAGACCTGTTACATCTCTCAAGAAAACCACTAAACCACTACCCATGTGGTCCAAGAGATATGAACATTAAAAATAAAAGTTTTCTTCACAGTTCTTCTGATTATAAAAGTAATATAAACTTGTTGAAACAAACAAAATGTTTTTTATATATAACAGAGAATGAAAGTTCTTTGTACTCTAATCTCCCCCAGAGAGAATCAAGGTTGATAAGTATGCCTGATAGGTACTGCCGTCTACCTAAAACACTCTGGAAAGTAATGGGTTTATTTTACCCAAAGTACTTTCACATTCATACCAAACTCCTCTTACAGCTTGCAGCTGCAAACATTTCCATAAAATTACAACACAAAGTGGATAATTCTCCAATGAAATCAAGTTTCACAAAGGTCAGAAGCTATACAGGCAGTGACCACAGGTACACACTCAGAAAAACCCTTAAAATAATATTCATGACTTAGGCAGCCAGGGCTCTCTCTTCTCAGACTTTTACAATGGTCTTAGAGCTTTCTGAAATGCTATACTTAGTTTGCCTCTTAAGATAATACTTCTAATTATTTTAGAGCCAAAGTTCTGCTTCACCTAGATTGAAGCAGAAAAAGATGGGACTCTGTTTATGGTCATAACATTAAGCATTTAATTAAAACAGACAGTTCATGAATGCTTTCTAATGACACATAACACGGCATCTCAAAAGGTACTCCTCTGCCTTAAAAGGTATGACAGGGCAGGCACATGGAAAATAAATTTTGTGTTGGTAGTTTTAGGATTCAGTTGAGATGTTTAAGTTTGATACTAAAATATTCCTTAAAACAATGGTCCTTCTAGTCTGTGTAGGAATATAAATAAATTACTTTTGATCCATTAGTAACACTAGCCTTAAAAAAGACAGTAAAACTAGGAAAAAATAAGCAGTATTTCTAGGCCACATTATCCCAGATTTGGTTTCTAATATAAATATAATCAACCAACAAAACGATGTAGACTGTAATCCTGCTTCTATCATTCATCAATTGTGCAACCCTGTGCAAAACATTTTTCTCTCCAAGCCTCAGGTTCTTTAGCATTAAGAGAAAGGGAGTTGCCTAGATGATTCCAGAACTGGAGTGAATTTAAAGAGGAAGAGGAGCAGAAAGAAACAGGACATCTTCTGGACTCATAAAATCCATGTCCCTAGCATGGTTTCTTTCCCTGTCCTTCCAACATTCACCCTGAAGGAGATCATTAGCAGGGATTTCCAAGCAACATAATTCATTGGAAAACTGTGATTTGGTATATCTAACCTGAGCAACTTTCCCTTAAGATAATTATCACCCTAGGGTAGCATACTCACCCCCAGATGGCTCTCACTGCAGAAATTCGAACTGACGGGGGCTGTGTCTCGTGAAGACCACTAACTGTTGCCTGTAGGAACTGCTGGATCAGTTCAGGGGACATAGCAACAGTGAACCGACTGGCAGCCCAAAGTGCCCGGCCCAAGAGGAAAGGAGACACTGGGAGAAAGACAGAGCAATTAGGGGCTGGAAAATGAAAATTCCTATTACTTGTCCTTTCTCTTTCCCACATTCATTCCAATTTTTTTTTTTTTTTTTTTTTTTTTTGAGATGGAGTCTCACTCTGTCACCCAGGCTGGAGTGCAATGGTGCAATCTTGGCTCATTGCAACCTCTGTCCCCCCAGGTTCAAGCAATTCTCCTGCCTTAGCCTCCTGAATAGCCGGGATCACAGGCACCTGCCACCACACCCAGCTAATTTTTTGTATTTTTAGTAGAGATGGCGTTTCGCCATGTTGGCCAGGCTGGTCTAAAACTCTGGACCTCAAGTGATCTGCCCGCCTCAGCCTCCCAAAGTGCTGGGATTACAGGCGTGAGCCACCACGCCCGGCCCTCCATTCCTCAATTTTTTAGAAGTAAATGGATGCTACATAGTATGTACAACTTATTTGAGAGAAAAAGCGTAACCTTGTATGATGAAAGCAAATGTGTGACCTGTGGTACAAAATCAATTTCCCAGTTTTCCCTTGTCTCTTGCGAGCAAAGTAGATCTTGAATACTATTAGACTAAAAGGATTTTACCACCCCAGTCCTCCCTGAGCTCTCATTATTCCTTACCTGCACTACTAGTTAATCTTTTTTTTTTTTTGGAGGTGGAGTTTCGCTCTTGTTGCCCAGGCTGGAGTACAATAGCGCGATCTCGGCTTACTACAAACTCCACCTCCTGGGTTCAAGCGATTCTCCTGCCTCAGGCTCCCCAGTAGCTGGGATTACAGGTATGCGCCACCATGCCCAGCTAATTTTGTACTTTTAGTAGAGATGGGGTTTCTCCATGTTGGTCAGGCTGGTCTCGAATTCCCGACCTTAGGTGATCCACCTGCCTTGGCCTCCAAAAGTGCTGGGATTACAGGCCTGAGCCATGGCGCCCGGCCCACTTAATCTTCTAAATGCCATCTCCATTGTTGTTTATTCCCACTTTTGGACCACTCTTTTTTTCCTTTTTTCTTGAGACGGAGTCTCGCTCTGTCACCCAGGCTGGAGTATAGTGGCACCATCTCAGCTCACTGTAACCTCTGCCTCCCAGGTTCAAGCGATTCTCCTGCCTCAGCCTCCCGAGTAGCTGGGATTATAGGTGCATGCCACCATGCCTGGCTACTTTTTGTATTTTTAGTAGAAACGGGGTTTCACCATGTTGGTCAGGCTGGTCTCGAACTCCTGACCTCAAGTGATTTACCCGCCTCGGCCTCCCAAAGTGCTGGGATTACAGGCATGAGCAACCGCGCGCGGCCTTGGACCACTCTTAAAACTTTAATTATAGCTCTGATCATGTCATTCTTCTATTTAAAATCTGTCAATGAATTCCATAGTCCACCAAATAAAGATTACCCTAGTCATTTCAAGGCTCCCTAAGATCAGTGACTCTAGCATTACCTACGATTTCCCTTTATGGTTTCCAAACTCAAGTACACATCCCTCCTTAGCAACTTACATCTTACTCTCCCAGCTCTCTGCCTTGTTCATATTGCAAGCCAACATATTCACCTCCTTGCATTACTTATTTATTCATCTCTTAGGCTGAAGCAATTCTAACTATCTCTGTGCCACAGTAATTCTGTCTTTAGTGTTCTTACATGTTATATATATTGTTTGATAGTCTAGCCACTAATTTAAGGATTACTACCCTTGTTTACTATAAGCTGCTGAGGAGAGACTATTCTTATTCAGCTTGTCACAGGGCTTAACTTGGTTACTCACACAATAAACATCCTGTTGACAGAAAACATTGAACAGAACCTAATAAACTGTGCCAAACAATTATACAATACAGATGCTCCTCTGCTTATGATGGGGTTACTTCCTAATAAACCCATCGTAAGTTGAAAATACTGCAAGTTAAAAATGCACTTAAATTTAATACTGAACATCACAGCTTAACCGAGCCTACCTTAAACATGCTCAGGACACTTACATTAGTGTAAAGTTGGGCAAACTCATCTAACACAAAGCCTATTTTATAATAAAGTGTTGAATATCTCATATAATGTATTGAATACTGTACTGAAAGTGAAAACAGAATGGTTGTAAGGGTACTTGAAGTATGATTTCTACTAAATGTATATTGCTTTGGCATCACTGTAAAGTTGAAAAATCGTAAGTCCAATCACTGTAAGTGAGAAACTGTTTATAACTTTATATAATGTACAGAAGCAGTTCCCAAAAGGATGGTCCAGAAATTCCCTAAAATTAAAACTATTTTCAAAGTAATACAGAGACATTAGTTTTTTCACCTTCATTCTTTCTTTCTTTTTGAGATGGAGTCTCGCTCTGTTGCCCAGGCTGGAGTGCAGTAGCACGATCTTGGCTCACTGCAACCTCCGCCTCCTGGATTCAAGCAATTCTCCTACTTCAGCCTCATGAGTAGCTGGGATTACAGATGTGTGCCACCATGCCCACCTAATTTTTGTATTTCTCAGTAGAGATGGGGTTACACCATGTTAGCCAGGCTGGTCTTGAATTCCTGACCTCATGATCTGCCCACCTCAGCCTCCCAAAGTGCTGGAGTTACAGGCATGAGCCACCAAGCCCAGCCTCGCTTTCATTTTTTTTTTTTTTTTTTAATTTATTTTTTTGAGACGAAGTCTTGCTCTGTTGCCCAGGCTGGACTGCAGTGGCGTGATCTCGACTCACTACAAGCTTCGCCTCCCGGGTTCACGCCATTCTCCTGCCTCAGCCTCCCGAGTAGCTGGGACTACAGGCACCCACCACCACGCCCGGCTAATTTTTTTTTTGTATTTTTAGTAGTGACGGGGTTTCACCGTGTTAGCCAGGATGGTCTCGATCTCCTGACCTCGTGATCCACCCACCTCAGCCTCCCAAAGTGCTGGGATTACAGGCATGAGCCACCACGACCAGCCACTTTCATTCTTTCACAAGTATACAGTGTAGTTTTCCAGAGGTTATGTGATATGTGATATTCATGGCTCTGACAGCCAGTGGAATGCATGTTTCCATTTCTTTTATTTTAAAAACATCTCAGTTTTAATTTTTAGTATAGTAAATATTAATAAATCAAAGCCACATAAAAATGTCTTTTAAATTGTTGATAATTTGTAACCAGAAAGTTTCAGAATGGTTGGAGTAGAAAAGGTTTTAGCTACAGGCAGGATTAACAAATGATATATACTGAGCCTTTTTCCAGTCTAAATGACAAATATTCTAAAATTTCCAAAGTCTTTGAAAAATCTTTGCTAGGGTAAACTCTACAAGAAATGTGTTAATGGGCTTCAGAAATCTTTCAATGTAATTACGGGATGCCTACTCAAGGCACTTGTAGGATACAAACATTAGACATGACTTCTATTCTCAGAGACCTTACTAGTAGGAGTAAGAAAACATATTCAACAATGCAGCATATGATAAGTACAGAGTGAAACAGGATATTCCCAATGGATCTGAGCTCTGGATGTACAACCATTTTAATTTGTGATTCAGAGAATGGAAGTGATGGAGTGAGATACCCGATAATAGATTACCTATTTAAAATCACAGAGCAGAACATTTTCAAATGGCGTAAGCTACTCCCAGAACTATCCTATGGAGAGGAAGTAAATGGACTGAAAACGGAGCAAATCATACCAAACGTTCCATGATTTAGGTACTGAGAGAGAAAGCAAAGGTAGTGTTTTGGGATGGGGATCTGGCTCCAAGGATGAGAAAAGGCATGGCATGGCAGAAGCAAGTAGCAGAAAATGCCACACAGACAATGATTCTTAGCTACTGCTCTGTATTGTGGAAGAAATCGGTCTAATAGTAAAGGGCTACTTTTTTTTTTTTTTTTTAACTGAGTCTTGATCTGTCACCCAGGGTGGAATACAGTGGTATGATCTCATTTCACTGCAACCTCCGCCTCCTGGGTTCAAGTGATTCTCCTGCCTTAGCCTCTTGAGTAGCTGAGACTACAGCCTCCCGCTACCACACCCGGCTACTTTTTATATTTTTAGTAGAGGTGGGGTTTCGCCAAGTTGGCCACGCTGGTCTTGAACTCCTGACCTCAGGTGAGTCACCTGCCTCAACCTCCCAAAGTGCTGGGATTAGAGGCGTGAGCCATCACACCTCGCCTACTTTTTTCTTTTTAAGACAGACAGCTAACATGGAATGAGAATGGAACACTTTAATTATTTGGATATTGGCCAAAAATAAAGTTTGAGAAAAATGACAGGAAACAAACAGGAAGAATGTGCCTGATACAGAATGCTTCAACAATGGGAGCAGAACTCGTTAATTCTGAAGATACAGCACCAGATTTGCAATCCATTCAAATGCCAAAAACAACCACAAATGGGAATGCCAATTTGGGAAGAAACATAAACATCATGGAAGAATTATGAACTAGGCAATATTAGATTGTTATTAGGTGAAGCTTAAGTCAAGGTCTCTGGGCTGTTTTAGAGGTTTGGATGAGTTCAAGCTGTAGGGTGCAAACAATTTTCACTCAAAGGACACAAGAATATCTGGCCTACCAGTCTAAGTGAACCATATAACCAAGTTAATGACAGGTCTAAAAAGCTTCTAGCATCCTGGCATGTGCTGAAACATACCTGAGAGGTTGAGGTCTGCAAGGATGACATTGGTCAGGAACCCATGCATGTCAAAATGAATCCTGCCATTTTTCACACTGTCAGTGATGATGGCCTTCACTGAGCCTAGGGCAAGCATGCATGCCTCATGGATCTTCCACCTGTGAAAGGATACTACAGCCTAGTAAAACATACTACACTGCCAAAAAAGATAAATATTTGAGGAAAGAAGACTCAGAAAAGGGCACTCCACCACAATCTCTTCCAAAAGAGTCATTTATCTTAAGCCCTTCCATTCTAACCTACAGCTGAAAACAGAGTACAATTTTAATAAGAGATTAAATCTGTTATTAAATTAAAACCAGATTTTCAAATTAAGATAAAAATAAATCCATCCTTTCAAGACTTTTTAAGAAGGGGTAAACAAAAGCATCTTAACTAATTAGTGGCTCACTCTTACCAGTGCTCAGTGCCACTGTTTTTGGTTTGCTCGGCTTCTTGTAAATGTCGAGTGGCTGCAGCAGCCAGGGCTGCTGCACTTTCATTCTGGAAATCTGTGGCCACAGCCTACGGAGAGAGAAGGGCTAATAAATCTGTTTGTGCCCATTAAATGCATTTTAGTTGTAAATTGCTTTAGTCATGACTGTTAGAAGTGATTGGTTCAAGCTCTTTTACATACATGTGCAAACCTTGATTAATTGTATTTAAAATGTTATATCAGTAGGTCAGGGTCTCTAATGAAATTCAAGTAATATCTGTATTCTGTAGTGCCTAGGCATTGTAAGACTAACCAGTTGCGCCGGGCACGGTGGCTCAAGCCTGTAATCCCAGCACTTTGGGAGGCCAAGATGGGCGGATCACGAGGTCAGGAGATCGAGACCATCCTGGCTAACACAGTGAAACCCCGTCTGTACTAAAAAAATACAAAAAAACTAACCGGGCAAGGTGGCGGGCACCTGTAGTCCCAGCTACTCGGGAGGCTGAGGCAGGAGAATGGCGTGAACCCGGGAGGCGGAGCTTGCAGTGAGCTGAGATCCGGCCACTGCACTCCAGCCTGGGTGACAGAGCGAGACTCCGTCTCAAAAAAAAAAAAAAGACTAACCAGTTGGCTTCTTTGGCTATATTCCAGCAGAGTATAAATGAGCAATAATAGATGTAGCTTTGGATGACAATGGACCAAATATTTGCTCTCCTGGAGCCTGATCATAGAAATATAAGTCTAATCTACTAATTGGAACTGAATATAATCTTTCATAGCTCCTTAGAAATACTAAATGATAATGAGAAGTGATTCATCAACAGAGAACAAATCTCCTACCCAACAAGAAGTAAGTGGCAGTTTCTTCTTAGTATTTCAGCCTAGAGACAACTCTATGCTCTAGTTCAAAGAGGCAAAGAAAATATAAGCAGGTATTTGGATGTTCATATTTCAGCAATCTGTTTTGTTTTGTTAGGTTTGCCAACCTTTGGTCTGTGCTACAGATTCTTGTTGAAGAGTGAATTAAACTGAAATGTTTTTTTTTTTTGAGACTGAGTTTCACTCTTGTTGCCCAGGCTGGAGTGCAATGGTGTGATCTTGGCTCACCACAACCTCCGCTTCCCGGGTTCAAGCAATTCTCCTGCCTCAGCCTCCTGAGTAGCTGGGATTACAGGCATGCACCACCAAGCCCAGTTAATTTTGTATTTTTAGTAGAGATGGGATTTTTCAATGTTGGTCCGGCTAGTCTCGAACTCCTGACCTCAGGTGATCTGCCTGCCTTGGCCTCCCCAAGTGCTGGGATTACAAGTGTAAGCCACCATGCCTGCCATAA
This sequence comes from Macaca thibetana thibetana, assembly GCF_024542745.1. Classification (NCBI taxonomy): domain Eukaryota; kingdom Metazoa; phylum Chordata; class Mammalia; order Primates; family Cercopithecidae; genus Macaca; species Macaca thibetana. The sequence continues at coordinate 161,354,516 of NC_065578.1, forward strand.
ACTGAAATGTTCTTGATTCAACTACCCTTATTCCATGGAACACTTAATCCTCTATACAATTCTCCCCCGCACCCTGGCCCTATGGTCTGCACAATTCTTATATCTAATATTTAGTTGTAAGTTAGAACCAATAGCAATCATTTTAGAATTTCTGAGTCTCAAACTTCATTTCAGAAACTCTCTTGCATCCCCAATAAAGTCTGAGATAAAGTCACCCAACAACACTGCTCACCTTGGATTAGTTGTCTAGAAAAAAAAAAGCTCAAGTGACTGATTAAAATTATGTGGTTGAAGTATCAAGGTAAACTTACCAGCAACAAGTCTTGAGCTGCTATTCTAACAGTATAGGAGAATGTATCATCATCTTCATCTTCTACAAACTGTTGGGGGTTGGCTGTCCATACTTTAATCTGAAAAGATCAAATTATATCTTTGTGATGCTGCCAATCTGATTCATAGCTCTTCATCAACAGATACAGGAAGATTTCAACCTATTATCCTGAACAAAACTCTAGCCTTTTGCTGGATACAATGGCTCACAACTGTAATCCTGACACTTTGGGAGGCCAAGGTGGGAGAACTGCTTGAGCCCAGGAGTTTGAGACCAGCCTGGGCAACATGGTGAGAACCCGCCTCTACAAAAAAATAAAAAAGTCAACTGGGCATGGTGGCATATGCTTGTGGTCCCAGCTACTCAGGAGGCTGAGGCAGGAGGATGGCTCGAGCCTGGGAGGTCAAGGCTGCCATGAGCTGTGTCTACACCACTACACTCCAGCCTGAGCAACACAGCAAGACCCTGTCCTAAAAAAAACAAAACAAAACAACAACAACAAAAACCGAAACAAAAACTCTAGCTTCAAAAATCTTTTCTTTTTGATGTAGAGAAACAAATACTATCAAGTAGCAAGGTAGGTAGCAATGGCTATTGCTCTCTTTTAGAATCTGGCTGATTACCAGCTCTCTGCCAATGTCAACCAGCTGTTACCCTTTGACAGATCGATTTTCTGAACAGATTAAGTCTGATGGACTATTTACTGTGAAAATTATGTCAATTCTTGTGCTGTTTTAAACGAGGCATTACCTAATTTTTCAACGTTCTTTGCTGGTTTTGATGACCCACCATCAGGCTAACAGTCTGATCATTACATTTTACTATAGGGAAGGAACAGATTCTCCTAAAAATCAGGGTCTTAGGTTAGTGGTCCTGTGAGATTTTCTAATGGCTAAAGTGGGCCAGACACAGTGGCTCGTGCCTGTAATCACAGCACTTTGGGAGGCCAAGGTGGGCAGATTGCTTGAGCCTAGGAGTTAGAGACTACTAGCCTGGGCAACACAGTATAGTACTTTTCTGCAAAAAAAAAAAAAAAAAAAAAAAAAAAAAAAAAAATTAGCCAGGTGTGGTGGTGAACTCCAAAACTTTGGATATGGCAATAAAATGATGTCAAACCTTTCCCAGAACTTCACATGAAATTATTCTTCTTGGGGCCGGGAACGGTGGCTCACGCCTGTAATCCCAACATTTTGGGAGGCCGAGACGGGTGGATCACCTGAGGCGGGGAGTTTGAGACCAGTCTAACCAACATGGAGAAACCCTGTCTCTACTAAAAATACAAAATTAGCCGGGCATGGTGGCACATGCCTGTAATCCCAGCCACTCGGGAGGCTGAGGCAGGAGAATCGCTTGAACCTGGGAGGTGGTGGCTGCAGTGAGCCGAGATCACGCCACTGCACTCCAGCCTGGGCAACAACAGCGAAACTCCTTCTCGAAAAAAAAGAAATTATTCTTTTTTTTTTTTTTTTTGAGACGGAGTCTCGCTCTGTCACCCAGGCTGGAGTGCAGTGGCCGGATCTCAGCTCACTGCAAGCTCCGCCTCCCGGGTTCACGCCATTCTCCTGCCTCAGCCTCCCGAGTAGCTGGGACTACAGGTGCCCGCCACCTCGCCCGGCTAGTTTATTGTATTTTTTTAGTAGAGACGGGGTTTCACCATGTTAGCCAGGATGGTCTCGATCTCCCGACCTCGTGATCCGCCCGTCTCGGCCTCCCAAAGTGCTGGGATTACAGGCTTGAGCCACCGCGCCCGGCCAAAAGAAATTATTCTTCATTATTCTTCTTGTGTCTACTTTTAGAAATAAAGTGTTCACTTGACCAAGACCTCACATTCTTTAAGTTGCACTTTCCAAATATAAGATGGTAACTGTCTCTCAAATATTATTTACCTGCTCCTCAGTGATTTGCATGTACAGGATAATATAATAAATCAATTCAGGCAAGGCTTTCTTAACAGTGCTTTTGAATTTGCTATTTTCTAGTAGAGCATGGACAAATTCAAAAATGCTAAAGACGAGATTTTCAAAGCCCAGGACTTCACCTGCAGGAAATGCACAAGAGAAGAAATTAATGACAAGAAAGCAAAAGGAAAGCACACATGCTGAAAATGAACTACATAATCTTTGTAAATTATTGAATATTTCAAGCACTTGCTAATGATTATTCCTGAGGAATTGGGAGAGAGGGCTCAGAAGTCACAAAACGTAATTTTGAGGATATTAAATATTCTTTGGTTTTTCAAGTAAAAGAATCAGAAACACTGGATATATTTTCCAGTATGTCTATTGTTCTAATCTGAAATAATTAGAAATATTAAAACAGAAATGAAAGACTCATTATCTGGGACCCCAAAATGAAACACAACAAAATGCCAGAAGTAGGCTAGATTAAATGGCCTTAAAAGTATCTCTTCCAACGCAGAAATTCTATGATTTTATGAGATTTATGCAACTACCTATCAGGAACAGATTAAAGATTGTCAATTCTCATTTCCCCACATCTAATACATTGAAAATAAACTCAGTTAGAAAACACTTAATAGAGTGAAGCCTCTCAAGTTATTGTTTTTTATGCCCCCCGTCTCTGGCTTCTTTTTCTTTTTCCCACTAACTGGTATTTCTATAAAGATCAAATAAACTACATACCATCAGAATCCACAGGATCTTCTACTTCTTCTGTGTAATTTACTTCTGTCCTCACATAAGTATGATGAAGAGTAAAGAAACAGAATTTGGAGTCTGCTTTACATATAATCTACAAGGAAACGTTACATATTCCAACACTAAAAGTAGACACCTTAAAAAAGCCTGTGTAAGAAGAGTGGAACCATATGAATGTGAGACCCAATGCGAGATTCCTAACTATAGGTGGTAGTAGCTCCCTTAAACTTTCAAGAAAGGATATAAAGCTGCACTCTCGGTTAGGGTGTTCCAAACAATAGGCAGAATCTGCTGCATGGAGGACACCATGTGCTTTGGGAAGTTTTTCACTAGGGCTGTCACTGCCTAAGAAGTTAAGAGAAAAGGACCCAAGTTATGAGTGATATATAGGAAATAAATGATTTCAGACCACCCTCTCAAACACCAAATATTTCACTGGTAGTGTTTACCTTTAGGACCTCCATCTTAAACCCACTGTCAGATGTGGGGCCATCTGGTATCTGGAGGGCCTGAACAAAGGCCTCTGTGAACTGCTGCACCACGGGAAAGATCAGGACTTTGGCTGCACCCTGATAACAGAAACCAAAGTCAATGCTGGATAAATCCCTAATCCATGGCTTCAACACATATATATCAAACACTGATATGTGAAAGGCACCTAAAGCTCTCTTCAAGCTCCAAGCCTGATCAGAAGAGAATAGCTATAAAGTCAATGAAGGTGTTACCTAAGATTTCATGTTTCCTTAACCAGCACTTGCAGTTCTTCATCAAAGCCCTCTTAAAAACTATTATGTAAGACCAACTTTCCTCCTAACTGCTTCTGAATCACAGGGATTGGTATTTTTCAGCTAGCTTTGCTTCACGCAAGAGGGCCATAAAAGAGTAGGAAAGTTCTGAGTGATGACTACTATGAAAAGGATATAGAATAAGGTGTTTGAAGAAGACCCAAAAGAAGACTAAGCTTTTTACAAGTTGAAAATTCAATCAGGCCAGGTGTGGCGACTCACACCTGTAGTCCTAGCACTTTGGGAGGCCAAGGTGGGAGGATCACTTGAGCCTAGGAGTTCAAGATGAGCCTAGGCAACTAGGGAGAGACCCCGTCTCTACAAAAATAAATTAATTAGGCTGGGCACGGTGGCTCATGCCTGTAATCCCAGCACTTTGGGAGGCCGAGGTGGGCGGATCATGAGGTCAAGATATCGAGACCATCCTGGCCAACATGGTGAAACCCTGTCTCTACTAAAAATACAAAAATTAGCTGGGCATGATGGGGCGTGCCTATAGTCCCAGCTACTCGGAGGCTGAGGCAGAAGAATTGCTTGAACCTGGGAGGTGGACGTTGCAGTGAGCTGAGATCGCACCACTGCACTTCAGCCTAGCAACAGAGTGAGACTCCATCTCTAAATAAATTCATTCATTCATTCATTCGCCGGGAGTGGTGGCACATGCTGGTGGTCTCAGCAACTTGGGAGGCTGAGATGAGAGGATTGCTTGAACCTGTGAGGTTGAGGCTGCAGTGAGCTATGATCATGCCACTGCATTCCAGCCTGGGTGACAGAGCAAGATCTTGTCTCAAAAAAATCCAAATAAATAAAAAAATAAAAATACAGCTGGGAGCTGTGATTCATGCTTATAATCCCAGCACTATGGGAGGCTGAGGCAGGAAGATTGCTTGAGCCCAGAAGTTTAAGACCAGCCTGGGCAATACAGTGAGACCCTATCTCTACAAAAATTTACAAAATAAAATCAGCCAAGTGTGGTGGTGCACACCACACCTGTAGTTCCTACTGGGGGTCGGGGGTGCTGAGGTCAGGGGATCACTTAAGCCCAGGAGTTCAAGGCTGCAGTGAGCCATGATTGCGCCACTGTACTCCAGCCTGGGTGACAGAACAAGACCCTGTCTGGAAAAAAACAATAATAATAATTTAATAAAAATGTTAAATCTATCTCTAATACTGGTTAGTGTGCTTTTTGGTGCTGCTATCATGAAACGACTCACTGCTCTGCATGAATAAAACTTGTAAGCATGAAGTCTGTTATTGATCCAAAGACCTGCTTACCTTTTCCAGCTCCTCCATGTTACAGATCATATGGGCACAAGTGGTAAATATTTCCACGGCTCGGGAACGGGTTCGAATACCATACACCTGGAAAAAAGGTTACAGCATAACAGCACAGCCACGACATTGGAATGTGTAGGTATGTGTGTATCTTGGACTAGAAGTAAAACTATGACTAATGAATCCTTATATGAGAAATGGGAAATGTAACTCATTTACATTTACAGGAGGCAGACTTCTGTAATTCAGAGAATGAAAGGTAGCAGAATCATAATGTTGGAACTTATTGGAATGAACCTTATACATGGGCCTCTGTGGGTTCATTTGATTAAAAAATACCAGGCTGGGTAGTGCTTAAAATCCCAACACAGCCAATATATTTCCTTTAAAATGCAGACTATTGGTTGGGGGCAGAGGTGAATAGGGAAGTTACATTATCCATCAGGTATTTACATCTTATTGTAAATGAGTTATCATTCATATACACTCTAATCAAATATATATGCAATATATTAAGGGTCTATTATGGGCAACGCAGTGATAGATTGCTTCCAATTACTTAGCTGAGGTAGGCAAGCTTAGGTGGGATAACTCAATAAACTGAGGCTGGAAGTAGCATGAAGGAAGGCACTATTTATCTACCTAGGGGCTACTGGATGCCAGGAAGTACGATATGTGAAGAAATATTTCAGCTATTTCACTCTTTTATCAAAGGCTTGCCCTTGTAGTTGAGTGAAAGGTCTAAGGTTAACGCAGATTCAGATCCAAATCTTTGTCAGTTCTAGTCTTTAGGTATTGAGATCAGTTGCAAACACCATAATCTCCCACCTGAAAGGCTGGGGGCTGAAGACAGCCTGAACTCACTATAATCTTGGAGCTGAGATTTCATACCTCAGCCATGGTGAAGATCTTATACATCTCTGGGAGAATGACAGGAGCAACAAGTGGCATCTGTGTGTCTGTCACTTCTCGAGTGAATTCTACAAAGAAAAAAGTAGTACTGTTTAAAAAAAATACTGCTTCATAAAGATATTAAGGTTGATATTTTCTGAACTGCTTCTAGGTGGCAGTTCGCAAACAGACAGCACACAGGTAAAGACACTGGCCTGGTGGTCTCATTCTGTGAAAGCAAAAGTAGCAAGAGTTACTGATTATTTGTTAGAAGGAGAAAGAATAACATGGAAATAGAGAAAAATACAAGCAATTAAAAAAGAAAACTTTAATATAAATACTGAAAGAAAATCTGTAATAGAACTGCATAAATGTCCTTGTGAGGTCAACTTGGGAAAATTCTGTATTAATTTACCTTGTGCTCATCTGTCAACATTCAGTTACACTTCGAGGTTTCTTACCTTTGGTTCTATTTTCAGTACTTTCACTTGGCAAGCTAGTTTGATGCACATAGTAAAATATGTACAGACTTACTAGGCCTCAACTCCTCTTTGTATATGTTATACTCTTCTCAGTAGATGATATTTATTGACCTAAAAGTCAGAGGCTGCTGCTAACTGGAACAAATAGGAATTTTCTATATAAATGTGGCAAAAAGCAACCTATACACAGAATGAGACTCGAAGGTGACGGAAATATGGGTCGTATCTTTCCCTTCATTTCTTCAAAAAAAAAAAAAAAAAAACATACACCACACACAAGGTACTGAGACAGCACAAAGGACCCCTGGATTCATGTTACAAAGCAGAATAAAAGCCCTTGAGTTCCAATAACTATTCACTTTACCTGATGCTTTTCCACGTTATCACTATAAAAATGGACATAGGCGCTGGGCACAGCGGCTTATGCCTGTAATCCCAGAGCTTTGGGAGGCTGAGGCAGGAGGATCACTTGAGGTCAGGAGTTCAAGACCAGCCTGAACATAGCAAGATCTGCCACTACATTAAAAAAACAAACAAACAAAAAAAACAAAATGCTGCGTGTGGTGGCATGTGTCTGTAGTGCCAGCTACTTAGGATGCTGAGGCAGGAGGCTCACTTGAGCCTAGGAAGTCAAGGTTACAGTAAGCTACAACAGTGCCACTATACCTGAGCCCGGGTGACAGAGTAAGATCACGTCTGAAATAAATAAATAAAAAAAAAATAAAAATAAAGCTAACCACTTGGGACATTTTGGGAAAAGATACACAGCTAGAAACGCAAGTTGGCATTTTCAAGGTTAAGGTACTCCACAATTTTGAGCAGTATCAATCCCCATGAGTCAAATGGAGACCAAATACTCAAGGTTGAATTTTCTTTACAGCTGTAATTTCCTCCTCAAGAATAAAGTATGAGCTTTGAATGGTAAGTGAGTGTTCTATTTTATTTAGAAATCCAAGGAAATTAGTCCAAACAAATATGACAGATGGCATAACAAGTTTTTATTGAAAATATAGTATAATTTAATTCCGCTAATAAAATGCTTAACTGCTTTTTACTCTCCTATACTCATCCCTGGTATCAATTTATTAATACTTTATAGGTTTAATTCCAAAAGTTTTCTGAGGTGATTCAGCAAGTCAGAAAAATTCTAGGACTCCAGCAACAACTCAATCTCCAAATTTCTTTGAGAATAAAGAAAAAGCTGTATCTGGTGGATCAAATCTTCTAATCCTTAGCTGCTATGTTTACATTTCCTTTACACCATGAGCCTTAGTTGGTTCTCATCTATAAATAGATAAGTTTAATAGGAAGCCTCATTAAAGGGAAACTGGTATAGTATCTTGAAAAACTCTGAAGAGAATCAGTCCCATTCTCCTAATGGGCCTCTGTCCAACCACCATGTCTTGCTATCTTCATGCACGCCTAAGTTTTTGTTGTCAGAGTACAGTCTACCCTCGTTTGAAAATATTTGGAGCAAGTATTTGGGAATGGGGTTGGCTGCCAGCCATTCCATGTCTGGTGACTCCATTACAAAAGGACACGAATTTCCCCAAGAGTTCTTTCCCTGTGGCTGGCAGAAAAGTGATCTCACTGAACAGTAATTTCCTTAGTCAAACACAATAAGGACTCTTCAGCATCCAAATCAAGATAAATGTACAAACACCTTTCTCTCCAGGTTTGTCAAAAGAAGCTGAATTTCATGTTGGAAGACTGAGAGGGAACAGGCTTTCTTTCCTTGGTAGAACATGTATCTGTTAATTGATATCCTGGCACTATGAAGTGGTGAATAAAGAATCCTGAAAGGCCAATTTCATGGAGACGGGTGTGTGAAATCACTTGAACAATGAATGAGTCATAAAGGAGAAGTAAGGGCAATAAGCAGGGAAGTGAAAATCTGAGCAAGGAACATTTTGATCTTTTTGGTAAGTCTGTTCTGTATCTGAGCTAAAAACTGAAGCTTTGTCATAGGCAATCAATATGAATATAGTGGTAATTCAAAAAGGCAGCTGGGGGCATGGGAAGAGGTGATTTTGAAACAAAAGGAGAAGAAAGATTTGCATTTGACAAAGAGTTGATATTATCTACCATTAACATCACATGGACTAGCAAAATTGGGCCTATGTGCCAAGTTCAGTAAACTGAGATTGAGAGAGAATAGAACTGGCATTCACAACTAGGTAAGAAAACATTTCAGGTAAGCTAGTAGGTCATAGAGAAAGAGAAGATATTGGTGGGACTTCTACAAACCTCCATAAACGAAGGAGAAAGATGATTTCTAAAGGATCAGTACAGGATGACTAAAGGCCAGGTAAGAATTTCTTGAAGGCAAAACAGAGTAGTGACTTCATCTAGGGAATAAGAAGCAGGGAGGAACTTGCAAAGGACTGGGAAACTCAGGCCATCCTTAAGGATACATGAAAGCAGATTCTGGGAGGGATTGATAACTTAATCAGGTTTAGAAGAGATATCCATCAAATCTCTTTGAACTAAAAGTAGAAGTATTTTTATCAACTTCTTATGTTCTACATATTCTCTAACTGGCTAAATGAAGGTCAGGATTATATGGCTATACTGTTTTTATCTTCTTTTTAAATATTTCTATAAAAATTCATTTTACAATTCTTAACTTTGCCGTGGTTGAACTAAGTGGAAAAATAATATATAGTAATAATAATCATAGTAACTAAACTTTACTGAACAAATAAAGATAGATTAGCGAATTTAAACTATACCAAAAGCTCCTTTGATGCAGATACTACTATCATCTTAATTTTATATAGAAGGAAACTCAGGCTCAAAGAAGGTAAGTGAAGGATCAAGGTGAAGCCCCTACAAAAATTTAAAATCTGAATACTCAATCTCTATGCTAATACTGTATCTGTAAGTGGTAGGTTTGGCAGTAGAAGTAATACTATACAAACTTAACTCCCTAGAAAAAAACAATGGAGCTGGAGGGTAGATGCAGAGATAAAAACTAGGAGGGAGGAATAACATCAGTAGCAATTCCTACTGATCCAGGCCATTATATCACATAGCTTCTGGTAATACTCCTGTCGCTTGAGATCCAAGTACCAATACCAGGGAAAAGGGCTTCTGGTACCTGTCAGCACACGCATGGCTCCATGGACGGCATTTAAGTCTCCGCTCACCAACATCTCCATGAGCAGGTTGAAGAGTTGGGGCCAAGCTTCAGGCCAGTCCCAGTGGGCAATGGCTGACACTGCATAGGCCACACTGGAGCGCACTTTGCTTATCGATTCTCTCAACCCATTAGGCAATAGCTCCCGGATAACAATTTTTGCCTGTAAGGGATAAAAGTCCACCTGCTATTAGATCAGGTTATAAGTGACTGGCAGAGCCCAGTTCAGTTGGGAACTGTGTTGGAAAAACAATGAGTACGAGGTACTGCAATGAGTACAAGGTACTGCATAAACTTGCAATGACTTGTCAAGTTTATATATAGGAGTTTTAGAGAGGAGTCTTCTCTAAAACTCCTATACATAAACTTGACAATTCATCTGGAGGGTTCATCTGTGATCTCTACACTTATGCCGTCCATTACAGTAGCCACTAGCTACACATGGCTATTAAAATTTTAAAACATTTAAAATTCAGTTCCTCAGTTGCACTAGCCCCATTTTAAGTGCTCAATAGCCATATGTAGCTAGTAGCTATTGTTTTAGACAGCACAGACACAGAATATTTCCATAACTGCATAAAGTTCCAATGGAAAACATTCCTCCAGACCTTACACCTCAAAATTTCTTGGGGACTCAGGATGATTGCACATTATTGCACTAAGTACAAACATTATTTCATTTAATTCTTAAACCCTTAGTTGGTATTTTTATTCTCATTTTGGAGATTTAGGAAATTGAGGCTTAGGCGTTAACACATTTCCAATGATCTCATAGCTTGTAAAAAGCAAAACTGGAATTTGAACACAGACCAGCCTGATACTTGAGCTCTTTAATGTATAGCCCTTTGCCCGCAATGCCAGCCAACAATCTCCTTCTCTGCCTAGTCTTGATTGCTTCATGCAGTCAAAGAATGTTGATAGTCTAATCTCTTAAAATGGACCCTCAAATCTCCTCAGGTAGACTAATCAAGTAACTGACTTACCCTTTCTGTAGTTTCAGGAGGCCTAAATTTCTCTGATTGGGCACACCAGTGAGTCTCCACATATTGTTTCAAGATGACTGATGCCAGCTGTGAAGAGAATAAGCCAAGTAGTACAGCAAGAAAAAGATTTTTTTCACACATAAAAACTATATACATGGTCCCATACATCTGAAGTCTATCTAAATCTGGCACGACATCCTAGGTTATTTATAAATCGGCCTTATTCTTATTCTTTCCCATAAGAAAGTTTCATTACCAAGGAAAAGGAAACTACTTATAAATTGGGCCAGTCTGGACTTACCTGACGGATTGCCAGTGCCCCCTGGGGATCTACAGTCAGTTCTGCCAAGTGAACACCAAATTCTGAAAGAGAAAATTTTATTGAATCTAAGAGCACCCAGGAAAGCCATAGCAATTTACTAAGCTCTAACCCTGATGCCAACAAGATTTCAGAAAGAATCCTAATCTGTTATTTCAAAAAGAGCTGATAACTACTAAGACTGATTCCTCCAAGTAAAAGAAACAAGTTGGCTTACAGGACATGCCTTGTTACAATGAAGTTCCAACACGCTCACACTTTTTCCAGTCACCGCATACCACCTTCCAGTCATCTTCCCTTCCAAGATGACAATACCTTCCTCTTATACCAATTAATGTCGTAACTGAAACATGGAGCCTGCCGTGGTGGCTCACCTCTGTAATCCCAGCACTTTGGGAGGCCGAGGTGGGTGGATCACTTAGATCAGGAGTTCGAGACCACCCTGGCCAACATAGTGAAACCCCATCTCTACTAAAGATACAAAATTAGCCAGGCTTGGTGATGCGTGGCTGTAATCCCAGCTTCTCGGGAGGCTGAGGCAGGAGAATCACTTGAATCGAGGAAGAGGAGGTTGCAGTGAGCTGAGATTACACCATTGCACTCCAGCCTGGGAGAAAAGAGCAAAACTCTGTCTCAAAAAAACAAAACAGGCTGGGCGCAGTGGCTCACGCTTATAATCCCAGCACTCTGGGAGGCCAAGGCAGGTGGATCACAAGGTCAGGAGTTCAAGAACAGCCTGGCCAAGATGGTGAAACCCCGTCTCTACTAAAAATACAAAAAAATTAGTCGGGCATGGTTGCAGGCATCTGTAATCCCAGCTACTTGGGAGGCTGAAGCAGAGAATTGCTTGAACCTGGGAGGTAGAGGTTGCAGTGAGCTGGGATCATGCCATTGCATTCCAGCCTGGGCTACAGAATGAGACTCCATCTCAAAAAACAAACAAACAAAACAAAACAACAAACAAACAAAAAAAGGGACCAAAACCAAAACAAAACAAAAAAACATGGGACCATCTATTCCTGAGGACAACTTAAAAGGTGAGATTTCACGAGCTGCCCAGATATATGCCACCGATTATGAGCTGATTAAGTCCAAGAACACATGGCTTTAACAAACTTAGTCCTAAAAATGAGAGGTTTCCAATAAGCAATGGAACTTGAACTGCACATTTGGAGACTGTAAATAACTCTTACTTCCAAATTAAAATTTATTTTTTAAAAATGATTACTAAAATAAATTTTGTTTTACAGACAGGGTCTCTGTCATCCAGGTTGGAGTGCAGTGGCGTAATAATAGCTCACTGCAGTGTCGAATTCCTAGGCTCAAACGAACTTCCTGCCTCAGCCTCCCGAGTAGCTGAGACTACAGATGCACACCACTGTGCCTGGCTCCAAATTAAAACTTAGATCTAATATATACTTGCAAAGGAGTCAACTATAAAATATTTGTTTGTGAAAAGAGGAGGAAGAATGTAAAACCAACAGTGCATCATAATTTTTACACCTCACATTGTAGGGCTGTGCTATCCAATACAGTAGCTATTAGTCACAATGGCTGTACCTGTAATGTGGCTGGTGAGACTTGAGATGCCTATAAATGTAATACACACTAGATTTCAAACTGTGTGAAAAAAAGAAGAAAATATCTTTTTATATTGATCAAATGTTGCAATACTTTGTCTATACCAGGTTAAATGAATATAGAGTTAAAATTTAATTTTATGTTTCTTTTTGCCTTTTTAATGCAGCCACTAGAAAATTTAAAATTTCACAAGTGACTCATACTATATTTCTGTTGGACAGCACTATGCTAAAGAATGAACAGCAGTTTTCTAGACCTGCTCAGTATTGGTAGATACATAGGTCACAATAGGCTCACCACTCCCATTTGGAGGGAGCTATAGATTAGCATGATTAAGAGAATGGGCTGTTCAGGTTCAAATCCTGAAGCCACCATGCCTGTCCTTAGGTAAGTTACCTTTCTAAACCTCAGCTTCCTCACCCACAAAATAAGAATACTGGTATCAGGGCCTGGCGAGGTGGCTCATGCCTGTAATCCCAGCACTTTGGGAGGTGGGGGCGGACGCATTACCTGAGTTCGAGACCGGCCTGACCAACATGGAGAAACCCTAGCTCTACTAAAAATACAAAATTAGCTGGGCATGGTGGCACATGCCTGTAATCCCAGCTACTCGAGAGGCTGAGGCAGGAGAATCGCTTGAACCCAGGAGGCACAGGTTGCGATGAGCCGAGATTGTGCCATTGCACTCCAGCCTGGGCAACAAGAGGGGAACTCCGTCCCCTCCGCAAAAAAATACTGGTATCGATATATCAAGCAATCCTTCTAAGACTCAATAATATAACATATGTAAAATGCTTTGCACAATATCTGCCATAGTGGTAAAAACTTGAAGACAAAAATAAGTTATTTTGCTATTATTTTTTATTGTCTATCATGAATACACTGTTTGGCTTTCCCATCTCATGTAAGTAAAGTTACTTTTCATGTAAAGTTCCACGTTAACTGGATTCTACTGAAATAGCCATCCAAAGGGCATTTATAAAATAGAAAAGCTTAATACCAAGAAAGAGTTGTTACATGCAATGTTTCAGGTTCAAGGCTTATCCAAGTAACCAGGTTAAAAACTGCTGAAAATAATCTATGTCCCTATTTTACAAAATAATTTTTGTAGGCTTACAGAAAAGCGGAACAGTACAGACAGTTCATGGATATCATTCATCCATTTTTCTCTTACATAATCATGGTTCAGTGATCAAAAATCAGGAAATTAACATGAGTACAATACTATTAACTAAACTAGACTTGATAAGAACCTTCACCAGTTTTTTTTCCTTATTGTCCTTTTCCCTTTAGGATCCCATGATCCCACATTGTATTTGGTTGCCATGTTTCCTTAGTTTCTTCTAAAGTGTGACAGTTCTTCATTCTTGTCTTTTGTGACCAGAACACTTTTGGTGAATATCGATCAGTTATTTTGTAGAATGTGTCTCAATTTGGGTTTGACTAAAGTTTCCTCAGCTTTAGATGGAGGTTATGCATTTCTGGCAAGAATACCAGAAAGTGATGCTGTGTCCTTCTCAGTATATCATATTAGGGAGTACATAATGTGGATAAAAATTTTATTACTGGTTATGGTAACATTGATCACATGGCAAAGTCTGCTGGGTTTCTCCACTTAAAGGTACTGTTTTTCCCTTTGTAATTGATCCAAATCTTGGGAGACATACTTTGACATTTTGCTATTATTCTGTTTCTTTTCAAACTCTCATCCACGGATTTTAGCATCCATCTGTGAGTGTTACCTGCCTAATGGTTATTTTGCATTTCTTTTATTCTCTTCATTTATTAATTGGAATTCTTTTATAAGGAAGTACTGTCCCTTCTCCTTTATTTATTACAATATTATAAAATATGTATTTTGGTTTTCATCCATGATTCCTGGTTCTCAGCTCCTGTAAGCCTTATTATTTCCTAAGTGACTAGAGGAATATCTTTTTTTTTTTTTTTTGAGACAGAGTCTCACTTTGTCATACAGACTAGAGTGCAGTGGTACTATCTCAGCTCACTGCAACCTCTGCCTCCTGGGTTCAAGTGATTCTTGTGCCTCAGCCTCTGGAGTAGCTGGAATTGCAGGAGTATACCACCACGTCCAGCTAATTTTTGTATTTTTAGTAGAGACTGGGTTTTGCCACGTTGGCCAGGCTGGTCTTGAACTTTTGACCTCAAGTCTGCCCACCTCAGTCTCCCAAAGTGCTGGGATTACAGGTGTGGACCACCACACCCGACCAAGAATATCTTTTCTTAAAAAGTATTTGCCTTTTGTCCTTGGTTCCTGAAGTAGCTCCTGAAGGATAAAGGTGACAGTCTTTTCTTACTTACAAGATACTTTTTTCTGTCTTTTTTCCCCCACATCACCTCACCTTTCCTTTTCTTTTTTTTTCCCATTCCCCTACCTGATGCAATGGTCTTAGGATCAGGGCTGCAACCACATGTGCTGGAAGCAGGAATGATTCCTAAGCAAGAAATTGTAACTACGTATTGTAACTTAGGTCAGAATTCCTGATGGACTGATGGGAATGGGTTGTGCTTTCACCCCATTGAGCAAAATTGGGGCTAACAGTTAATACAGCTATATTGCCTGATAGTAAAAAGAGCCCACTAGTTCTGCACCTCTGTAACCTAACCCTATCTGAATGGGGCGCACTGAGGAAGAGGTACTTGCTAGAGTAGTATTGTTGCCTGCAATCTAGACCATCACAGTGGCTGATTGTAATGCCCCTTCCAAAGGTGGAGAAGTTTGTGTACTTATTAAGAGAGAAGAAACAGTAGCTCAGAGGAAAGAAATGAGTAAGTAGATTATGAACTGAGAGGATTCCAATATCACATTAACACCTCAAAAGAGGCTCAGAGCAAGAGATGACATTGCCTCTTAGCTCAATTATATCAAATACATGAAATGGTAAAGCTCTGTGTTTGCTGAGACTACTTCTGCTTTTGCAACCTCACAAGAATGAAAGGAAGCCTGCCAATCTGAGTGGCCTCACCCTGGGAGACATTCATACAATATGATGAACTAGATTATTAATTATTGAATGGGATTCTAGTAATGTGGCAGTATCTTTTGTTTTTTTTTTTTTTTTTTTTTGAGACGGAGTCTCGCTCTGTCACCCAGGCTGGAGTGCAGTGGCGCAATCTCGGCTCACTGCAAGCTCCGCCTCCCGGGTTCACGCCATTCTCCGGCCTCAGCCTCCCGAGTAGCTGGGACTACAGGTGCCCGCCACTGCGCCTGGCTAATTTTTTTCTATTTTTAGTAGAGACGGGGTTTCACCATGGTCTCGATCTCCTGACCTTGTGATCCGCCCGCCTCGGCCTTCCAAAGTGCTGGGATTACAGGCGTGAGCCACCGCGCCCGGCCGGCAGTATCTTTTGAGTTGGACATCCTTTTGACGTAAGGGATCAGGGTTTGAAGACCCAAGGGTAGACTGTGATTTTGTGAAATATGTATTTGGTCTTTGACTTCATTTCCTGTCAAACAGCTCCTAAAATCCTCAGAAACTCCAAAGTGATGTCTTTTTGTATCCTAATAAGCTGACTTGATAGCTGGCAGCTCCTAGGTAGCTTTGGGATGGGGGCTGGTCACTGGAAATATCTAGGCAGAATTAGAGGGTTGGGACTTTCATCCCCCCACCTCACCCTGTGAGAAGGTAGAGGGGCTGAAGGTTAAGTTGATCATCAATGGTCAGTGGTTCAATCAATCATGGCAGGGTAATGAAACTTCCATAAAAATGCCAAAGAACATACTCCTGCATTCTGGACCCTTCCAGACCTCATCCTATGTATCTCTTCACCTGGCTGTTTATTTGTATCATTTAGAATATCCTTTGTAGAAAAATCTGTAAAAGTATTTCCCTGAGTTCTATGAGCTGCTCTAGCAAATTAATCAAACCCAAAGTCCTGGCAACCGCAACTTGAAGCTGGTTTGTTAGAAGTTCCAGAGGCCTAGACTTGCAACTGGTATCTGAGCGGGTGGGGGCAGTTTTGGGGACTGAGCTTTCTTTTTTTTTTGAGACAGAGTCTTGCCCTGTCGCCCAGGCTGGAGTACAGTGGCCGGATCTCAGCTCACTGCAAGCTCCGCCTCCCGGGTTTACACCATTCTCCTGCCTCAGCCTCCCGAGTAGCTGGGACTACAGGTGCCCGCCACCTCGCCCGGCTAGTTTTTAGTAGAGACGGGGTTTCACTGTGTTAGCCGGGATGGTCTCGATCTCCTGACCTCGTGATCGGCCCGTCTCGGCCTCCCAAAGTGCTGGGATTACAGGCTTGAGCCACCGCGCCCAGCTGGGGACTGAGCTTTCGATCTCTAGGATCTGATGCTATCTCCAGGTAGACATGTTGGAATTGAATCGGAGGACACCCAGCTGGTGACCACTACAGAACTGACTGCTTGTTTGCTGGTGGGGAGAAATCTCCACATATTTTTGAGATCACAGAAGTCTTCTGTGTTGACTGTTGTAGTGCGAGAGCAGAGGAAAAATGGTTTATTTTTCCTAATATTTATTTATACCTATATGAATTCATAAGTATTTATTTCATTCTATGAGTTTTAATCCAATACTATTTTATTTCTTTTGTTGCTCAAATTGTTCCAGCTTTCGCCACTGGAATTCCTTCCAATTAACTCCTGTGTACTCCTATATGTCCCCATCCTTTATCAAGCACTTCCTTATTTTTTTTATACACAAGATATTCTATACTTATCTTGTATTTTCTCTGCCCAAGCCCAGATATCAACTTCTCCTGCAAGGAACCCTAGTGCCTTTCAGTGGAGAACTATATTTAGAAACCAAGATGTGAGCACTAGGTATGTTCATTGCTACAGGAGTATCACTACTCCTAGGGGTTCTCAGAGAACAGAGCTAGGAAGTACAGTATACCTAACCATCTATCCATCCATCCATTTATCATACTGATTGATAGCCCAGATGCCAATCCAAACCTTGAGGTTCATTCTACTCTTCCCTTATTTGTAACTTCTTTGTTCAAAAGTGATAACACTTGGCTCTCGTCATCTACATTTAGTTATTTTTTCAATCTTAAAATATGAAGCAATTACAGAAGTATTAATCCATACCTTTGTGAAAAACACACCTATTAATTGAAGTACAATTTTGGTGTACAGTTTTTTTTAAGTGTAACCTACATGATGCAGTCAAATACTATTTTACTACTTGTAAATAATATTTTACAAGTTACTTAGGTTAGTTATTCCTCTCACCTAAAAAGCTGTTATTAATTTGTAAAACATTTAGGTTCACTTGTTACTACTTCTGCTCCATTTTTAGTGCCTCCCCATTGTTTGATTTTAGTTATTTATTTATTTTTGGTATGTGAAACATTACCATGATTCTCAGAGTCAAAGCTATACAAAAAGGAACATTCCAAGAACTGTCACTTCTTCCTCATCCCTATTATCTTGTTTTCATTACCCACTTCTTTACACCCATTCCCCACCCACTTCATGCAGACAGGTAACCAAAATCAGTTTCTGATTTTCTTTCCTGTATTTCTTTTACACAAATGAGCAGACACATTTTAAAAAACATTCCCTTCTTGTTTACATGAAAATGAGTATATTATAGACACTCTTTTGCACTTTGCTTTTTTTACTGCTAACATTATATCTTGTGATTTCCACATCAGTTCAGAGATTCCTGAAGCTCTTCTCTACAGCTGCATAATATATGTAGATATACTATATGTTATTCATGTGCTCTCCTCTGTATGGACAGTTAGTTTTTTTCCCTAATATTTTGTTTTTATAAACAATGCTGCAGTGAATAACATTGTGAATACGTATTTTTCAGCATAGATTTTTCAGAAGTGGGATTGTGGGTCAAGAGGTAAGTGCATTTGTGGAGCTATTGGGTGTGATCAAATTTTCTTTCAGAAGGATTGCACCAATTTGTACTCCTACCAGCAATACATAGGAGCATCTTTCCAGTTTTGCCAACAGAATGTGTTATCATATTTAAAATTTTTTGGCCAGGTGCAGTGGCTCACACCTGTAATCCCAGCACTTTGGGAGGCTAAGGCAAGCAGATTGCTTGAGTCCAGGAATTCAAGACCAGCTTGGGCAACATGGTGAAACACTAAAATAGGTGGGCATGGTGGCTCATGCCTGTAGCCTCAGATACTTGGGAGGCTGAGGTGGGAGGGTCACCTGAGTCCGGGAGGTTGAGGCTATAGTGAGAAGTGACCATGCCACTGCACTCTAGCCTAGGCGACAGAGTGATACCCTGTCTCAAAAGTAAATAAAATAAATTTTTTTGTCAGCCTGACAGGTGAGAAATGGTTAATTCAATGTTGTTTTAGATTGTATTTCTCTAACCATAAGTGAGTTTAAACACTTTTCGTATGTCTGAGTGTTGTTTTGGTCCTTTGTTCCTCAATTTTTAAGAATTCTTTATATATTAAAGGTGTTATCCTTTTGTCTGTAGTATACATTATGGGGAAAAAAATTTCTCCCAGTTTGTCAGTTGTCTCTTGATTTTTTATGTGGTGTTTTTCCCATGTAAATTGTAAAAAAGTTTTATGTAGTCAAATTTATCAATAAAATATTTTCTTTTATTGTCTCTGGATCTTGAGTCATAGTTAGAATCCCTTTCCCTATGTCAAGTTTAAAGATAAATTCACCCATGTTTTCCTCTAATACTTGTATGATTTAATTTTTTCTGTTTAGACTCCTAATCAATTTAGAGTTTATTTTTAAAAAAATCTAGTGTGAGACATGAGTCTAATTCCAAACGGCTACATAGCCATTGCAGCACCCTTTTTTTTTTTTTTTGAGACATTGTCTCGCTCTATCCCCCAGGCTGGAGTGCAGTGACGCAATCTCGGCTCACTGCAAGCTCCATCTCCCAAGTTCACGCCATTCTCCTGCCTGTCTCCAGAGTAGCTGGGACTACAGGCGCCCACCACCACACCCAGCTAATTTTTTGTATTTTTAGCAGAGACAGGGTTTCACTGTGTAGCCAGGATGGTCTCGATCTCCTGACCTTGTGATTTGCCCGCTTTGGCCTCCCAAAGTGCTGGGATTACAGGCGTGAGCCACCGCACCCGGCCTCATCGCAGCATTCTTTGTTAAAATGTCCACCTCTAGTGATTTGAGATACTACCTTCATCTATGTTCAATTTCCATAGGCACTTGTATCTATTTCTGGATTTTCTCTTCTATTCCACAGTTCTATTTGAGTAGAGTGCTACACTGTTTGTTTTAATTACACAGGTTTTATGTAATGTTTAAATGTCTGATAGAACAAGTTCCCTCTTGTAGTTTTCCTTTTTCAGTGTTTTTGGAGCTATTCTTCCTTGTCTGTTTTTCTACATGAACTTTAGAACCAACTTGTCTAGCTCATCTATTATGCTGAGTTGTCCTGTCCAGTCACAGAGTATGTTTTTCCACTTGTTCACATCTGATTTTATGTCTTGGAAGGCAGACGGCAGATTGCTTGAGCTCAGGCCTTTGAGACCAGCCTGGGCAACATGGTGAAACCCTGTCTCTACCAAAAATACAAAAATTAGCTGGGCATGGTGTTGTGTGACTGCAGTCCCAGCTACTTGGGAGGCTGAGGAACGACAATTACTTGGGCCTAAGAGGCAGACGTTGCAGTGAGCTGAGACTGAGCCACTGCACTCCAGCATGGGTGACATAACAAAACCTTGTCTCAAAAAGTTTCCTCTAGGCTGGGCACGGTGGCTCACGCCTGTAATCCCAACACTTTGGGAGGCCAAGACAGGTGGATCACCTGAGGTCAGGAGTTCAAGACCAGCTTGGCCAACATGGTGAAACCCCATCTCTACTAAAAATACAAAAATTAGCCGGGTGTGGTGGCAGGTGCCTGTAGTCCCAGCTACTCGGGAGGCTGAGGCAGGAGAACCCCCCAGGAGGCAGAGGTTGCAGTAAGCCAAGATCATGCCACTGCACTCCAGCCTGGGCAACAGAGCAAGGCTCCATCTCAAAAAAACAAAAAAAAGTTTCCTCTAATAGGTTCTTACGCATTTCCTAAGTATTTACTTTTTTGTTGATATTGTAAATTGTTTTGGTTATTAAAAAACCATTACGTTCTCTATCCTTTTATGGTTTGTTTATGTGAAAGCTATTGATTTTTATATTTTATTTCCTGTTATTTTACTGAATTCTTAGATTCTTAACTTATTCTTATTATGCCTTTAAGCTGCAGTTTTTGATCCACTGCTATCGCACCTATCATTTCACTCAGGAAAGTGGATTTTTTTTTTTTTTGCATGACCACCACAGAAGAAGCCACATTCTTTCTGAGTTATTAAATGATTAAATCACAAGCAAACACTTGAAACTTGCACAATCCCCCTACAGATAATGCAATCCATTCTAATTCCTAGGATTAATTTGGTTAGTACAGATTCTGGTTAAATCTATAAAACCTATTTGTAGCAAGAGAAGAAACAATAAGTGTCTACAACCCGAAGATATGGGAGTCAACTTTCAGAACTGATTCTAAAACACAGATGAGTCAGATAATTCAGGAAGATCTCTTAGATGCCGACGTTCAAGTTCAATGGAAAAAAGCACTCTAAAATGCACATGTGATATCCATTTAAAGGAGAAAGACAACTACTAAGGCCATCCACAATTCCTTTGAGTTCAGATACTTAGTGTGATAATGGATGCTAACTTCATGGCCTCAAGTCTGCTTAGAATGTCACTGTCCACCGAGGATTGGCCTCTTTAGACATGGTGAACCAATTCTGGTGTGCCTTATGTAACTTCCTTCACAATGATATACAAGCACATTCACAAATTACCTGGGACATACAGTATTTTTTTTTTTTTAAGATGGAGTTTCACTCTTGTTGCCTAGGCTGGAGTGCAACGGCGCAATCTTGGCTCACCGCAACCTCCACCTCCCGGGTTCAAGTGATTCTCCTGCCTCAGCCTCCCGAGTAGCTGGAATTACAGGCATACACCACCATGACCTGCTAATTTTGTATTTTTAGTAGAGATGGGGTTTCTCCATGTTGGTCACGCTGGTCTCGAACTCCCAACCTCAGGCGATCCGCCCGCCTCGGCCTCCCGAAGTGCTGGGATTACAGGCGTGAGCCACGGCGCCTGGCCTGGTATTTTCTTTTAAGGCGCTATTTAAATAATTTTTCCATAGGTCATTATGATTTGGATTTTTAATGTTCCTAGCAAAAGCATAATTTTTGGATCATTACTACAGGGACAAACTAAAACAAGATCAAAATGAAGAAATTTTTCAACATACAGTGTGAAAAGATACTGAGGAATGAGACTTTTTGAGAAAAGTTTGAAACTTAAGACTTTATAAAGCTTAAACAAATCTGAACAACTGTCCTTCCAATGAAAGCGCTGATAGATAGTTGAAGGGTAATACTGAGGCTCATAGCTCACATAAGGGAAAAAGAACCTCACATTTTCCAACAGTTCACTCTGGCACTGATCCACAGGAGTCATTAGAGCATGAAGACCAGGCAAACTTTACACACAGGTCCTGTCACAGTTTAGGGGTCCTTTCTCATCAACCAGAGAATTCCAAGTCTATTCTCTTCAGAGAAAAGCTTAGCATTGATATATTTTTTCCATATCCCTGCCAGAAGGATGCACTCCAGTGATGATCACAATAGCCAGAAGCTCTTCACTCCAATACAGTAAGTTAATCATGTCTGGTAACCTATCAAAGATCATACACAAAATTCCACCAACCACCTTGCTTCACATATCACTGAGACTGGAAAGGATGGTGAGAATAAGAGATCAGAAGATTAAGACCCACGCAGGGGCCAAAAACCCAAGTTAACCAAGGGATCTGTACCTACAACAAGTATTTTAAGATGGATTCCTTCTAAAAGCTAATTGTTTCACACATGAAAGAACCAGCATTAAAGTTCAAGTAACATATATATTTGCTCAAAAGCAGATAAATAATGGCAAAGAAAATCTTCAAATAACATCATTGTTAACTAAAGACAAATTTTAAAATAAAATAGATGAACAGATTTTCTTCTCTATAGACCTCTAGAGTTTCAAAAATTATGACCACATGTCCATTATGACCACATGTCCAACATGACCACACGTTTTGAAGCCTCAAAAATTCAAAGACAAAGAGTTTATTTGCATTAGGTTATAGGGCGATGAAAGATGGAAAATACAAAATTATTTTACTTAACCCAATTTAGTCTGTCTAGACGACAGACCTACTAGAAATACAAGGATATCACTCACCATTTGAGACTGTCGTACCCATAAAACGTTAGTTTACTTAAAAGCTATATAAATGCTTCCAAGGAGTATGATGTTGATGGTAAACTCTGTGCTATAAAACTGATGCAAAATTAGCTGGGTGTGGTGATGTGCACCTGTAGTCCCAGCTACTCAGGAGGCTAACATGGAAGGATCACTTGAGCCCAGGAGTTTGAGGCTGCAGTGAGCTATGATCATACCACTGCACTCCAGCCTGGATGACAGAGCGAGATCTTGTCTCAAAAAACAAACTAAGAAACAAACTAATGCAAAGAAGGAAAAGCTAGAAAATAGTCCTAAAGCTCTCTGCCTTACTTTAAATCTGATTAACACATTTGCGCCTATCCATTGGTTTCTGTTAAGTAGCAAAACCCTACTTAGACATTTTTCACTTAACAGAGATACAATATTTTTTGAAATACAACTAAGTATATCTGTTAAAAAAAAGTACTTGTGTGTGTGTGTCTGTGTGTGCGCGTTGGGGGACTTCTGGTTTTACTGATTGGTGTCTTTAACATAATGTCTTTAAAAATATGAGAAAGAGGCCGGGCGCAGTGGCTCACGCCTGTAATCCCAGCACTCTGGGAGGCCGAGGTTGGCAGATCATGAGGTCAGGAGATTGAGACCATCCTGGCTAACACGGTGAAGCCCCGTCTCTACTAAAAATACAAAAAATTAGCCAGGCGTGTGGCGGGCGCCTGTAGTCCCAGCTACTTGGGAGGCTGAGACAGAATGGCGTGAACCCGGGAGGTGGAGCTTGCAGTGAGCCGAGTTTGTGCCACTGCACTCCAGCCTGGGCGACAGAGTGAGACTCCATCTCAAAAAATAAAAAAAATAAAAATAAAAAATAATAAAAATATATATATACATACATATATATTTACGAGAGAAAGAATAGCCTAATAACTTACTCTGGGATAATAAAGGCAGGGAGAATATAAGAAACACAGACACACATATCCACTTTATTTTGCTTTGCTTGGAAAAGACTGTTTAAGATTAAACTAAGATTGAAGTTGAGCCAAAGGGCAACACTGCCAAGAGGGCTATATGAAGTTGCTTTCTAAAGCTCTTTTTGTTAGGAAATTTAATTTCTCTAGTTCCCTTTCTCACGGTGAAATAAGGACAGTTCATTCTGTTAATCTGGGTTTTCACCCTGACTCTAGATTCTCCTCAATTATACCTTTACATCTATCCAAAATGGCATCATTTGACTTCCCTTCTAAGAAATCCTCTTGCCCTCTTTCATTCTCTAGTCTCATTCTCTTTTAGTCTTTTGCTTCCCTCTCGTTATCCTTGCTCCCTTTTCTCTCTTATCACCCCATGTGGCAAAAACATTATCTATCTAAAACTTGGTTTAGAAGGGAAAATCCAAAGGAAGGCATGGAGGATAAAGGATCAGTTACGAAATACACACTTATTGGTCTGAAGGGTCTCCTAGAGAGACAAGACTTGGCAGTACTTTGACAGTCAACTAGTGACAATTGTGAACAGGGATTGTTGGAGAAGGATGGGGTTTTGAGTAGACCCCTGGACAAGCTCCCTATTTCTCAATGGGGGTTGGTAAGCACCACAAAACCACAGCTGAAAGGAAAAAGAAAACTCCACCACTGGCCTTTTTCCGAGCGTGGCCGCCTTCCGCTCGGCTCAGTGCCCGCCACATGCCCAGGAGTGCGTCTGGATCCTTGAGGGGCGCCCTTCGCAGGTGGACAGTGCTTACGCTATACTGCAAAAGAGCCAGAAAAGTGCCCATGAGAACCAGAAAGCAAACTTCCAGCCAGCAGGATCATCTCTCTAGGCATCTAAGATGGAGAAATCAATACAGATATCTAGGCAGCATCTGAATGCCAGGAAAGGTGAGGGAGAGATAATATCCCCCCCTCCCCTGTTCAACATAATGGTGGTAGAAGGGAAGAAAAATGTATTCTCTGTGACTTATCTACCGGGAACTAACTAGACAAGGCCAAATGATAGAGGAAATGTTGTCATTTGTAATAGGCAAAAAAGAAGTAAAGAAGAAAATGACCTAGGGTTTAAATCTAGTTATGTAAGAAAGTCTGTGCATGCTGGCACAAAGAGTTAAAGGTTCTGAATGAAAGCAACCAATTCCACCACTTGGGTAATGCCATTCTTAGAGGCAAAGTAGATAAAGAAGAAGAAAAAGAGGGAAAGAACTTCATTCTAAGATATAAAAAAAAAAGCACAAATACACCAAAAATAAAAGACTGACATTCTCAAAAGATGGTAATTCTCATTATCTCACCGTAAGTCAGACAAAAACAAAAGAAAGAGTTGATGAAGCTGAGTACAGAATATGAGACTTTGACGTAAGAGGTCATCGGTGGTTCATAACCTCTCCAGTCTTTTTAACTACTATGTTCGTAAAGTGCTTAATATGAACCTTCCTATTAAACAAAACAGAATTAGAGAGCATGCTTTAGACTCTTAGCAGTGGAACAAAAAAAAAGAAAAAAGAAAAAAGTCTCTAACGAATAAAAAAACTTTTTTAAAAAAATGTTTTACCGTATTTAGGTAGAAGTAAATTTCCTATAAACCTGATCAAACTCAACATCTCAATCCTCCTAAGAAAAATGAAAGGGGCCAGTTGTGGTTGCTCACGCCTATAATCACAGAACTTTGGGAGGATCATTTGAGGGCAGGAGTTCAAGACCAGCCTGGTCAACACAGCAAGAACCCCATCTCCAGACAAAAATTAAAAAAATCAGCCAACTATGGGCATGTGCTTGTAGTCACAGCCACTTGGGAGGCTGAGGTAGGAGGATTGTGTGAGCTCAGGAGTTAGATTCTACAGTAAGCTATGATCACACCATTGCACTCTAGCCTGGGTGACAAAGCAAAACTCTGTATCTTTAAAAAAAAAAAAGAAAGAAAGAAAAAAATAAAAATGATAGGTTAACAATTACCTGCAGAATACTGTACATCATAATAACTTCCAAACTTTCAAGCAATGTTCTCCTCAATTCAGGATGGAAGTGCTATCTGATGAAGGTGGTTACTGACATCATCTCCTTATCTAATCAGCCCTGTTAAATAGACTTTAAATATTCAGAGAAGTTTGCTGGGTTTCTTCCAGATTCCAAGTGACTAGCAAAAATAGCAAGCACAGGGGCTCAAGAAAATCATTCCGGCAGGGCACAGTGGCTCACACCTGTAATTCTAGCACTTTGGGAGGGCAAGGTGGGTGGATCACCTGAGGTCAGGAGTTCGAGACCAGCCTGGCTAACATGGCAAAAGTCCATCTCTACTAAAAATACAAAAATTAGCCTGGCATGGTGGTACATGCCTATAATCTCAGCTACTTGGGAGGCTTAGGCAGGAGAATCACTTGAACCTAGGAGCTGGAGGTTTCAGTGAGCTGAGATCGTGCCAATGCACTCCAGCCTGGGTGACAGAGCGAGACTCCGTCTCAAAAAAAAAAAAAAAAAAAAAAAATCATTCCAGGACACCAGGCTGATGAAGTTACCTCTTATCCTTTTCAGATTGACACACTACATGAATCAAGTGGATCTCTCACATACACACACATCCTTGGCTTAAGAGAACAGGTGCCCATTCTGGAAAATGTGATAATTAATTATAGGCAATTCATTTATCAGAAAATATCAGCTGGTACACTAAATGATCAAGACTACTCTAGGCTCCAACAACCTTTATTTTCTAAGATAACTGCTTCTTAAAATCTCATCCATAGTACAATTTGGTCACAGCATGTCAACTTCTCTTGCCTGTCCTTTTAACAGGGAGTTGACAATTGACCTGTGCCCCTTCCCCACAAATTAGAGATTCTTCCGTTTAATCTTCAAGACTAGGGATCATCACCTAGTAGCCAAGGAAGGTAACAAATCTTTTTGGCAAAGGGAACAGACCTGTTAATCTTAAGGACCATGTGGGATCAGTCTCCTATGTGATGGACTAATCAACAGCTCATAAAGACAGTGCGGTTATTTGAGAAGACAGAGGGACTAAATCTGGTTGTCACCTGATTCTGGGCCCCGTGGAACCAAAAAAGGATCAAAAGATTACCAGAACACAAAAGACACCAAATCCCACATTTCTCATTAACTTCAAGTCTTAAGAGTGTTTCCGGCCTGGCAGGTTGGTTCATGCCTGTAATCTCAGCACTTTGGGAGGCCGAGGTGGGCAGACTGCTTGAGCTCAGGAGTTCAAGACCAGCCTGGGCAACATGGCTAAACCCCGCCTCTACTAAAAATACAAAAATTAGCTAGGCATGGTAGTGCATGCCTGTAATCCCAGCTACTTGGGAGGCTGAGGCATGAGAATCGCTTGACCCTGGGAGGTAGAGGTTATAGTGAGCAGAGATCATGCCACGGCACTCCAGCCTGGGCCACAGAGTGAAACTCTGTCTCAAAGAAAAAAAAAAGTTGTTTCCTAGAACCGGAAAAAAGGTTCCTTCTACTAGGATAAAACTAAAATGTGGGCTGGGTACAGTGGCTCACGGATATAATCCCAGCACTTTGGGAGGCTGAGGCAGGTGGATCACCTGAGGTCAGGAGTTCGAGAGAGCCTGGCCAACATGGTGAAACCTCGTCTCTACTAAAAATACAAAAATCAGCCAAGCGTGGTGGCAAGCGCCTGTAATCCCAGCTACTTGGGAGGCTAAGGCAGGAGAATCGCTTGAACCCAGGAGGTGGAGGTTGTGGTAAGCTGAGGTTGCACCACTGCACTCCAGCCTGGGTGACAGAGTGAGACTCCGTCTCAAAACAGTAACAACAAAACCAAAAAACACTAAAATGTGAAGCAACACCAAAGGAGTGGAAAGTAGTTTCTCCATTTGTTTGCAAGAATGGCTCATCTTGCTCTGTAGGGCATTCTAATAAGAGGAACAATGTCCTGCCAGTTTCATCAGGCCAGATAGTTGGCTAAATCCTGGCTGGAAAGCTGGGTGCTATGTTTTCATGCAAAGAAGGGTTGAGGGTGGTGAACAAGAAGCTACTATATTGCACCATGTTCAGAAAAAACCTGAGAGATTCAGACAGAGAGTAAGGTGGGAGGTACTCTGAACCCAATGTCAAAGATAACTTGTTAAAGGCCACAAGAGGAAGAAAGCAGACTGCATCTGAGGAATGGACCACTATTCTCCACCTAAAAACAGGTACAGAAGTGGGTAAATCTCTATATAGTATTTTTGATAAACATAAGGAGCCAGACTACTTAAAAGACACAAGCAGCCTCCAAAGGGTCCAAAGCACTGCACTAAACTCCAGAGACTGATCCAACCCTCTAACCACATCCAAAACCTGAGTCATATGCTTTATTACTAGACGACCAATATCAGGTCACTGCATCAATGTCTTTCCATACTTTTCATTCTCACAGTCTGCCCAACAACACATTACCAGTAAGTTATGGGGGTCGGTCGATCAATTCTCATCAGTGACTTAGATCAAAATTCTGTACTTTTGAAATTTAATTTTTCCCTTAAAGGCTCAAAAAAAAAGCCAGGTGTGGTGGCTCAGGCCTGTAATCCCAGCACTTTGGGAGGCCTAGGTGGGAGGATTGCTTGAGTCCAGAAGTTTGAGGCTGCAGTGAGCCATGATGGCGTCACTGCACCAAAGTCTACACGATAGAGTAAGACCCAGTCTCAAGGAAAAAAAAAGATGAATACAGCGAGGAATCAGAGTTTCAAAAAAGACCTCGAGAACTTTATAACTGACTTTGCCTAGATGAGACCATGGCATTTGGCTGAAGTTGAAAAGATCAGAGCAAAAGTGGAGTTGCTGTAAGACAGTTTAAATACGAGTCAAGGTCCACCTTTCATACAAAGGTGCCAGACATGTATTTGGAGCACCGGGAGTACTGGGTACCACTCAGGGAAGGTTTAGTTAGGATGAATTTGCACCAGACTCTCAGTTTTATTCAGGTGGTAACTTGAATGTGATGAGGTTCCTTTGCTTTGCCACTCTTCCTTCCTCATACTCAAAGGAGACAGACATTAATGTGCATAAAGGAATGTTACTTAGAAGCCGATAAAAACTCTTTTAGTTTACACATGGTTCTCAAACAGCTTTCTCCTAAGCAGTGGTTTCTCCTCTTGTAGATCTGATATTTTATAAAACAATGACAATTACAACTGGGCCTTCAAAATGGTCCTTAGCCTGTTAGATCCCAAATCTCAACATATTTCCAACAGAAGAAAATTTGTTTTCAACAGCTCTTTCATACTGTGAGAGAATGTAAACTAAATTTAAGAGCGATTTGTTCTGAATTCTTTTCAATAAAAATACGTCCAGTAGGAGAATTAACTCAAGGTTCTGAATGTGATGGATGTCAGTGATGGGACAATTTCCCATATCTCTGACGTGGTATTTAAGTGGTAGTGGAAATATTCCTGAGTTGGGAGATTCTGAGGATTTGGAGTTCCACTGAAGCTCTGACGAGATATATTTCTTACACAAAGACCAAGAAGATTTTTCCTCCTGTTTCCAGATTAAATTGTTCTTTGTGGTAGCTACACTGGACCTGGTGAAAGGCTCACTCGGCAGGAAATTGATAGGAAATCTCGAACCAACAGTTTATTTTCTTCTCCATCACTTTAAAGCACACAATAGAGGATGGAGACAAAGAATCAAAAACAAAGGAGGATCGGTTCCTCCAAATAGAAATGCACAAAGGTATTTAATAAGGGCAAATTATTTTTAAAATAAACGGAAGTACGGTCAGGACAGTGAAGCAGTCGCATATGCATTTAATTTCTGGGAAAACATGAAGAGTACAACCAACCAGCTAGGTTTATAACTCAAGGGCAGAAACTTGTTTGATGACATTAAGCTTTGATAGCCGCCTTCTCGAGGCCCTACCCTTCACCACTTCTACTAATAGCTCCCCCTACTCTTATCCCAGTACAATCGAGCTGGTGAAGAGAACAGCAAAATACCTTGGTCCTAGACTCAGAAAATATTTCCTCGACCGTGCTACTTCCTCCAACAGCACCAAGTCTAGCTCCATCTCCGTTCCCTGCAGATTCTAGGCTCCATCTATCTTTTCAAGTCCCCACCCTCCCTCCCCCATTCCCAGGCTCCACCTCCCCCGACCCTATCCTTCAGGCGCGCCTCTCCTCTCTGGGACTTTCACAACCACCAGCGACATCAACCTCTCGCTTCCTGCTCCACTTCTCGGCGCCCAGATCTCCAACTGGCTCAGGCTCCCCATGTCCCCTGCCGGTACGGAGCTGCGGTCAGCGGATTGTGCGGCTGAGCCATCCTCGTGACGGTCCCGCCTCACTCACCCTCCGTCACCTCCAGCACCTTAATCTGTTCTTCAGCAGCCGCCCGCACCTCCTGTACTGGGGATAGGATCCCGGTGAGCGTATCCACTAACGCCTCCTTCAATCCTTGTGCCACTGGACCCGGCAGCCCGGAGGCCGCACCAGCTGCCGCCGCCGCCGCCATCTTTTCTCCCCTCAGCCCGCCAGCCCCGCGGCCGGGACCCGCCACCGAATGACGGTCCCTGCGCGCGGCCAATCCGCGAAGCCGCGCCTGCGCACCAGAGGCGGGCGGGAGCGGGCGGAGGGCGGGGAATGAATCTAAGCCTCCAGAGACAGCGCCTCCTGCTGCCTGAACGAGAACTGCACCTTTCTCTGCAAGGATCACTGGATTTACGTGAAAACTGAGCCCCAGACAGGTTAAGGGGCTTTCCTAAAGTTGCACAGTAAGTTAGAAATCTCATTTGGAATAAAGTTCATGATATATGACTTTATATTCATGCATCTTTCAGGTGTTAGGAGAGAGGAGGCGGGATGGGAATGGATGTAGAGGGCTTTAAGGAGAGGGGTCTGGGTCACAAATAGCTCCTATTTTAAACCGCAATCTTTTCCCTCCAAACACTGAAAAAAAGTTGGCTCAAGTGACTCTCTTCATCTTAGCCTCAGGAATCCAAAGAGGGTGGAAAATAAACTAAAGCAAACTAGGAAGTGGAAGTGGGAAAACAACGGCCCAGTCCCTTGGTTTTCCAGCGTAGATGAGCCCAACCTCAAAGCTGGGAAGTGTGGCCGGGCGCGGTGGCTCAAGCCTGTAATCCCAGCACTTTGGGAGGCCGAGACGGGCGGATCACGAGGTCAGGAGATCGAGACCATCCTGGCTAACGCAGTGAAACCCCGTCTCTACTAAAAAAAAATACAAAAAACTAGCCGGGCGAGGTGGCGGGCGCCTGTAGTCCCAGCTACCGGGAGGCTGAGGCAGGAGAATGGCGTGAACCCGGGAGGCGGAGCTTGCAGTGAGCTGAGATCCGGCCACTGCACTCCAGCCTGGGCGACAGAGCTAGACTCCGTCTCAAAAAAAAAAAAAAAAAAAAAAGCTGGGAAGTGGCTGGGCAGGGGAGACACAGGCATGTGGAAGGGAGTTTCCTCCAGAGTGAGTGCTGTATGTGACTATGTGAGAATGAATCCTATTTGTTGAAAATGTATACATTTTTTTCCCCTGAGAAGTTATGGCTGGACATTTAAGCGTGCGAGAACAAGAGCAGTTTGATGATACGGTTGTCAGCGGCTGGTCGTAGGAAATGGCCCACGTTGCAGAGCCGCTCCTAAATAGTGGAGCAGGTGGAGAGGATGAGCGCTCCAGAGAGGCGTTAAAAATGCGGGATGTGGCCAGGCGCAGTGGCTCACGCCTCTAATCCTAGCACTTTGGGAGGCCGAGGCAGGAGGATTGCTTGAGCCCAGGAGTTCGAGAACAGCCTGGGCAATATAGCGAGACTTCGTCTCTACAAAAAATACAAAAATTGCCCAGGCGTGGTGGCGTGAGCCCTATAGTCCCGGCTATACGGGAGGTGGAGTTGGGAAGATCACTTGAGCCCAGGAGGAGGAGGCTGCAGTGAGCAGTGATTGTGCACTGCACTCCAGCCTGGGCAACAGAGTGACATCTTGTCTCAGAAAAAAAGAAAAAAAAAGCAAGATGTAAGCCAAGGCAGGAGGATCACTTGAGCCCAGGAGTTCCAGGCTGTAGTGTGTGTTGTCATCACGCCTGTGAATAGCTACTGCATTCCTGTCTGGGCAAGTATATAAAGACTCTGTCTATTAAAAAAGTTAAAATTAAAAAAGAAAATTCAGGGCAGAGTGGCAAGCATGTAGTGGCAGAAAGGATAGAATGTCATTGGAATGGGAGGGTCTAGAGCAAACAGGAACAGGTATCTTTTGGTGAGCTGTTCAGGTTATGTGCCTTCAAAATGGTTCCCAGGAACGCTTATCAAGTGAATTCATTCTCACATGGCAAAGGAAACCAGTTACCAATTCCTAGGTCACTTCCAAGACTGTGGATGCTAGACTGGTAACAATCAGGGATTAAGTCATCTCATCAGAAGATTATTTCAGAATGCTTTCTCAATTATTTATTTATTTGTTTTTGAGTTGCGGGGGAGGGGGTGTCTTGCTTTGTTGCCCAGGCTGGATAGGTGATCTTCCCACCTCAGCCTCCATAGTAGCTAGAACTACAGGTGCACCCACTGCAACTGGCTTGAAGAGAGTTCTCAACACACTTCTCACCTCCCATTTTAAGAGGGCACAGATGAGTTGTGTTACTACAATTTCATAGGGAAAAGATTGCTTCTTGAACCCTTCACTTCTGCGATGGGGAATAGTAAGACTTATTTACCTTCTTGAAGTGGCCAAGAGAAGCTGGACTTGATTACAACAGCTTCTAATAGGTCAGTTCACTCTTACCCCAAGAAGAACATTTAGCAAAGTCCAGAGGGTGGTATGTTTTCAAACAGTGCAGCAACCCAGATGGAGGACTCCAGAGCCTTGACGTTTGGGCTGGATGTTTTCAGTTCTGGTGAAGGATTCTATGTCCATAATGTGTGAGCAGGGGTTCCTCCCACCCCCAACCAAGGGAGTCAGGAGACTCTAGCTTAGGATTTCCGGTTACTTCTGGTTTAGGCAAATGACCACAAGCAGTCTGGCCTTGCCAATCAAGGAATGGGCCACAAGATAAATGGAGACAGAAACCAGGCAGAGAGGGAGCTAGAGAACCAGTGGACAATACAGGAGATAACTTTATTGAAACGCAAATGGCATTGAACAGATGAATCTTGCTGGGAGGAGACATGCCAGAAGGACAGAGGGCCCAGATGGGGGTGGCCTCAGTGGTGATGAAGGAAGGCCTCTTCAGCTGGCTCTGGCATGAATTTTATTTTTAAATAATGTGTTATCTAAAATGAATTACTAAGGGGACAGCCCAGCTCTCTCTTCATGATTGTTACCGCAACTATATACAACAATTTGCTTTCCAGATTCAGTTTCGCTTTTTCTACATTAGATATAAAAGGGGGAAGGTTGAAAGAGGGGAGGGTCAAATAAGAAAAAACATAAATACACAGACATACACATATCCTGGTCTGGGATTTTGCACCCAATAACTTAAAAAAAAGTGTTGCAAAAACTTCTGCCCACTCTCCACCTGAGGAACACCATGCATTTGAGAAACACAGACTCTGTCACATAAACGGTGCTGCCTAAAACAGTATGGAGGCGGGGAAGGAGGCTAGCAGGGGTTGGAATTCATTTTAAAAAAAGATTGTTTTGTTAGAAAAAGCAAAAACAAAAAAGCATTAGAAAGTGGGAGCCACTGCACAGCAGTGGCCCAGAGACTGGCTGCGATATGGGAGCTCTGCCTTGATATCATCTTCGTGTCTTCAGGCATAGAGAAATGGCAGAGGAGCAGGAAGAACCCACAGGAGACGGCCAGAGGATCCACCATCAGCCTTCTGGGGACTGAGGAGGTGATTTTAGTGGAATTATTTTGTACTCAGCTCCCCCGTGCTTTAGTCCTCCTCCAAACAGTTCCAGAGCTCAGGAGACCTATTACTAGCACTGTATGTTTCTTTGTGCTCTGCCCAAGTTCTCACACACGGAAAATTGACAAACTTGAAACAAAACCAGTTCTAAAAAGCCTCATCTCCCCCATGGCCCAATCAGCTACTTTGTGAGTTTGTAAAGATATGAAGCTTTTTTCAAATTTTTCTAAAAAAGGATCTTATTTGGCAGGGTGCTGTGGCTCATGCCTGTAATCCCAACACTTTGGGAGGCTAAGGCAGGCGGATCACCTGAGGTCAGGAGATCGAGACCAGCCTGGCCAACAAGGCAAAACTCCATCTCTACTAAAAATACAAAAATTAGCTGGGCATGATGGTGCACGTCTGTAATCCCAGCTACTCAGGAGGCTGAGGCAGGAGAATCGCTTGAACCTGGGAGGCGGAGGTTGCAATGAGCCGAGATCGTGCCACTGGACTTCAGCCTGGGTGACAAAGCAAGACTCCTTCTCCAAAAATAACCCAAAAACAAACAAAAAAACAAAAAAAAATATGATTTTATTCTATCACCTTGGCTGAGTATTTCCGTATCCAGGTCCTGCTATGGGGAAAAGAGAGGAGGAGCACAAGGACTGAAGTGCCCAGGGCTGTGTCTTCATTACGCAAGACTCTCCTATGAGCTGAGTGGAGTGTGAATAAGGGGCCTTCCTGGGATACTGGAGCCCTACACTGTTAGCTGCCGTACAGAAGGAGGTTCTGGCCCAGTTCTCAGGCCCAGCAGTGCCCTTTATAACTCAAATAAAGGAGAGGGATGTTACTGGGAGAACACGTCATGGAAATACAAATTCGATTTTTTTTTTTTTTTTAACTTTTTCCATCCTATTACATAATCAGCTCAGAATAGATATAAATAATTCGGCAGAAGAGCAATCTGGAAGAGACCTCCAAATGCTTTCCTTGTTGAAGCCCCTTAGCGTGCCAGCTAGTAATTTCCGAGGCATAAGGTTTTCCTCTGAAGGTTGTGTTCAACTAGGAAAGATGCAAACATTCTCCTAACTTCCACCCAAAAGCACACATACCTTTCTTTGTTAAAATAAATGGAAAAACAGAAACACAAGGAAGCATGAGAAAGGTGACTTTGAAATTAATGTTAAAGTCTGAATTACAACCTAGAACCTTGTTATTTTGGGCCCCAAAGCCTCTCGGTGTGGGAACTCCGATACTCTAAAGGGCTTTCCCTTTAAAATAGTTGAATTTAGTGTGCATCGGAATCACCAGGAGGGTTTATTAAAATATGGATTGCTGGGTCCTCTCACTAGAGTTTCTGATTCAGCAGATCTGGATGGGATTGAGAATTTTGTTTCTAACAAGTTTCCAAATGCTGCTGATGCTGCTGGTCTTGTGCCATACTTTGAGAACCACTGCTTT
This sequence comes from Macaca thibetana thibetana, assembly GCF_024542745.1. Classification (NCBI taxonomy): domain Eukaryota; kingdom Metazoa; phylum Chordata; class Mammalia; order Primates; family Cercopithecidae; genus Macaca; species Macaca thibetana. The sequence goes on from NC_065578.1 coordinate 161,389,409, forward strand.
AAGGAATGAGAAACCAGGGGATCACTCACTTACTTCCATGACCACCCTTGTCACAGAAAATTCTCCATGGCATAATCATGAAGAAGAATGACCAAACCATCAAACTGGAAGGATCTAGTACACATAGGTTGAATTTTCAACTGTCTTCGTGTCCCTGCAGCTTTGGCATTTTCATAGGTATCCTACCTTCAAGGCTACAACATCTTCCAAGTTACTACCACCTTTCCCAGGATCTGTGGCTGGCAGTGCTCGCTTCCAAGGCTAGGCTGAGCAGACATGCACCCATGTACCTACCCTAGGCAGTGGGGAGTGTCAAGTTGGTGGCACCATATATCCATAATCAGGTTGATTCAGGACTCATTAAAATATAAGGCTGATTGGATTATAAGGGACAATATCTTCAGGCTTTGGCCTTTGGGGAACAGTGTTCGTAAGATCATTTTATTACTATGGCCTTCTCAGTGGAGCCATGAACCAGAACTTGTGAGTAGTAAATCCATCTCTATTAATAAACCCTCTGCAAAAGCCCATTTTCCCATCCCACCACAGGGGTTGGCTTATGAAGTCTGCTTCTTAACTTTAGCTTAGTCAGTGCCAAGGAATAAGGAAAGCAAAAATAAAGTATGATGAGGAGCCGTACTTGGTGATCTGGGTAACTTCAGCACTTATTCCCTGTGTTAGATGTGTGATTAGGACAATTCCCCCACTCCCTCCAACTACTGGGTAACTTCAGCACTTATTCCCTGTGTTAGATGTGCGATTAGGACAATTCCCCCACCCTCTCCAACTAATGGCAATAAAGAGTTCTTAAGGTCTCACGTAGATACCTCCTTGATCCTGATTTGGAGGACTGAGTCCCCTTCAGTCAGGCAAATTTTACCTAAATGCGGCATTTCTATGTGAATGCCATCCCAAGTGAGGATGTGAGGTGTCTGTGAGAAGCAGCAGGGTGCCATTTCTCTCTTCCTTCTCTTTTAGAATACTTTAGGAAATAGTTACTCCTCAGACCACTATAAGAGGTTATCCCTTGGAGTAGTGTGACCCTTGTTTTAGGGAGCTAGAAGTGAAGAGATGGTGAGATTAGGTACACTTAGTCTTGCAAACCAGGAAAACCAGAAGGCAAGACATTAAGAAGGAAAAAAAAGCCCTCTATTTTTGTCTTTAGTACTTAAGTAGTATGGATAGATCAGCTGGAAGGTTGGCAATTCAAGACCAAAACAGTATACCAACCAATAAGGATTTCATTGTAGGGTCTTCCCATGGACTTGTAGCAGATTCATCTTCCCTGCCAGCCTCTCCCTTCCCAATGGTTAGACATGAAAAAGACATGGGTACTTAAGGATTGACACAAAGACAGAGATAAGCACCGTAGAGCTGCCACAAAGCATAGATTTTAAAAAATACTTTGAAGCCTCAGAAGGTAGGAAACAGCAACAGTATACTGCTCTTGTGTGTGTGAGAGAGGGAGACACACACACACACACACACACACACACACACACAGACATCAGGCCCCAAATTAGCCTCCAATGACCTAGTATTTTATTTTTAGTGCCTAGGCAAGGTCTGAGAAACAAGTACATTGGACAAAACTTGTTGATCTTCTTCATCCAGAAATTAAGGGACTCAGCTCAGGAACCTCTCCTGGAGTTGTGGCTCTCCCCAATGGTTGACATTAGATATTGAACTCATGTCATTTCCTAGCCAACTGTGGTGAGGGATGGAGTTGGGGGGCTGAAGAGGAAGATAATAGCACAAATTCCAGTATTAGGCTGGATTCTTCTGAAGGTGCCTGGGGGTTGAGAATTTAGCTTTGGGACCCAGTGTTTCTTTTCTGAGGGATCCCAGTAGGCTCAACCAAGAAGCAGGACATAGGTGGGAGAGAATGCTGTGGATTTGCTCCTTGCCATAAATTCTAGGGCAGTGAGTGGGGAGCTCAGGTTTTCTGCTTCAGAGAAGTCTGGATGAGTGTCCCAAGGGGTTATAGCACCATGAGGAGGCTCAGCCTTCTGCAGTTGCCATATAACCATGATTCCTTCATGAGAATGATCGATCCCCACAGTGAGGGGCCCAGATGTGCAACTGTAAACAGGGTCCCAGGCTCCAGAGGGAAAGCCAAGGCTTCAATACCACCTCACTAGATGGGAACACACTTTCTGGAGGAAAGCAATTGGAGACCTGGGCTAAACGCAGCAGTCAGCTGAGAGTAGAGGGTGGTGGATCCCAGGAAGAGAAATAAAAAGTCATGGCATGAGGCCTCCAGAATCAACCTGCTGAGGATCCAAATAAAATTCACGGTGGTATCTATGGTTACCAGAGAGCCAAGAATCCCTTTGGGGTTGGAGGCAGTTGGAACAAAAGAAGGGGTTCTCCCCTCTCCTTTCTCAAGTAGCCAGTAACATCCATGGCAGAAGGCACTGGCTGGGCAGCACCAGAAAATAGAGTGAAGCGAAGTCTGAGCCTTGCCATGGAACTGGAGCTTAGGATAGGGGTTTAGAAGAGACCTAGATCCCAAGCAGGCCCATCCAGTCTTCTCTTCCTTCTAAGTTAGAACAGCCAGCTCCGGGGCCTCCTCATTCTGCACAGCAGAGACCTTAAGGCAGTGATTTCAGCACCATCCTTGGACACACAGCCTCTTCCCACCACAGAATTGCATATGTTACAGCTGAGTTGGTTAGGGATCTTCACAGCTCATGGAATTAGCAGCAATAGCAATAATAGTCTCCATCATACAGAACCCTGTCATCCCTGGGAGCTTACCACGTGAATGCAGAAGCTTTTGTGAGGGGCAGCCTGGACCATCTTTTGGACCTAAATGAAAATATACCGATATGAAGATTCAGATGCATCTACTCCTCGGTTGGGTGGAACAGAGTGATCCAGGCTGGTATGCCTATAGATTCTAATAAAGTCTTGTGCTACTTAGGAATCTGAAGAGCAAACACTTAGGCCGGTGCTCATCACATATCCCTGATCTGCAGAGTCCTGAAGCTTCAGCCTACCAGGCAGCTCAGCCAGGAAGCTGGTCCCACAGGGCTTTCAGAAATGGCAGGAAGTAGACTTGCCCACTCCTGACAAACAAGATTCCACAGTCCTTCAGGTGCCATCTTAATTGATCCCAGATCTTCTGTCCCCAACGAATTGTACATCTAATCAAAAGCTTCTTTCTAGCTGGCTCCTTGGGTTTCAGCTACATTTCTTAGATGATCCCGAAGGTCTAGATAACAAGGAGGTGTAGCTTAATGGAGGTTAACACTTCCTATTGGACTGTAAACTTAAGGGCCCAAGTCTTTTGTGTGTGTGTGTGTGTGTGTGTGTGTGTTAACCTAATGATTTGTACATAGTGAGTACTCAGTAAGTACTTGTCAAATCAAAGAACAGGGATTGCCAGACCTTCGAGGCAATGGGAAAGGAGCAAATCTGCAAAGGTAGGATCTCTTTGGAAGGCAGGTATTGGCCACCAAGTCAAACTCCTTGAGTCTTATATTCTGATTGGGATGATCTCACATGGATATTCAGTCTCTTAAATGTGAATACTTACTTGTGAAAAATAGTAAGAGCCAGCTAGGATATTTTGATTCAGTCAGGCACCATCAGAATAGTGCAGTGAAAGGCCAAACTGGCCACAAGACAGAGGAATGTTTTCAATTTCCTGGTTTTCCTCTGGTCCATGATAAAGCTCAGAGTAGCTCTTCTATCAAGATGAGGCTATACCCTCTCATGACAGAGGCTGGCAATTGAGCTACCTAGCAGAACATGTGCTTTCTCAAAAGGGAAGTCAAGGGAACTGGGTTCCTCTTCTCCCTCTACTTTCGAGCCAATGCTTCATGTCTCATATAAGCCCCATGGATGCCAAAGATATTGGCATGGCAGGTGTCATGCCAATTATATGGCGTCAGATTCTCCAAAGAAAACCCACTTGGAAAAGCCAAACTAGCCCCTGGAAAAGCAACCCAAGCATCTCGTGGATATGTGAGAAAATGGAAAAATGGAAAAAGAAAAAGAAAAAAAAAGGGAAAAGAAAAAAAATAAATAGGCAAATGGGAGAAAAAATGAAAACAAAATAAAAAACAAAAATAAAAAAGTAGGGTTTATTGACTCTCATGCATGTTAAATTAGAGGGTAGAAAGACAGAGCTGGTAGTCTTTCTCTGAAGGCTGTAAGGTTATTTTTGTGGTTTGGTGACTTCTCAGGTTGGCAGCCGTCTTGTTGATGTCCCCTATGTCATCCAGAGGGCAGGAGCGGGCAGCTGTCTTTCTACCTTGGCAACTGGTTCCTCTCTCTCCAGCTTCATCTTTTCCATTGTTTTTTGTTTGTTTGCTTGTTTTTGTTTTTCATTTTTACCTTTTATAGATTGATTTAAACATTTTTTAAACCACATGCTTCTTTTTCTGGGCTCCAGCCAGATCTCTGGGGGAGGAGTTGTTGGCAGTGGTGATGGAATTGGGAAGGGTCTGTGAGAAAATCTGGGGAGCTTCCTGCCTCCCCCAGATCCCCCTCACATGACTGTCTCTTTCAGGGTTGCTTGTGAGAATCGTTTAGGAACTGCTGCAGTGTTTTGATGTTTTCTGAACCCCTCCCCAGAAAGCCCAGGAGTTTGTAATTGAAACAAGAAGTCAAGGGAAAGACCCAGAACCATCTTTTCCCCAAAGTCATTAGAGGAGGCCAGTATATGTGTTTAGGGGGCACAAGCTCCCAAACGCCACCCCACCATTCCTTACTAGGAAGTTTTCAAAGGTACAGCACCAAGAACCTGTCCCTCCTCTTTCATCTCCTCCTCCCTCCTGTTCTCCTCCTGGGGCTGGAGAGCCAGTGCTCTGAAAGAGGAGAGGGGAGAGGAGGAGCTAAGATAGCTGATGCAAGCATTCTGCTGTCCGGGGGTGACAGTGATTGCCAAACCCTTAAAGTGTTGCCTGGAGGTTGGGGTCCAGGATGGTTTCTCGATCTGGAGACTCAATGTAGTTGGCAGCTTCTTGAAGTTTCAGCAGCATGGCCATCTAAAGAGGGGCAAAAAGATGGATTTATGAGAGTTGGGACTCTGGGTCCTGCCCACAGAAGAGAAACGACAACAAAATCCCAACACTTTGGGAGGCCAAGGTGGAAGGATAGCTTGAAGCCAGGAGTTTGCAATCAGCCTTGAAAACAAAGAGAGACCCTGTCTCTACAAAAAAAAAAAAAAAAAAAAAAAGAAAAGAAAAGAAAAGAAAATCGGCCAGATGTTGTGGGAAGTCAGGGACCCCGAATGGAGGGACTGGCTGAAGCCATGGCAGAATATAAATTGTGAAGATTTCATGGACATTTATTAGTTCCCCAAATTAATACTTTTATAATTTCTTACGCCTGTCTTTACTGCAATCTCTGAACATAAATTGTGAAGATTTCATGGACACTTATCACTTCCCCAATCAATACCCTTGTGATTTCCTATGCCTGTCTTTAATCTCTTAATTCCATTATCTTCATAAGCTGAGGAGGATGTATGTCGCCTCAGGACCCTGTGATGATTGCGTTAATTGCACAAATTGCTTGTAGAGCATGTGTGTTTGAACAATATGAAATCTGGGCACCTTGAAAAAAGAACAGGATAACAGCAATGTTCAGGGAACAAGGGAGATTAAACTCTTACTGCGGGTGAGCCGGGCAGAACAGAGCCATATTTCTCTTCTTTCAAAAGCAAATAGGAGAAATATCACTGAATTCTTTTTCTCAGCAAGGAACATCCCTGAGAAAGAGAATGTGCCCCTAAGGGTAGGCCTCTAAAATGGCTGCTTTGGGGGCAGCTGTCTTTTACGGTCATAGACAAAGGGATGAAATAAGCCCTAGTCTCCCATGGCGCTCCCAGGCTTATTAGGACGAGGAAATTCCCACCTAATAAATTTTGGTCAGATCAGTCATCTGCTCTCAAACCCTGTGTCCTGATGAGATGTTATCAATGACAATGCGTGCCCGAAACTTCATTAGCAATTTTAATTTCGCCTGGTGGTCCTGTGATCTCTCTTCCTGCCTCCATTTGCTTTGTGATATTTTATTACCTTGTGAAGCATGTAATCTCTGTGACCCACACCCTATTCGTGCACTCCCTCCCCTTGTGAAAATCGCTAATAAAAACTTGCTGGTTTTACGGCTAAGGGGGGCATCACGGAACCTGCCGACATGTGATGTCTCCCCTGGACACCCAGCTTTAAAATTTCTCTCTTTTGTACTCTTTACCTTTATTTCTCAGACCAGCCGACGCTTAGGGAAATAGAAAAGAACCCACGTTGACTATTGGGGGTGGGTTCCCCCGATAGCCAGGCGTGGTGGCACACAAGTGTAGTCCTAGCTACTCAGGATGCCGAAGCCCAAGTGGGAGGATGACTCGAGCCTACAAGCCTAGGAGTTTGAGGTGGCAGTGAGCTTTGATATCATCATTGCATTCCAGCCTAGATGAAAGAGCAAGACTTTGTCTCCAAAAATAAAAAAAAATCTAGATCATGGGTCTGATTCTTGGTTTCTCAGTGATGAAGATCTCAGAGTTTAGAGTGGTTTGTGAAAAGGCAATGATGATTGCTTCCATGATAACTGGTACATGAACTCATTTAGCTGAAGTAGTCTTCAGGATAGCGTCAGAGGAGAAGCAGAAGTAGAGAGAGTGCTAGTGTGCACTACTGCTCTACTTCTTTGGTTGATATTCCTACATCATGGGATCTACCTGACATGTGGGTCTTTGCTAGAATATATCTTGCTGGGATGCATTATTATTTAGCTTAAGCCAGGTCTCAAGCATATGATCTTTATAACCCCAGATTCTGATATTCAGAGCTCCTCACTGGCCTCAGCCTGGTCCTGGCCTTGCTAGTACTCACTCTTTACTCTCCAGGCCCCCATCAGTGTATGCATGAAAAGTGTGAAAAATTCAGGGTTTTTTTAAACTTATTTTTTTCTTTTTTGAAATACAGGCAGGGTCTCATTATGTTGCCCAGGCTGGTTTTGAACTCAAACAATCCTCCTACTTCAGCCTCTCAAAGTGCTGGGATTACAGGTGTGAGCCACCCTGCTGGTCAATAATTCAGTTCTATAATAGTCTTATTTTTACTCTAGAATGGCTTCTACTCACCAGAGGATCTGAGTCCAGAGAACTAGGCGTGCTATCTTTGACTGTCCTATCTTCAGGAGGTGAGGCAATGCTGTGAGGGCCCACGGTGGGTGGGGGCAGGTGGTACAGCTTTGATTGGTCCTGTTGGGCTGATGGCCAGGGAAGTGTGTCCCGGACCCATTCTACTGGGTCCTCCCAAGCGGCTTTCTGTCCGTGGACCTGGAAAGAAGGTAAAATATGATTACTGTGGGGAATTCACAGATTAGAGGCTTGTTCATGCAGTCTTTTGGTAGTTCCTACAAAAAATATGCTCCTTAAAAATGTGCACTTCCTGGCCGGGCACAGTGGCTCATGCCTGTAATCCCAGCACTTAGGGAGGCTAAGGCGGGCAGATCACTTGAGGTCAGAAGTTCGAGACCAGCCTGGACAACGTGGTGAAACCCTGTTTCTACTAAAAATAAAAAATAAATTAGCCAAGCATGGCAGTGTGTGCCTGTATAATCCTACCGACTTGGGAGGCTGAGGCAGGAGAATCACTTGAACCTGTGGAGGTTGCAGTGAGCCACTGCACTACAGCCTGGATGACAGAGCAAGACTGCCTCAAAAAAAAAAAAAAGTGCACTTCCTCAAATGTAAATCCTTGAGGCTCTGCTTTCTGTGTTTTCCTGAGTTTCCAAACAAGGAAATAACTTGCTATAAATTGTAAGATAATTTTGGAGGACAATTTAGCAGATTGTATTAAAACTTTAAAAAATATTTAATTTTTATTTTTTCAATTTATTTTATTTTTTAATCAACAAAAATTATATGCATTTATGATATATAACATGATGTTATAAAATATGTATTTGCTGTGGGATGGCTAAATCAAGCTAATTAACATATGTATTACCTCACATATATTTTTTTCCCAGAGGGAGTTTTGCTCTTGTTGCCCAGGCTGGAGTGCAATGGTTCAATTTTGGCTCACTGCAATCTCCGCCTCCTGGGTTCAAGTGATTCTCCTGCTTCAGCCTCCCAACTAGCTGGGATTACAGGCATGCACCACCACACTGGGCTAATTTTTTGTATGTAGGAGAGACGGGGTTTCATCATGTTGGTGAGATTGGTCTTGAACTCCTGACCTCAGATGATCCACCTGCCTCGGCCTCCCAAAGTGCTAGGATTAACAGGCATGAGCCACTGCGCCTGGCTTTTACCTCACATATTTTTGTGTGTGTGGTGAGAACACTTAAAATCTATTCTAGGCTGGGTGTGGTAGCTCACACCTGTTAATCCCAGCTACCTGGAAGGCTGAGGCAGGAGAATCGCTTAAACCCAGGAGGTGAAGGTTGCAGTGGGCCAAGATCGCGCCATTGCACTCCAGCCTGGGCATAAGAGTGAAATTCCATCTCAAAAAAATAAATAGAAACTTTTCTCTTAGTGATTTTCAAGTATATGATACATTGTTATTAACTATAGTCACCATATTGTACAATATATCTCTTGAACTTATTCCTCCTGTCTAACTGAAATTTTGTATCCTTTGACTAACATCTCCTCAACTACTACTACCCACCTAACCCCATGCCCAGCCTCTGGTAACCATCATTCTACTTTCTGCTGCTCTGAGTTTGATTTCATTAGATTCCATGTATAAGTGAGATCATACAGTATTTGTCTTTCTAGGCCTGCCTTATTTCACTTAACCTAATGTCCTCCAGGTTTATCCATGTTGTTGTAAATGACAGAATTTCTTCCCCATCCCCCAACCACCCCACCTTTTTTTAAGAGACAAGGTCTCGCTATGTTGCCTAGGCTAGACTTTAACTCCTGGTCTCAAGGGATCCTCTCGCCTCAGCTTCCAGAGTAGCTGCTGGGACTACAGGCATGCATCATCATGCCTGGCTTTGAATTTCCTTCTTTTTTACAACTGAATAATTTTCCATCATGTGTGTATATACCACATTTTCTTTATCAATTCATCTACTGATGGATGCCTAGGTTGCATTAAACTTAACATGCATAAATCGTATGACCCTGCAATTTCATTTTTCAAGTAGGAAATTTTTCTACTTTAGTCATAATACTTAATTTTTTTTTTACTTTCTTGAAAACAAATGTTATCTGTGTGAAAATGCTTTTAAATTGAAAAGCTATTAATAATAATGCAACATTTCCTTAAAATAACATAATTTATAAATGAAATAATGATTTCTGGCATCAGTCTGACAGCATCTTTAGAAATTTACTATATCACCGGGAGATACCTATCTCAATAACAAATTACTTTTACAGATAATATATGACCAGTTGGGTCTAACAATTACATCACAGTTTATTAGTGCTGAAATGGACTTTAGTGATCATTATACTCTAATTTACAGGTAAGAAAACTGAGGTGGTTTAAAAAAAAAAGGACATGTTTCTTTTGCACTAAGTTTTTATTCTAACTTTTAATTTTAATTGTTATTTTTTTTGAGACAGGGTCTCACTCTGTTGCCCAGGCTGGAGTATAGTGGTGAGAACATGGCTCACTATAGCCTATATATCCTGGGCTCAAGTGATCTTCTGGCCTCACCCTCCAGAATAGCTGGACTACACGTGTGCACCACCATGCCTGGCTAATTTTTTAAATTTTCTGTAGAGACAGGGTCTTCCATGTTGCCCAAGCTCCTGGGCTCAAGTAGTCCTCTCGCCTCAGCCTTCTGAAATGCTGGGATTACAGGCGAGAGCTACTGGGCCCGGCCTTATTCTAACTTTTTTTTTTTGAGACAGAGTCTCGCTCTGTTGCCCAGGCTGGAGTGCAGTGGCACCATCTCAGCTTACTGCAAGCTCCACCTCCTGGGTTCACGCCATTCTCCTGCCTCAGCCTCCCGAGTAGCTGGGACTACAAAAAAAAAAAAAAAAAAATTAGCCTGGCTAATTTTTTCTATTTTTAGTAGAGACAGGGTCTCACCAGGCTGGTCTTGATCTCCTGACCTCGTGATCCACCTGCCTCGGCCTCCCAAAGTGCTGGGATTACAGGCGTGAGCCACTGTGCCTGGCCTCCTTATTCTAACTTTTAAAAATCTTTTTACATATTTCATTTTGTCTTCAAAAGACTCCAGTGATTTAGGTAGAGCAGAACGTGATACCTCCTTTTTTTTTTTTTTTTTTTTTTTTTTACATATGAGGATATTTAAAAAGTAACTTGGTCAATATAACATACTTAATTAGTAGTTAGTAAGTAGCTAAACTAAGGTTTTTTTTTTTTTTTTTTTTTTCTTAAATTAGCGTTTTACTTAATTCTTAGCTCAATTATTTTTCTGTGTGCTCTGACTCCTAGAGAGTGGTTTAAATTGGACTTAGAGCCAGAAGGCCTAGGGCTGGAGAGATGGCCCCAGAGGCAGTGGTCATTGTGCCATTTGCTGAATGGCAGGTGGAGGCAGGAAAGCAGCTTAGTCTATCTAGTGCCTTGCTCCACCTGGTAGAAAGAGAACCTAACTAATCCCAGTAGTCCCAGGCCTAACATTAAAGAAACATTTCTACTTTGTTAGGTAGGACAGCCTGATCTTGGGGTTTGACTGAAGAGGGTAGGGCTCACCTTGATCCCATCCTTGGCTCCTTCCTGTAAATAGGGAATGATAGAGTTGTTCCACAGGTCAATGAACCAGGTCCGGAAGTCTTCAATGCCAATGGGACAGGACAGAAAGAAGCAAGGGCCTAGGGAAGAGGATGAGGCCATGAACACGGCTGGGAACCTAGATCTTCCCAGTTTTGTGCCTCTTTTACTCCTTAGTACCAGGCAGAGGGGTCTGACACCAAAGGATTAAAGGAAATTTAGAGTTGTCAAGACTAGTGGGTGCTGACTGCCTAGATGGCAATCTCATAAGTCCTGCTTCACAAGGTAGACGTGAGATAAGGGAGTGAGGAAAGCTGTTTAATTCCCTCCTACATATGTGCCCTCCTTTTTTTCTGTTAATTTTGGGAAAAAACTAGGGAGAGGAGTTAGCTTTCTGGTGATTGAAGTGGTGTTGTGTTGGGAAGGCTTGTTAAGTGGTTCTAAGTCTGAAGCCACAAGGCTTGGAGTTCCTTTACATGCTGAAGAGTCCAGGAAGGAAAGGGAGCATCCCTCCAGGTGGTACAGTGGAAAAGGGAAGCCACCTCCTGACCCCCAGGGGGAAGCTGGACCCCAGTACCGATGAGGAAGTCTGAGGTGCTGTGCTTCTCAAGGAAGGTGTGGAGATGATACCACAGCTTGGGTACCCAGTCGAGCACCCGAAGCAGCTCTTCCTTGTTGGCATTGATGTCGCTGTCTGACTCTACCAGCTTCCTCCTCAGGTAACGAACCAGGAAGCCATTGGCTGGCTCCACGTTGTTGGAGAAGGTCAACATCCTGCCACCAAGGATGGGGAAAGTGGGGTCAGAGTGGCAATGGGGACATTGTCAGGGTTCAGCCCCTGCCAGTCCGTCCCTCCTTCTCACTAATGCCTACTCGGTTCTTTTCAAGTAATAGTGGGGACATCTGAACTCAGAGCAGCAGCCCTGGGGTGGTAGAGCTGATTCTCAAATCGGTAGCCCTCTTCAGATAACCTTCTGACATCACTGACCCAGATCAGCGTGTGCGGACAGAGAATTTCCTAATTCTGCTTAGAGCAACCTACCTGTCTCTCTCTTAGCTTTGCAGTCCTTTTCTCTCCTCAAGTGTCCTCCTCCACCTTGAAACTGACATGACAAATACATCTACTTTCTCTTTCCAGCCCAAAAAGCTCTGGATACTTCTCTTTCCTTCTCCTATCTACTGCCTTCTGGCCAGAGTCCAGGATTGAAGACTCTTGGATAGGGTCAGAAGGTTCATCCAGAGCCAGAGTTCTTACCTGAAGCTCAAGTGCAAGCCATGGTTGGGTGTCATTTTTACAGGCTGATTGGTGGTACCTATAATATAGGGACTGTAGGGAGAAAGGGGAAAAAGATTCACTTAGACTTGCCTTCACACTTGCTTTCTGCCACGTGCACACAACTCATAGGTTGTCCTGGACGGGGTTCTCCCTCCTCCCGCTTTGGTGAGTTTTGTCTCGACCCCAGCTTACTTACCATTTATGATACTTGCAGGTGAGGGCCCCATTGACCAACTCACTGATGGAGCCTGCTTCACTCAGGTCATCCAATAGGATCACCAGGGGCACATCCCCAATTCCTGTTTCCCGGTCTATCTGGTTGGCCAGGTTGGAAAGATACAGTTGCAGATCCTGGAATAAAAGAAGGCTGTGGGTCCACACTTGGGAATAAGCAGCTGGATCAGCCTTGGAAATCAGGATTTTGAAGAAGTTTTACTATCTAGATTCCCCTGGGGCCTTTAGTTCCTTGGAAATTTGATTGTAGAATCAGATTACCACAGTGATAAGCAGTGGTTCCAAAGGCTCTAAAGCAACCCTCTTAAGCAGCAGCTGCAAAATTCCCCAAAGGTCGGGGACATATGGTATTTCCTAGGTGGATTTTCACAGGTACCATGGACTACTGTTGACGGGCATGCCTCCCCCAGCTGGTAAGAGCAAAGATTTGAACCAACTCCATAGTATTAGGGTGTGCTCAAGAGACATCAGGTTTTGGCAGGGGAGGGTACAATATGTACCATTTAATTCTGAGTGCTTCTTCCCAGAAAGGCCAAGGTCAGAGAGTAATACTGAGAAGAGAAGTAGAAGGAAGAGAACAAAAGAGAAGGGATGGATTGACGGGGCTGGCAGAGAGTGGGGTAGAAATGAGGAGGATGCAGTTTCATCAATGACCAACTGAGGAGGAAGGTGCACAAAGCAAGGAAAAGTGTGGAGAGGAAAGCCTTTCTCCACAAAGGCAAGGGAAAGTGTGGAGAAACAAGTTAAGGGCAAGATGTTGGAAAGAAATTGCGGGGAGGGAAAGGAGAAGACTGGAAAAGGGGATAGACAGAGAGGGAAGGAAATGAACACAGAAGAGGAGAAGAAAGATGAAGGCAGAGGTGAGGAAAAGGGAACAATGAGGCAGGAAGGGGCTGGGGAAAGGTCTTGGGGAAGGCTGAGGCATGAACAAAGGCTGACGGGGGTGTCGGGGGGTAGCCACCTTGCAAGACTGCTGGTGCATGTTGAAGGTGCTGACGATGCCCTCCGTGACCTCACGGCCAGAGCGCTCCACCAGGTACTCGGCCAAGCGATTGGTCAGGTAGGTCTTGCCCGTGCCGCTGGGGCCTGAGAGGACGAGGCGCCGGTGCTTCAGCAGGAGGCTTATATAGTGCTGCATCATCGGCTTGGGGATCAGCGTCTCAAACACCAGGCTGTCGACGCATTTCTCCTTCAGACCTGAACCCCCACCCCAGAAAGCACGAGTCTTGACCAGGGTCTTGAGGATAGCAAGGGATCCTAAAGGGCTTTTCTTTCTTCATCTAGGAGCCCCCTGAAGAAACTCAGAGCCACTTGCCCCACAGTTCCATAAGAGTCCCTTAACCCCCAGTTTTGAAAACTTAAATCTTTTTAGGGACATGCTCTGAGCTGGGGGTGAGGAGCGAAGTAAAAATCCTAGGCTTAGCAAAAGTCTCCCTGGGAGCCAAAGTTAGGACTGGGTCTTACTCATCTTTTTATATCTCACATTACTTAAGCATCTTCATATTATACCTTCTCAGTGAGTTCTTGGTGAATGAATGCATGACAGATTATTTGATGATCCTGTCCCTGCCTTCATGCCACACCACCTCACCCCAAGAGACAAAGACTGACCTTTGAGGGAGACTGATATGTTATTGACACCTCGACGGCAAGGAGGCATCTCGGGGGGCTCTGCATCCAACACTCGTTTCACGTGGCTGATGCTGTAGCCGTGGATGGACTCAGTGCTTAGTCCCAGGGTAGAGGCTGGGTCCATTTTAGAAATATAGTCCTGACAGAAAAGACAGGCAGAACAAGAAGAAAATATACAAACACAAGTGTAAAAGCTACAACAAAGAATGTCTATCAGAGGAAACAGAAGTAGATGGAGAAAGTGCAGAGCATGTGCTTTTCCTAGGCAGCATTTCTCCATAAAGCCTCAAAGGTCCCCAGGGTCCCTGTGCCTGGATGGCTTAATATCCCATGAGAAGCCATGCATGCTGGCACATGCTTGTAATCCCAGCTACTCAGGAGGCTGTGACAGGAGAATTACTTAAGCCCAGGAGTTCAAGGCTGCAGTGAGCTGTGATCACGCCACTGCCCTCCAGCCTGGGTGACAAGAGTGAGACTCCGTCTCTAAAAAAGTATATATATCCCATGAGAGGATGAGCAACCTTTTTGAGTGCAGGTATCCCTTTACCTTGAACACTTGGAAAACAGCTTCATCCAGCATCTTCCAGTCAACTTTTCCACTGACCTTGCTACATCCCAGGAAGAATTCCTGCTGCTTCAAGTCCTGTAAAGCCAAGGAAGGAAAAGCTCTTGAGCTTCACTGCAGATGACTCCATGAACCAGGGTCCTAAAGGCCTTAGGAGTTGAGTTCTTTGGTTTTGGAGGTACCCGGGGCCCAGATTTTCTTGGATAAATGTAACAGTATTTGTTTGTTCCCACCGGGGCTCTCCCTGAAGTTCCTTACCCCTTTGATGATGTGCTGCGGGGGCATCCTCACCACCACCCGGAGGGTCACTTCCTCCTTTGGACCACACGTACTGATGCCATCCATGGGTGACAGGTCTGTGGGGATTGAAAAGAACCAACTGGTTTTAGGAGTACCTGCAGCCTTTCCTAAACTTTCCAATCACTATCCTTTCCAAATAATTCTATTTGCCACAGAGAAGGAATGGAGGTCCTAAGCTCAAAAGTAGTTAAGGTTGAAGGACCATTACAACTCAGTGTCTCAGGACACTGGCATCTGCTTGACTTGGGCACTGTTACCTCTCTGACCAGAGCCAGTGCAATGGTGTAACACTGAAATAAGCCCCTTTCTTCCCTTCACCCTTATAGATTCTTCTCCCGCACAGGTACCTGTGTCTGCAAGACTGGGGCTGAAGGAATGGGTGAGTGCCAGGCCCAGGGAGCGGCGCGGGGAAGATAACGCAGATGATCCAGGGACCTGCCCTGGAGTGGAGCCTGATGAGGGGCCTGGGGCTACCTTCAGCCGGTCATTCTCTGCTTTCAGCAGGTCCACCTCCAACTGTGGGGAGAACAGATAGGGTAGGGTGGCAGATTGGACAGTAGCAAACCTTGGTCTTCCCTTTCCTGCAGCTGTCCTCCCAGATGCTGACCTGCATGTTGTGCATGGTCTCCCGAAGCTGATCCAGTTGGTGGGCAGAGTTGAGGGCCTCCAAGCGGATGTCTGTAAGCTTCATTTCCTTCTCCCATAGCTCAGAACGCAGCTCCGATACCTCCTTCTTCTCCGGCTCCTCCTCCTCATTTGCATGGAATAGCCTAGTGTGGGGGGCTGGGTGAGCGGGGCCCCTGTAAGATAGCAAGAGTTAAGCCAAGCTACATGAAGAAGCAGTAGAGTTACTAGAGAATATGAAGAGGCATGGTTGGTGGTCTTGGCTCCTCCTGCCCATAGATACTCAATCAGTATGAGAAGAAAGGTCCATATGTTGGTCTCATATGCCCAGGGAGAGGTCAGTAATAAGTACTGCTTGTCTAAGGTCTAATGGCCTCCTGTCAACTCTAGCCCGCAGCTTACACTGGTAACAGGCTGGGTGGCAGGGAGCGAGAGAGCACTTACTCGGTGACATCAGTGCCCACGGAGGATGAGGTGGACGACTTGATGGAGGGTGAAGCAGTCTCCGTAGAACCATGCTGTAGTTTGGGGGATGAGGGAGCCGAGGAGTCGGGTGTAGCAATCTCCTCTATATCCGAGTATGAGGAAGCTGACTTGGGCCCCTTTTTTATACTGAACGCTTTGTTGAAGGAACTTCGAAGCTAGAAAAAAGCAGATCCAGGTAGAGGGACATCAGGACTCCACTATTGGGATGGGGGAGGACTGGATTGGGACTTGTGAGACAGAGAGAGCTGGAGGCAGGGGATTTACTTTAATTAAGCCACCCTCTATAACACTTCACTTGATTCATAGAATATGGACAGAAGAGTTGCCTAGAAATCAGGACCGTGGAGGTGGAGCTTGCAGTGAGCTGAGATTGAGCCACTGCACTCCAGCCTGGCAACAGAGTGAGATTCCATCTCAAAAAACAGAAAGAAAGAACGAAAGAACGAAAGAACGAGAAAGAAAGAAAGAAAGAAAGAAAATTAGGACTGAGAGAAAGAATAGAATCTTCTAGCTTGCTGCTGTTGTAGGCTATGGGAACTTCCTGGGTGTTCTGTTGCTCATAGGGTCACTGTGCCCCTGATGGGGACAGAGAGAAGTTCCCAGAGGTCACAATGTATACAGCTCAGTGATCCAATCCCACCTTCTGCAGCAGAACAATAACTGTTCAGTCTAGAACCTAGCTCACTGTGGGCCTCAGATGCCACCTCATGATGCCTCTGACTAGGGCTCATCAGCCCAGAATCTGTTCATCTAGTCATCTATCAACCAGAAACTGACAATATGATTCTGTGGAGAACATGAGAAGGCAGTGGGCTCAAGCTTCTGTTAGTATTTCTTGTGCCCAGGACATCACAGAATGGTTAAAACAGCCAGACATAAGCATTTTCTATGATTTCCAATGTCCTAGAAGAAGGGCTATTTCCCAGCATTTCCTTAGAGTACTTGGGGTGTTATAATCTGACCGTAGCTTGTTTGATCTTGATGTTGATGAGCTTGGGTGTTAGGGATGTGAGCTAGAGATGCAAACCAGGGTCCTGTCCCATACCCATCCACATGCATCCATACAGCATGCACACACCACACACCACACACACACACATACACACACACATACACACAGGGACACAAATATGAAATGGCAGCAAGAGGCAGAGAGTAAAGGAGGGGTCAAAGGTTATAGGGGACAAAGGCAAACCAGATATTTGGGACAGTGAGAAAAAAGAAGGAAAAATTTGAGGGTACACTTTCTAAGTGTCTCTCCTGGAACATAGGAAGGCCGTCAGGTGATGGATGGAGCTGGTGGGTGGTGTGTCTTGGGGTTTCCACCAGGCAAGACATAAAGAGGACCAACTTGGCTGTGGTGGAGATATGAATGAGTGAGTATGTGTGCAGCTGGCTGGCTCCAGGTGACTTCTTATCACTGAGCAGTCAGGGCTCAAAATACCATAAAGCTCAGTTCTCTGCAGAGATGAAGAACTGAGCCTGAAAAGGCCAGAGTTGAGTTGCTTGAAACTACCTAATTGACGTAAGACTTAGGACTAGAACTCAGGCTTCCTAATTTTCAATCCAGTGAAGTTTCTCCATACCACTGCCTCATGGGATGCTGTGTGTGTGTGTGTGTGTGTGTGTGTGTGCGCGTGTGTGTGTGTATAAAGAGATCCTATGACAAGCTGCCTGGAGCATATGCCCCTAAGATCAATAAGATCCTAAGTGAGAATATGTGTAGTTCAGTATTCCCAAAGCCAGAACTGTTGGGAGATGTTTGGTGTTACGTGGCTAATGGTTCCATGGTTAAATGAGTTTAGGGAACAATGGATTAAGCAAAATGAAACAAGATTATTTGCTAGGGGATATCTCAGAACTTTTTCTGTGCAGATGTAGAAAATGCAGTACTTAGGCCGGGCGCAGTGGCTCATGCCTGTAATTCCTGCACTTTGGGAGGCGGAGGTGGGCGAATCACCTGATGTCAGGAGTTTGAGACCAGCCTGGCCAAGATGGTGAAACCCCGTCTCTACTAAAAATACAAAAATTTGCTGGTCATGTTGGTGCATGCCTGTAATCCCAGCTATTCGGGAGGCTGAGGCAGGGGAATTGCTTGAACCTGGGAGGCCGAGGTTGCAGTGAGCCAAGATCGCACCATTGCATTCCAGCCTGGGTGACAGAGTGAGACTCTGCCTCAAAAAAAAAAAAAAAAAAAAAAAAAAAAAATTAAAAAAGAGAGAGAGAAAATGCAGTACTTCTCAAATTTATTTGATGATGGTATCACTGTTTTCTTTCTTTGGAGACAGGGTCTCACTCTATCACCCAGGTTAGAGCGCAGTGATGCAATCTTGGCTCACTTAATCTCCCAGGCTCAAGCTATCCTCCCACCTCAGCCCCCAAGTAGCTGGGACCACAGGCATGCATCACCATACCCAGTACATTGTTACATTTTTGGTAGAGGCGGGGTTTCACCATGTTGCCCAGGCTGATCTTGAACTCCTGAGCTCAAGTGATCCGCCCACTTCAGCCTCCCAAAGTTCTGGGATTACAGGCCTGAGCCTCCGAGCCCAGTCAATGGTATCACATTTTAAGGAGCATCTCAATGGGCTGGCAATCAGTGGAACACACTTTGGGAAATGTTAATCTAAAAAATCAAATTTAAATAAGTATCAGGCTCTTCCTATGTTGACTATACCCTACTTAGTCAGTTCTCTAGCTAAGCTGGCCTTCTCCATCTTCCATTGCTTCTCTTCTGAATAGTGTCTATGTAGAAAGCCTCCCAACACATTCCTCTCTACCCATCACAGTTCCATCTCAGTTTAACTTTTACCTCCTTTGAGAAGTCTTCCCTGCTTATTGTAATCACCGTCTCGTCATCTGTGAACTCCCTTAGCACTTACTGCTCGAATAAGCATTGTGGCACTGTTGGGTTGCTATTAATTTTATATGTATACTTTTTTTGGTCTCCCCAGTAATACTGCGGGCTCCTTAATGACGAGATTATAGATTCTGTTTTTCATATCCTTCACAACACCTAGCACAATGTTGGGGTAGGGTTAGAGTGGACCTCAGGTATCTGGTTTGTAACAGAAATTCTGGATGCATTTTCTGTTCATCTTAGACTATACTCTCATCCCTGAAATGTCTTTGGGAACTCCAAGAATGCTTAGACAGTTTTAGGCTTTGGGGTGACTTGAGTGTGCCCTCTTGGTCTCTATCCCTCACCTATCTCTGGTTCATCCTACTCTAGAGCTAAATCTTCAGGTTAGACCCAGGCTGAACTGGCCTGTGGAAACTGTAGTCAAGATAACTTTCATCCAGTGACTCTCTTCCATGTTAGGTCTCTAGGTATTATGGAACCAAAAAGAAGAAGGTTCATTTTTCTGGATAGGAGGAGCTCAATTTAACTGCTTTTTATAACAGGCCAATTTTGTAACAGGGGAAGATAGTAGGGAATATATTTGAATTTTGTTTGACTTTCCCATTTGGCCCCCAACCAGACCACTCCTCTGTCCTCACATGGGGCAGCTGTGGATGGACCATGCAGTGGAGTGAGTTAGGAACTCTGGGTGGTCGTTACAGTTAGTGTTATGAGTGGTCATTCATTTTTGTTTTTAGGGGAAGGGAGTTGCTCTGGAAATAGGGAAGGTATGGCAAAGGGAAAGAGAAAATAAGGGGATAGGAACTGGGTCTCTTACCTCATAGACCTGGAAAAAAATAGGGATTTGGAGTCAGCATTTTGAAGGAAAAAAAAAAAGAATCAACACTTAATCACTCATTTCACGCAGCTGGTACTTGTCTGCATTATACAAAGGTCTGGGGAAGTGCCTTACTGAACAGGGGACAGAGAAGCAGGACATGTCCACTTGGGGATGCTTTCTTACCACAGTCAGCAAGAGGGGCTGAGACTGTCTAGACCTGCCTGAAGAATTTCAGAAAGGTCAGTTTAGGATTATGCAAGGGAAAAACACCACACGCACAAAAATGACTTCTGGACCTACCAAAGGTAATAATAAAGAGTCTTTTGAAGTAATCTGGAAAGCTCCACAAAGCATCTCCAAAAATTAAAGAAATGACCTCCAGGAGTCTAGAATGAACAGCTTTGTTCATAAAATCTCTCCATAGTATAGAAGGGAGTGGGGGAATCGGGGGAACGGAACTGATAAGATGTTTCCTTCTGAGTATTTCCTCATCATCCTTCTGCTGCCAAATACATCTGGCCTAACCAAATGGAGAGCCCAAAGAAAGTCCAAAGAAAGCAGATACATATATATAAAGGTCAGAGGGGTGGCCCTGGGGACAAGTAGGGAATGATTGAGGGAAGGGAGAATTTGGGAGACCGTGCTCTGAGCGGACATCACACTAGGGCTCAGTGTTAGATGGGACTACACCTTAGTTAATCCCAGAAGGATTTGATCCCTATGCCGAGGTGAAGGCGGTCCACCACGGTTCTACCTAGTTCCCCACCCCCCAAACCTTTACCTACCCAACTCTTTTTTTTCTTCTTTTTTGCATCAGCATCCTTGCTGCTGCCGATGCTGGAATGGCTAGTGATGCTGTTGAGGCTTGAGATGCTATCTGAGGAGTTTTGTCTCTTGATCCGAAGTTCTAGGGCCAAGTACAAGTGGGAAAAAACAGAAGAGATTTAGAGAGGACGTGAGACTTCAGGCAAGTCTAGTGGCAGAAGATAAGAGAAAGGAGAACCAACCAACTCCTCAATCCACATTATTCATTTTTTTGGATCATTCATTCAGCAAACATTTATTGAGTCCCAATCATGTTTCAACACAGAAAAAGTGCAAAAGGTAAGAATTAAATAAGAAATGATTCCTTTTCTCAAGAACCAGAAGTTAGCATGGAGTCATGAACTCAGCTTGAATCAGTCTAAGGACTTAACTAAAGCCAGCCCTCTTTATGGAGACATCAACCTACCATTTTTCATGATTTTTCTAGCAATACTTGGCTATCTGGTGGTCCAAGGCCAAGGACTAGCCATGTACTAGCCAAGTACATTACTAGCCATGTACTCTGCATTCCACCTGAAAGAGCTTCAGTTTTCTCATCTGGTGGGTAGAAAATCTTCACTTTCTGAGGTTTGTGATGGCACAAAAAATAATCTACTTTTCTACAACAGGGAAGGAAGGGATTAGCAAAAGATGTTTGAGAACTGAAAGAATAGAAATTTTTCAGATGGGAATTTTGGAAAACGTATTTAGGGCTGAAGAAAAGGTACAAGCAAAGGCACTGTCCAGGGAACTGGCTTTGCTTTGAGGAACTGTGGGTAGTCTGGAATGGAAGCAGCAGAGGGCATGTGTGGGGGTACAGAAAAAAGTAAGGGTGAGGTTAGGCTCAGGCCAGATCAGGGACAGTTCTCAATGTCTTTTTCCCTTTTTCTTTTCTTTCTTTTTTTTTTTTTTTTTTGAGACAGAATCCCGCTCTGTCACCCTGGCTGGAGTGCAGTGGCATGATCTCGGCTCACCGCAACCTCCACTTTCTGGGTTCAAGAAATTCTCTGCCTAAGCCTCCCGAGTAGCTGGGATTACAGGTGCCCGCTACCAGGCCCACTAATTTTTTTGTATTTTTAGTAGAGATGGGGTTTCACCATGTTGACCAGGCTGTTCTTGAACTCCTGACCACAGCCTCAGCCTCCCAAAGTGCTGGGATTACAGGCATGAGCCACTGCGCCTGGACTTCTTTTTCTTTCTTTCTTTTTTGTTAATGAGACAGGGTCTTGCTGTGTTGCCCAGGGTGGTCTTGAACTGCTGGGTTCAAGTGATCGTCTTGCCATGGCTTCCCAAAGTGCTGGGATTATAGGCATGAGCCAACACGCCCAGCCCCTCAATGTCTTTTCTTTTTTTCTTTTTTTTTTTTTTTTTGAGAAGGTGTTTCACTCTTCTTGCCCAGGCTAGAGTGCAGTGGCGTGATCTTGACTCACTGCAACCTCTGCCTCCTGGGTTCAAAACGATTCTCCTGTCTCAGCTTCTTGAGTAGCTGAGATTACAGGCTCCTGCCACCACACCGGGCTAATTTTTGTATTTTTAGTAGAGATGGGGTTTTGCCATGTTGGCCAGGCTGGTCTCGAACTCCTGACCTCAGGTGATCCACCTGCCTCAGCCTCCCAAAGTACTGGGATTACAGGGATGAGCCACTGTGCTTGGCCCCCTCAATGTCTTTTAAAGGAAATTTGCCTCTGTGCCATAGATAATGGAGAACAGAAATTCTTAATCTAAGGCAAAATATTATCTGATTTTAAAAATCCATTTTATTTTAAAATAATTATAGATTCATAGGAAGTTGCAAAGAAATGCACAGGGAGGTCCTCTGCACATTTCACTCAACCTCGTTCAATGCAAACATCGTGCCTAACTATGGTGTGATGTCAAAGATTTTTTAGGCTGGGCTCAGTGGCTCACAACTGTAACCCCAGCACTCAGGGAGGCCAAGGCAGGACGATCACTTAAGCCCAGGAGTTTGAGAGCAGATTGGGCAACATAGTGAGGCCCTCGTGTCTATTTAAAAAAAATTTTTAGGCCGGGCGCGGTGGCTCAAGCCTGTAATCCCAGCACTTTGGGAGGCCGAGACGGGCGGATCACAAGGTCAGGAGATCGAGACCATCCTGGCTAACACGGCGAAACCCCGTCTCTACTAAAAACACAAAAAATTAGCTGGGCGAGGTGGCGGCGCCTGTGGTCCCAGCTACTCGGGAGGCTGAGGCAGGAGAATGGCGGGAACCCGGGAGGCGGAGCTTGCAGTGAGCTGAGATCTGGCCACTGCACTCCAGCCTGGGCGACAGAGCGAGACTCCGTCTCAAAAAAAAAAAAAAAAAAAATTTTAAACAGAGCTTACTATGTTAACAATGAAAAAGAGGAAATGGAGGGAAACTAAACTGGAGGAAGGGGAGTAGTAAAGTGACTATTTGCAATTTTCTCCTAGAAACAAAACCTGTTAGATGAAGGAGATGTGGGTAAGGTTTGGTTATTTTCCTCACTCTCACCATGATCAGAAATTATCTTTTAAACTCTAATTTTCCCTTGATACTACAGGGAAAACAAGATCCTAGGATCTGATGCTGGAACTACAAAGCTCATAAGGCATGTGGAAAACCCTTTGTACGATTATCATACCCAGTTAATGACACTAGAGTACTTCAGTTATTTTTAAAAAGCATGGGAAATTCTCAAGAGGATATGCTGAGGCTGGGTGTGGTGGCTCATGCCTGTAATCCCAGCACTTTGGGAGGCCAAGGCAGGAGGATGGCTTGAGCCAGCAGTTCACCTAGGCAACATAGTGAAACCCCATCTCTACAAATAATTACAAAATTAGCCAAGTGTAGTGGCACACACCTGTGGTCCCAGCTACTTGGGTGGCTGAGGCAGGAGGATCGCTTGAACCCAGGAGTTGGAGGTTGTAGTGGGCTGAGATTGTATAACTACACTCCATCCCGGGCAACAGCATGAGAGTGAGACCTTGTCTCAAAAACAAAAACAAAAAACAAAAACAAAAACAAACAAACAAAAACGGGGATATGCCAAGTTGAAGTTAGAAAGAAATCTTCATTTATGTAAAAATGAATGTATGTATCCATATATGTTTATTTGTATATACACAGATATTTATTTCTGGAAAAGATTAAAACTATTAGCAGTACTTACCTCTGGGGATTGGGATTTGGAGGGGTGACTCAGGGAGAGGGATTTTATGTTTCACCATATACCCTTCTGTATAGTTTATCTCAGTGGTTGGAAAACATTTACTGTAAAGGGCCAGAAAGTAAATATTTTATGCTTTGTGGCCATAGGGTCTTGATCACAACTCCTCAGTTCTGCTGTTGTAGCCTGAAAGCAGCCACGGATATTATATAAATTAATGAGAGTGGCTGTGTTTCCAATAAAATTTTGTTTACCAACAGAGTGGTAAGCCAGATTTGGCTGATGGGCCATGATTTGCCAACCCCTAGTTTACATTCCCCCTCAGAACATCCATTGCTTTTATGATAAAAATTAGTTTAATTAAAACTAGTTAATTAAAAATAAAATAAAGGGGATGGGTGTGGTGGCCCATGCCTGTAATTCCAGCACTCTGGGAGGCCCAGGTGGGTGGATTTCTTGGTCCAGGAGTTTGCGACTAGCCTGGGCAACATAGCAAAACCCCATCTCTACTAAAAATACAAGAAGTTAGCTGGGCATGGTGTTGTGCACCTCTAATCACATATACTCTGGAGGCTTAAATGGGAGAATCACATGAGCCCCGGGAATTGAGGCTGCAGTGAGCTGAGATAGCACCACTGTGCTCCAGCCTGGGCAACAGAGTGAGACCCTGTCTCAAATAAATAAATAAATAAATAAATAAATAAATAAATAAATAAAAATAAAGGGTAGCAAAGTATGTGCATCTGCCTATCAGTTATTTGGAGGTTTCAATTAGTTGGGATATATCAATTGCATTCAAAAAATACACTCTATAGTATATATTTTTTGAGACAAAGTTTCACTCTTGTTGCCCAGGCTGGAGTGTAATGGTGTGATCTCGCCTCACTGCAACCTCTGCCTCCCAGGTTCAAGCGATTCTTCTGTCTCAGCCTCCCGAGTAGCTGGGATTACAGGCACCTACCACCATGACCAGCTAATTTTTGTATTTTTAGTAGAGACAGGGTTTCACCATGTTGACCAGGCTGGTCTCGAACTCCTGACCTCGAGTGATCCACCCGCCATGGCCTCCCAAAATGCTGGGATTATACGCGTGAGGAACCACGCCCAACCCTATATAGTACTTTTAAGAGCAAATGATACGTTGCAGAATCAAGCAATCTTCAAAAATTAAGAAACCTCTTGTGCATTTTGAATTTTGTACCATGTATATTTATTATCTATTTATAAATAAAATAAAATAAAGATAGGCATTATTGCCTAAGCATTGATTCTTCGAATATTCCTAGAAATCCACCTGACTAAGTTAAGCCTGGATCAACATGAACTGAGGATAACAAGAAAACTCATAGCAAAAAGCACAATTCATTCATTCAACAAATATATGTTTGAAGAGCAGGTTACACACAGAAAAACCCATATGCCCTCCACCTAATTCAACAATTGTTAATATTTTGTTTTATTTGCTTTCTCTCTCTCTCTCTACACACACACATGCACGCACACACACAGTTTCTTGAACAATTTGAAAATAAGTTACAGAGAATACATCTTTTGACACTAAAGACTTCAGAATATACTTTTTTTTTTTTTTTTTTTTTTGGAGATGGATGTACTTTCTAAGAATAAGAACATTCTCCCACAGTACTATTATCACACCTAAGAAAATGAACAGTGGCTGGACACGGTGGCTCATGCCTATAATCCCAACACTTTGGGAGGCTGAGGTGGGTGTATCACCTGAGGCCAGGAGTTCGAGACCAGCCTGGCCAACATGGTGAGACCCCATCTCTACTAAAAATACAAAAATTAGCCGGGCGTGGTGGCACACACCTGTAGTCCCAGCTACTCAGGAGGCTGAGGCAGGAGAATGACATGAACCCGGGAGGCGGAGGTTAAAGTGAGCTGAGATTGTACCACCGCATTGCAGCCTGGGCAACAGAGTGAGACTTTGTCTCAAAAATAAAAAATAAAAAAAGAGAGAGAGAGAGAAAATGAACAGTAATTCTTTTCACATAATATCTAGTCCATATTCAAATTAGAATGATTTCTTGTGTGTGTGTGTGTGTGTGTGTGTGTTTTTTTTTTTTTTTTACGACACATGATTTCACTCTCACCCAGGCTGGAGTCAGTGCAACCACCACGGCTCACTGCAGCTTCTACCTCCTGGGCTCAAGCAGTCCTCCAGACTCAGCCTCTGGAGTAGCTAGGACTACAGGCTAATTTTTAAAGAATGAGGTCTCACTATGTTTCCCAGGCTGGTCTTGAACTCCTGGCCTAAAGTGAATGCCTGTCTTGGCCTTCCAAAGTGCTGGGATTATAGCGTGGGCCACTGTGCCTGGCCTGGAGTAATTTCTGATCTTAACTGACATAATTGGATTACTCTGAGGGCAAGGAAAGCACTGGAAGAATGAGCACAGCTAAACCAGTAAGGAAATTATTGAAATATTCTAGGAGAAGAACGATAAAAACCTGAGCCAGGATAGTGACAATACATAAGAGGGATAGAATTGAGATCTACGTAGGAGTTAGAACTAACTGACTATACAGGGTGAAACAGTGAGGAATCAAAGATGATTCTCGTATTAGAGGCTTGGGCAACCAGGCAAATGATAATACCTGAGATGCGCAAACTGCAGAAGGGAAAAGGTTGGCTTGTGTGTTTGTAAGTGGGGTGAAGGGGATGACTTTAATTTTGGACATATTAAGTTAGAGATATCTCTATGAGGTCAACTAAGTGGAAACATCCAGATGTGGTTGGAAGTAAAGGTCTGGAACTCAGGAGACTGATACGGATAGAAATACAGATTAAGAAGAGATTGTAAAACCAAATGAGCTGATAAGTGAGTCCAGCAAGTCTGCAGGATATAGGATCAATGTGCAAAAAAATCAATTATATTTTTATACACTGGTAATCAATAACTCAAAAGAGAAATTAAGAAAACAATTCCGTTTACAGCAGCATAAAAACTAAGTTTAACAAAATAAGTGAAAGATTCATATACTGAAAACTGCAAAATATCACTGAAAAAAATGAAAGCATATTTAGATAAAGGCATGCCTGTTCATGGATTAGAAGACTTAACATTGTTAAGAGGCAATACTCTCTAAATTGATACACAGATTCAATGCAATCCCTAGGAAAATTCAATCTGAGATTAACAAACGAATCCTAAAATTCACATGGAAATGCAAAGGACACAGAGTAGCCAAAACAATCTTGAAAAAGAACAAAGTTGGAGGACTCACACTTCCCAATTTCCAAACTTACTACAAAGCTACAGTAATAAAAACCATGTGGTACTGGCCAAGGATAGACATATGGAAGAATGGAATAGAACTGAAAGTCTAGGAAAGAAACCCATATATGTATGGTCAATTGATTTCCTAAAGAGTGCCAAGACAATTCAGGGGGGGAAAAATAGTCTTTTCAGCAAATTATGCTGGAACAACTAGATATCCTCATGTAGAAGAATGAAGTTGGACTATCTACCTCATACCATGTACAAAAATTTACCAAAAATGGAACAAAGACCTAAAACTAAAAAAAAATTTTAGAAGGAATCCCAGGAGAAGGTCTTCATGACCCTGGATTAGGCAATAATTTCTTAGATACAGCACCTAAAGCACAAGCAGCCAAAGAAAAAAAATAGATAAATTATGCCTCATGAAAATGGAAAACTTTTGTTCTTCAAATAATATTTTCAAGAAAGCGAAACAGCAACCCATACAATGAGAGAAACTGTTTTTCAAATCATATGTCTGATAAGGGTCCAATATTCAGAATTATTAAAAAACTCTTAAGGCTCGACAACAAAAGACAACCTGATTTTAAAAATGGGCAAAGGATTTGAATAGACATTTCTCCATTAAGACATACAAATAGCAAATAAGCACATGAAAAGATGCTCAGTGTTCTTAGCCATAAAGAAAATGAAAATCAAAACCACAAAGAGATACTACTTCACACCCACTAAGATGGCTATTGCAAAAAAGAGGTAAGTGTTAGCAAGAATGTGGAGCTATAGGGCTGGGTGTGGTGGCTCATGCCTGTAATCCAGCACTTTGGGATGCCGAGGTGGGTGGATCACTGGAGGTCAGGAGTTCAAGACCAGCCTGGCCAACATGGTGAAACCCTGTCTCTACTAAAAATACGAAAAAAAAAAAAATTAGCTGGGCGTAGTGGCAGGCACCTGTAATACCAGCTTCTTGGGAGGCTGAGGCGGAAGAATTACTTGAACCTGGGAGGCGGAGGTTGCAGTGAGCCGAGATTGCACCATTGTACTCCAGCCTGGGCAACAAAGCGACACTCTATCTCAAAAAAACAAAAACAAAGAATATGGATATATTGGCACCCTCATATGCTGCTGATAGGAATGTAAAATGGTGCAGCTGCTCTGGAAAACAGCTTGCCAATTCGTCAAAAAGTCAAACATAGAGTTACCATATGACCCAGCAATTCCACTTCTAGGTATATACCCCAGAGAACTAAAAATGTATGTCCACACACAAACTTGTACATGAATGTTCATGGCAGCATTATTCATAATAGGCAAAAAGTGAGAGCAACTCAATGCCTACCTAATCAACTGATGAATGGCTGAACAAACTGTGGTATATCTACACAATGGAATATTACTCAGTCACAAAAAGGAATGATACAACATAGATACCTAGTTGGGTCTTTTGTTTTTTTTTTTTTTTTTTTTTTTTTTTTTTTTTTTTTTTTTTTTTTGAGACTGAGTCTTGCCCTGTCACCCAGGCTGGATGGAGTGCAGTGGCGCAATCTCAGCTCACTGCAAGCTCCGCCTCCTGGGTTCACGCCATTCTCCTGCCCCAGCCTCCTGAGTAGCTGGGACTCCAGGTGCCCGCCACTACGCCTGGCTAATTTTTTGTATTTTTAGTAGAGACAGGGTTTCACTGTGTTAACCAGGATGGTCTCGATCTCCTGACCTAGTGATCCGCTCACCTCGGCCTCCCAAAGTGCTGGGATTACAGGCATGAGCCACCATGCCCCACATGGATGAGTCTTGAAAACACTTTGCTAACATGGTGAAACCGAATCTCTACTAAAAATACAAAAATTAGCCATGCGTGGTGGCACGCACCTGTAGTCCCAGCTACTCGGGAGGCTGAGGCAGGAGAATTGCTTGAACCCGGGAGGCAGGGGTTGTGGTGAGCTGAGATCGCGCCACTGCACTCCAGCCTGGGCAACAGAGTGAGACTCTGACTCAAAAAAAAAAAAAAAAAAGTAAAATAAGTACTAAAACTTGTAAGTTGGATTTTGGAAAAATGGGAGTCACTGGTGATGTTAGTGAAAGTGTTTTTGGTAGAATGATGGTAACAGAAGCGTAATTATAGTGGGGTTAAGTGTGAAAGGGAGGTGGAAAGGTAGGATCAACTGGAGGAAGAAAAGAAATAAGATTATAGTTAGAACAGAGATTGATACATCCTTCCCCTTTAAGATACAAGAGCCTTTGGCAGGTTTATAAGCAGAGAAGGAATGAATAGAGCCTAAGAGATCAGAGAGGTAGAAAAGGGCATGTGTGGCGTGGAGGGGGGTTGTATGGTTGCTAAAGAGGGCATCCTAAAACATTAGATAAGCGGTCACTCTTGGCCAGAAGGGATGGATCCTTCCAACAAAATGGAGACAAACAAATAAGTATTGGATGAATATAAACACATGCAGTGGGGAAGAGTAAATGGAGTTCTCTCTTGAAAATGTTCATTTTCTTAACTAAAGAGGGGGCCAAGGCTATGTTCAGAGTAAGGCAAGTCAGTGGGGAAATGAGGAGCTTGAAAAAATCAATGAAAGCTGGGAATCACTGATAGTGGAATAAAAAAGAAAACTGACTGTGGACAAGTAAGAGAACTGCCAAGGTATCTTGAAGACCTGATTGGAGTTAGAGACCACAGATTTTTGTGGCATCAGACTCCCATCCATCTTGACTTCCGTAGCAAAGCTTGACTGGTGACTAAACATCCAGGCTAACTTGCCATTTCAGCACCATATAACCTACGTGAACTTTAGTTGTTTCATTGGAAGAGTAGACTGCATCTCCCTTGGAGAGCTAAAGTGAGGATCAAATTAGATTGTGTGTATGTGTATCTATGTGCATGTGTGTGGACACACAAGACATTTGCATAAAAATGTTAAGGGCTATTTTAATGATGGGCTTTGATGGCTCTTTGGCCCTGACGTAAAGGTTAAGTAGAGGACCCCTGGGGCTTACAGGTCTCCTCTACTAGCCTTCATCCCTTGGGAAGCTGGGGTCATGTCCCTGGTACTCCTCACTGACCAGTCCAGACATCACACTAAAGGGTATCTAAAGGCCCTCACCTTCTAGAGATTTGATATAGGACCTGGAATACTATAGGCCCAGATAAAAATCTGTAATACTCTTCCTTTCCTGCCACCCCTGTTCCCTCTCAATCTGTGGCTGGATGTCCTACCTTTGGGTGTGGTTTCTGAAGCATTAAGGGCTCCCTGAATGACTGCCTGGGCCTCAGAGTTCTTTTTCTTCAGAAAGTCTATGGTTTCTCGCAAATCCAGCAGCTCAGTGTCCTAAGAGAGAAATGAAAACAGCGTTGGCTGGGCACGGTGGCTCACACCTATAATTCCAGCACTTTGGGAGGCCGAGGTGGGTGGATCACCTGATGTCAGGAGTTCAAGACCAGCCTGGCCAACATAGTGAAACCTAGTCTCCACTAAAAATACAAAAATTAGCTGGGCGTGGTGGCAGGCACCTGTAATCCCAGCTACTTGTGGGGCTGAAGCAGGAGAATCGCTTAAACCCGGGAGGCAGAGGTTGCAGTGAGCCAAGATCGCACCAGTGCACTCCAGCCTGGGTGACAAGAACGAAACTCCGTCTTAAAAGAAAAAAAGAAAAGAAAACAGCATCATTAGTTGGGAGTAGCAGGAGCCCTTATGGTGTGTCAGGCAATGGGTGAGGCATTGGAATTCTACGAAACTTACAGAGAAGGGCAGGGAATTGGGATAAGGAATATGCTCACACTGTATTGGGGGCAGATTGAGAATCCAGGGTGATAGTGAGGTGGGGAGAAACTGGCAGCCATGAGCAAGAAGAGGTCAGCCTCAGCCTCTCTGTCCAGGAGAACCCCCCCCTCACCACACCCACCCCTCCCTCCCTCCCCTTCCCAGGCCTCTCACCTTCTCCTCGGCCGTCTCTGCCAGGTGTCGCAGGCGGGATGTCATATTCACCAGGCTCTGCTCGAAAGCAGCCACTAGATTAGCCTGAAACAAACACAAAAAGAGATTGCTAAGTTGCATAAGGCTGGGTGAGAGGCAATGACTGACAATGGGAAATAGTTTTAACTGATTTCCTGTATCTCAGAGCTGACCAGTGCTGGCAAGCCTCTTGGTGGTTAAAAAATATTGACTTCCCTGAGCAGACAAAGGGGAAATCAAAGACATTTTCTGGTGTGAATTAGCTTCTCGAATAATGAAGCCAGGTTGAGGGTAGGGCAGGTTTTTGGAGGCTCTTGGAGACTTGAGATCTAAAACCCATCATCTACCAGAGGTAGGACTATCCCTCTGCTCTATGTGATATTTGGTGTGGCCAACTTGATAGGCAGGCCATAGCCTCTGGGGTCGTTTCTATTATTTTGGTTTAACTCCTGCATTGTGGAGTGGGCCGACCCCCATGACAAATAATCTC
Source organism: Macaca thibetana thibetana (assembly GCF_024542745.1). Classification (NCBI taxonomy): domain Eukaryota; kingdom Metazoa; phylum Chordata; class Mammalia; order Primates; family Cercopithecidae; genus Macaca; species Macaca thibetana. The sequence goes on from NC_065578.1 coordinate 161,420,491, forward strand.
CTGGCAGAAATTATTTGGTGCATCTCTTCCTCCTCTGCTACTTCACCGCTTCACCCTTTCTTGCTTTGCATCTGCTCCTTGTTCCCAGATTCTCCGGGTTTACAGGGCTGGAAGGAAACTGCAGGGGCATTCCACCATTTGGCCACTAGGTGTCAGGTCTGTTTCATGAGGAGTGAAGGATACCAAAGGGCTCTCTAGGTAAGAGGCAGGCTAGTTCCGAAAGGTGCTGAGTGGAGGAGCTAAGGCCACTTGGTTTGGCATAGTTTGACCTCTAGTTGGCCAACTGGCTGCAAGATGTATAGGCAAGGTGAAGGGAATGAGGCCGGGGGCTAGAAAGGGGAGCACTTGGGGATGGAGAAATAGCCATCCTGAGACTATCTGAGCAAGTTGGTGACCCTAGCAAGAAGTGGGCATACTCTGGGCAGCTCCTTCATGCAGAGCTCTAGGAAATTGGTGGCACTCTCACGACTCCTGCTGGCTTACAATTCTCCCTCCCTGTTGGGTCAACTCTAGTTTTCATCTACTGCCCCACATGTTCGAAACCTACTTCATAGGACCAGGGCTAGAGGCAATCCCTTTGGTCCCGTTAGAGCCTCCTCTTGCACTTTTACTATAAATCTGTCAAGACCTGGGCTCTGAGGAGATTATAATATGTCACGACCTGCGCAGTTTCCTTTCACCCACTGTGCAGGGAACATCTGTCTTCTTGACCTCAGGTCTTCTCTGGTTTGCTTCTCTACATCCCTGTGTGTCTGCTTGTAGACTCCTTGTAGTCCCTGGAAGACTACTCACGAGAGGCCCCAAGAACCCCTGTATGCTTTTCTGTGTTGCCTTTCCCCATCCAGGGGACCCCTTTTGCTCTGGCTGGGCTTCCTCCCCCCTCTCCCCTACACTTCCTCTCCCTATGTTGACCCTTCCCCTAATCTCAACCCCAGACTAGGGTACCTGTAAGACCTCAGGGCTAAGCAGTGGTGCTGCAGAAAGGCTAGCATTTGAGAGGGGTAAAGTGGTCTGGGACCCTCCGTCTAGGGTGCGCCCTCAGCTTCAGTAGCTAGGAAGTTCCATGGAACATGACAGAAGTTTGGTTTGTAGTCAGGGAATCCTGAAGAGAGCTGTGGAACCTTCCTAGAGTCCCAGCATCCCATCTCCTGCTTGAGGGCAGGGTTCTGACCCTCAGCAAAAATCTGCCTTTAAGATGCAGAACCCACCATGTCTGGGTGTTTAGTTTGTTCTCTTAGCCAAATGGAACTTCCTGTTCTAAGAAAAATCACCCTCTAAATTCAATTTCTTGGCTCCAGCCCAGCCTTGACAGCATGGTGGCTGACAGATTGCAGTGTAAATGAATCAGACATAATAATGTTCTCTGCCTCCCTGGCGCCTCTCCCCCCCAGCATCTCCCAGACATGAATTTCCTGGGGTGTGCAGGACGTGACCCAGGCCTTTTGCTTTGGTGGGTGTGGCACAAGGGAGAGAAAAGATGGTTCTTGTTTATGTTACAATTCTTATGGGTCCCCCAAGAGTGGGAAAGAGTGCTTAACATGAGCTTCAGACAAACTGGTACAACCTATGAATTGAGGGTTTGGGAAAAGAGAATCAAGAGAATAACCAGTGTGGCGAGGGAACTGCTGCTGAAATGTGTTGGAAACATTCAGAATCTTGGTGGAGATTCTTCTACCTAATTCTGAGGGATAGACCCCAGGCCTGACAGCTGGGTTCCCCAGAGAGGAAGGGCAGAGAGAAAACCAGAAACTACTGCGGAAATTGCAGACATGGTTACTTTTGTGCAAACACTTGGAAAGCTCCTGCAGATCCGGCTCAGCTGTTGTTTACAGCTTTGGGGGAAAATGGCTCTTATGTTCTCTGTTTGCAACTCAGTCACAGGGGAGAAACTACCACAGCCTGGTTAGAGGAGGTGGCTTCATTTCTCCCCATGTCACAGGGTAGAAAAACTAAGGCCTAAAGAAATAGACTCATTCTAAACAGAGGTACTGAGGGTAGAAACAAAGAATTCTAGCTCTCAACCTGAACCTCAGATTGTTTCTACCATCTGCCCAAGGAGACTACTCAGAAAAGGCAGTTGGGAATGAAGGAGTCAGACCAGAATGGGAGTTAGGTTTCTCAGTAGTGTCGTGGTCACCAGACAGAATTCTAATGACCAATTATGTGCCTGCACAGTTATGTGGCATGAACAAAGACATGAACACCCCCCAGGGCAGTGGAAAGGCTCTAAGAGCCCTATAATTATAATCCATAACTGCTTTTGTCCATGACCAATGGCAAGGTTGTTTCTGCCTCCATGCAGAACCACTGATAATCAATCTTCTTCTCTTTCTCTAGGGAGCTCAGCCCATCAGACATGAACTCATCCATACCTATTAATTAGAGTGGAAGCAAAATGGTTCTTCATAAAAGTTGAGCCTCAGAGAAGGGGAAGAACAATCCCCTAGTCTTCTGTCGTAAAGCTGTGAAGAAGACCCATGCCCTTGAAGTCTCAGTCCAGGTGATACCTTACCAGGTAATTTTCCTCCCTTGGCTGAACTTGTGTAACTATGGTCAGAATAACTGCCTTGATCTTTCCCTACTTCATGGCACTCACATTGGCAGAAAGCTGAGACGTCAAGGTGGCCACTTTTTCCTGGGATGATTCCAGTTCCCTACGAAGCTTCCGGATTTGCTGTAAAAGGAAGAGAAACACAAACTACTGGCTACAGAAGCTGTATAAGATTTGGAAGGAAAATGGGGTGCAGTGATGTTAACAAGCAGAGACAAAGGCTTTGCACCCTACCTCAGATTGCATCCTCTCCTCAGCCTGAAGAAGGGAGCACAGAAGGAGAGAAAGAGAGAGAAAGGAAGTAGTTACTATGGAGGTGAAGAAGTCAGGTCCCGGTGGCAGGGTAGGAAATGTGAAGAAGCATGACTCAGAGGTGCAGAGAGGCTGAAACTCTTGTTTCCTGGCCCTGGCTCCTCACAGGACTCGGCTCAGATCTATACTAGGGTTTCAATAAAAGATTTATTTGGAGCTCATCTCCAGCAAACTTTGTCATTGCCAAAAAGGCTAGGAAATGAGACTTTGGTCGGTTTGAGAACTAACAGTTATTGCCAGCAACTTGGAGTAAAGAATTAGGGGCAAAATAAATCTATGAATCAAGAAATGCCTAATAGCCAAATGCTGTGGCTGGCGCCCCACAATAAACACTTGGTCACTTCTAGGGTTCTGGAGTCTGGGTCCTAGAAACCTATTCATCTCACCTTGCCATACATGCTTCCCATCTACCATGGCACAGAAAGGGCTTGCTAACATGGGGATTCTCCATTTTTCAAAGGAGGGCAACAAAAATCACCAGACTTGCTCAGGAGCTGGTGGCGGGGTCAGAAAGACCATGGAGGTCCTGAGGCAGCCAAGTCAGTGCTACAAGCTCTAGGTGCCTCCCCCACTCCCACCCCAATGGGTACAGTGAAGAGAGAGCAGTGCCCCCATTCCCCGCCCAGTTATCCAACTCCAAGGAGGTTCTAGGGAGCATGGGATGGTAGAGGAGAGGGGATGAGAGGGGAAGAGAAGTTAATGCTCTTACTGAGGAGTAGGTGGAGGAGGCACTGGAGGCCAGGGACAGCACTGAGCCGTGAACTGAAAGAGAAGGAGAACACAAAGAGTTAACAGTGGGTTCCAGGGACAAGGGGTTTTTGGAAGACCCCCTGAGGCAAGACTTTGGATTATGATTCTGGAGGGCATCTGGAGCAAACAGAAAGAACAGAGTAGGGAACCCAACTGGCATCAAAAGAGCCCAAAGCAAGGTCTTGAGTCGAGCTAGCCTCCTCTTTCAGCCTACATTCTCTGGCAGCCTGGGTATGTCAGTCCCTTGCTCAGTCTGCTCTGAGGGGCACAGGGTTTCAGAGAAGGGAAAGGAGACTTTCATGGATAGTCATCATCTTATCTTCCCAGTCAGGAAAGCACTTTAGCCGCAGGAGAGGGGAGTTTCTCATCAGATTTGCTCAGAACAAATACTGCAATTCTGCCCACGCCTCCTCCTCTCAGTACTGGGGGATGTACTTAGGATCTTGGGGATCATTCAGATGAAAACAATATTTAAGTGAGGAATAGTCATTCTGATTATTCAGTAGAACCTACGGTGAGAACTAAAGCATGTCTGCAGCAGATGCCTCCTGGAATGACCATCTTGAAAATAATAATGGGAGATCTAAGCTGCCATAAGCCTGGTCTTCTAGCTCTGATCAATAGTAATACCCAGATCACCACCAACAATCAGATGGCCCTCCCTGGTGCTCATCTTTGGAACATTTTTGAAAGAGGAATGAGATGCCTAATTATTTGTAAGGATTTATTAAGAGCTACTATTATGTCCTGTTTTCTTTTCATATATTTGAGAGACTGTGGGGAGGAAAGACTATGGCTAGAATGAGGAGGAGAGAAGCTGTGGTTTTCAGAGCATCCTGAGGCGTGCCATTTAACCCTTCCATGCTCAATTTCCCTCCCCCAGCCCCAGTGATGGATGCTCCATCCCAATGCCCCAGTGCTAGGTGTGCCACCCAAGGTTTCTGGGCCCCCAGACCCTTCAAAGGGATGGGGAGAAAAAACTGAAATGGCCCAACTTGATGTTCTGTGAATCATATGTGTGTGTGTGGTGGTGGGAGTGGTGGGAGTGGAGGTGGTGGGTGAGGGGACCCAGCAGAGCTGGAATGAGCGTGAACCGCGCTGGCATGAAGTCTCACCATCATCCGTGGGGTCTCGGAAGGATCCTGACCGAATCATTCCCTTGGGTCTCTCGGCCAGGGACAGGGTGCTCCCCATTTGGGAGCCGCTGTACAGCTCGAAGGCCGCCTCGTGGGTGGGGATGCTGTTGGAGCGGGTGATTCTTGGCGTGGTGGCCGCAGTGGGACTCACTGGAAGGACAGAGGGAAGGGGGATAGGAGAGGGAGCAGGAGGGCAGGAAAAGAGGCAGGGTCATCAGCTCTCCGGGCCCTTGGGGGATGGAGCACCGGGAGCATGAGAGGCAAATGGGGAGAGGGCAGGAGAGGAAGGGGCAGGTGCAGTGGTGGGAGTGTGCAAGCAGCTGGTGGTTAGGAGCGGGGTCCCTCCTGGGGAGATCAAGCCCTAATGGAGAAGGACCCTGCTGTCTGGAATAAAGACCTTCCCTCAACCCTGCCTGCCTCAGAGTTGTTGCTTTTGAAGGTTAGGCTGGGGGCCTGGCAGCTTTTCCGAGACCTTCACATCACTCGGATGTGCTGATGAAAATGAGATGCTGTGGTTCTCTAAAACAAAACTGCCAGCTCAGGAGGACTGAAAATTCAAATCAAGAGCCAGATCTGAATGATGAAAAAGAACCAGCTAGAGAAGGGGGCTGGGCTACAGGATTCAGTGGCCTTGGCACTGTGGAAGGGCATGAGAATCTCCCCACAAAGTAGTGTCACTCTAAGTGACTGGGTTGGCTCTAAAGCATCAAGAAACATGGCCCTCTTTGCCTAGCATTGCCCCGGCTTGAAGGTCAGATGGACAGAGCAGGTGAAAGTGTCAGGTAAGGCTTGTGGAATGTGCTTTGAAGCTGGGCTCAGCTGAATCCTGTTAACCTGAAGATGCCTTACCCCTTTGCCCCTTGTTGGGATTACAGCCTTTCAGGGTTTCATACCCACAAGGAGCTCCCTTGTCTATTCTTCTGCCTCCATACAGGCAGGTGGATGTCTAATCTGTCCATAAAGACCTGTGCAGAAGAAGATGGCACACCTCTCTGTTGACTTTTTCAAATTCCTAAGGTAATTATTGCTTAGCCCAGCCCCTCATTCTACAGCACAAATGCAATTCTTCTTATTTGGTCTTCAATGGAGATAGAGAAAAAGCTGGCCCCATCTTCCATTTAGTAGCCCTTCAGAGGCCAGATGATCCTGTCTGAAGAATGGTTCTTTTCCCTAGGCCAAGTGATCCCAATTCCTAGTCTTTCCTCAAATTCCCCACAGTCATTGCATGGGTGTGTTACAGGTCCTTGTCTTTTATTAACTGATTTCTTTTACTCAGCTGAAAGAAGAGATGGATTTAAAGAGATGCAGCAAGCAGATAACAGGCCTATCCCAGGCACTGTTCCTGAATGGGTTCCTAGTAGGTCAATCATGGCGTACTGCTTCCCAGAACTGGGGCTGGTGTGCTTCTGTGCTAGGCCAGACTGTATCTGAGACTTCCTGTCCTCCCTGTCTCCAAGTCACTTTCTTATTTCCTAGCTCTCCTTTCTCCCTAGGCTTTAGGAAGGGTGTGGCCAGGACACATCTTAGTCAGCCCTGCCTTCAGGGTTAGGATGGACTGGGCTCAGCCAGAGCAGTTGAGGAATCTGGACTTGGCTGAGTTTGGAGGCAGATCTTGTCCTTGGCAATCAACAACCTTTCCCTCCTTCCTCCCCATCGGCCTGACATTTCAGTGTTGCCCTCTCATTAGCTGGCCCTAGGAGCACTGGGTGTGGTGGCTCCTTTCTGGCAGTTCAATATGCCTGCTCTTGCACTGGTTTGATCTCTGGGCTTTGGGTTACAGCTTTTCCATGCCACCATTCAGGTTCTCTGATGCTAAAAGGATCCTACAACTTGTGCCCAGGGGCAACTTTTCAGTTTAGGATCTTGAAGTACTCTACCTTCAGTCTTACTTAGGGTGGATAAACTGAGGCACCATGAAACAACCCAATAGAGCATGAGTCAAATATGAGATAAAACCCAAAGCCCACCTGCCTTGCCTCACCCTGCAAGGTGGCCCCTGCTTCACACCATGCCACAGTGAGTGACTGAAAACACTAACCTATGTTGGTAAGTTGGCCCTTTGCACTCAAAGACATGGGAAGTGCAGGGGGAGAAGGCAGCTCTGACTGGTCATCGGATTCAGGCAGCCCACCAATGGTATGGGAATGTCGCCTCTCCTTGGTCTCCTCCTGGGACTGAAGCTGGTACCTGTAGGAGGCAGCACAAGTATTCAATCTGGGACTAGCAAGTGCGGTCAGAGGTTTAGTTGGTGCGGAGGGTGTCTGAACTAGGCTGGAGCCAGGAGATTCTGAAAGCAGGACACAGAAAAGAGAAAGGGGTCAGGGCTGCTCAAGGAGGGAGGAAGAGGTGGCAACTCAGCCTCCTCTCCCAGACCATCCAGAGGGTGTGGAAGGCTTAGCAGGTATTCCCGTGAGGGTTCCTGAGGTGGGGGCAGAAATGATGGAGGAGGCATTAGAACTTCTCAGAAGTTCAGGACAGAGTCTTATGATTCTACGTGTGGGCTTTCAAGTTGCAAGAGTCGGTCAGGCACAGTGGCTCACGCCTGTAATCCCAGCACTTTGGGAGGCTGAGATGGGTGGATCACTTGAGGTCAGGAGTTCAAGACCAGCCTGGCCAACATGGTGAAACCCCCATCTCTACTAAAAATACAAAAATTAGCCGGGCATGGTTGTGCACAGCTGTAACCCCACCTACTTGGGAGGCTGAGGCAGGAGAATCACTTGAATCTGGGAGGTGGAGGTTGCAGTGAGCTGAGATTGTGCCACTGTACTCCAGCCTGGGTGACAGAGTGAGACTGTCTAAAAAAAAAAAAAAGTTGCAATAGTCGCCACCCAAATAACAACTCAATGCTGTCAGAACAATGGATGACCAGGTAGGTCCTGCCCCTAGCCCAGCTGAGTGACCAAAGAGGCAGGCTGTTCTCTCTCATACTTTTAGGGAGGAAAATTACAGAGATGAAGCTCAGCCAGGATTGGGATGGCATAGGCTAGTACAGGTAAGTGCATGACTCCCGTGTGCAGACTTGTTTCTCCCCTGTCACCAAAAAAAGAACACTCACTGTAAAAGTTGACTCACATAATGTTAAGCTTGGGCAGGGTGCTAGGTGGTACTTGTATGGGACAACATACAAATGATTCAGCTAAAAGGGTGACTAAATTCATGACTGGAGCCTGGGACAGGTTGAGATATGATTTTTCATACATACCAGGAGTCCCATTTATAGGGAAGAAAAAACACATTAAAGGGTTACCTGAGCCCTTTCTTGGGAAGAGTGTTCCGATCCCGCTGGTTACTGTGGAGATAAAAAAAAGAGAAAGAGAGAGAAGCATGTGGGTCCATCTTAGGAACTAGAGTTTAGGACCACTGCTGTGAGGTATGCAGACCCTAGATGCAGGACATCAAACTATGACTCCCTTTAGCTCTAGAAACCAAGAGATAGCTATAGCCTGCTTCTTGGCTTACAACTTGGGAAATTTATCTGAAATATTAAATGCTTTTTCTCCGATTAGAAATTAAGGCATGGTTAGCTATTTAAAAGATCATATTATGGCGTAGTCACAGCTCTCGGGAGGCTGAGGCAGGAGGATTGCTTAAGCCAAGGGGTTTTGAGTCCAGTCTGGGCAACACAGTGAGACCCCATCTCAAAAACAAAAAAATAGATCATATTATGGTAGGTAAAAACTACCATATAGGTAGTTTGATAACCTTGGCATGTAGGGGGAAGGGAGGAGAAAACTAGGATGTGAAATAAAAGAAAATATTTTGGGCAGCCAGGCGCGGTGGCTCACGCCTATACTCCCAGTACTTTGAGAGGCTGAGGTAGGCGGATCACTTGAGGTCAGGAGTTCAAGACTAGCCTGGCCAACATGGTGAAACCTGATCTCCACTAAAAATACAAAAATTAGCCAGGCATGGTGGCAAGTGCCTGTAATCCCAGCTACTTGGGAGGCTGAGGCAGGAGAATTGCTTGAACCTGTGAGGCAGAGATTTCAGTGAGCTAAGACTGTACCGTTGCACTCCAGCCTGAGCAACAAGATGAAACTTCCCCTCCTTTTTTTTTTCCCTTCCACAACCAGTTGTTAGATGGATATTCTAACTAACTTTTGAGATGAAACTTCATCTCAAAAAAAAAAAAAGATTTTGGACTAGGAAGCAAAAGCTCTGGATGATAGGTTAACCTGATTATGAGATCTTGGATAAGTCATTTAACTTCTTTGTGCACAAGTTTCTCCATCTGTAATATAATAATAATAATTTAAAAACAAAAATACATCTTACCTATCTCATAGAGTTGTTGTGAAGCAAATTAAATTACTTAATATATGTGGAAAAAATGTCAAACGTCACACAATGGCAATAAAATATAGGATAGTATTGCCAATGGCAAAATGAGCTCAAGACACGGAGACAGGTTGAGGTTCTGCTGTCTTGTCTACCTACCTGTCCAGTTGCCCAGCTCTGGGGCTTCCACTCCAAGTCAGCTCTTCCGTCTCTTCCTCTGGGGGAGCAGCAGTGGGAGCAGGTGGGGTGGGGACGGGAGTACTGCTGGGGAAGGCACTGGGCAGGCTCATTGGCATCTGGAGGGACTCCATGCTCCTGTGCAGGCCTGAGAGTTTGGGGTACATGCGAGTCTCTTTTGGCACACTGAAACCACTCATTAGCTCCAGGCCCTGGGAGAAGCTGGCTGAGTTAATATTGAGGATGGGTGCTGGACTGGGGGTGAAGCAGGAAGGGAGAGGGCCCCCGGATGCTGAGCTTGTAGCATGCAGATCTGGGACCTTTGAAGCATGGGTGGTATCACTGGATGATGGTAGATCCAGACTATTGGAGTTGACCTTGTCAAGATTGGCTAGTGAGGGTGGTTTGACAAAGCTCTTCGCTGTGGCCCTGAGAGAAGATCAAACAAAATATTTAGAATAACAGAATTACAGACTGAGAGGCAGATAGGACCTTAAAGAAATCCTATCCAGTCTTGTTTTCTGCCTATTTGCTAAGCACAGAGACTTATCCTAATGCTGTTGTGAAATACAATGCAAGGAAATCTGACTTGGGGCACAACTTGGGGCACATTCAGCTTAGATAATGGGGCCAGCATATGCACATGGGAGATACAAGTGAATTTATGCAAATAGGTATATATGTGTAAATAAACAGTAAAATCACCCATACAAGTGCTGAAGACATGGTAAGGGTTGATCAGAGAATAGTACAAATGAGCTAAGTTTTGAATACAGTTTTGAAAGAGGGATTCAGTCTTTCAGAACTTTCAGAAACAAGATTCTTTCAGAACCATGGCATACAGGGGAGAGGTGGGAAAGAGCCATACAAAGGCCTAGAGACAATGGTGGATAGGCCATGCTTCATCTAGTCCAAGGAGGGCAGAGATATGCAAAAGAATGACAAAGCAAACAGACAAGGAGGCAATTGCCCGCATTGGGTACCTGAGAGGGGTTGGTGGCAGCTCTGCCAGCTTGGTGGCTGTGGGGTGGCTTGCTTGGTTCTTGGGAGTACTTTCTGGGGAGCCAATACTCTTCAAGGAGATGTTGTCTGAGTCCAAGGCCACTGCCTTGGCTTTGGCCTTCTCCTTTTCCCGATCTGTCTGATTGACAGGGGCTGGAGTGGTCCGCCCACTGGCTACCTTGGTAGGCTCCTTCAGTCTGGAAGGTGTAAGGCCTCCCTGCTTGGTGCTGAGGAGGCTGGGGTCAATGCTGCTGCTCACAGGGCGAGGTCCACCCCGCCCGCCGGTCACGCTCATAGAACTGGATTTGGCTGGCCGGGGCAGACTGCGGTACTGGATGTTAGAACGGGCTCCAGGAGCCAGGAATCCTGGCTCTGCACTGTTGGACACATCTAAGCTAGTCTTGCGCCCATTTACTGGCTTGACAGGGATGCCTGAGGACTTCTGGATCTTGCTGAGAGTGGCTGAACCACCGGTTTGCATGACGGTGGCTGTGCCTGTGGCAGGAGGAGGCTTCTTGTAGCCAAAGGATCCCGAAGTGGCGGGGCGAGCAATGCCTGAGGGGGGCTTCTTAGCATCACTCAGGCGGTCCCGACCAGCATCAGAGGAGGAGCGTTGGAGCCCAGTATTCTTCACTGCAAGCTTACCCTTGTCTGTAGCTTTGCCCTCAGGTTTGCCTGCAAGAGGACAGGAAATGAGATAAAAGCTGAAACTAAGCAGTATCTTAAAAAAACCATCCTTTTCTTTCCCTCCATGGGTGAAGGGAACATTGTAGAATTTTAGAGGCCTAAATATGGGTAAACAGATACAAGATAAGCTGATAAAGTTTCTTGTCTGAAAGACTCTGGCTGGGAGGTGTGGAGAGGCTAGGAATTTTTTTTTGTTTTGCTCCCAGAGTAGAATGGTCCATTTTGAATAAAATGGCAGAGGCAAACACAAAGATGATCAAGAATATCCATCTAACAACTGGTTGTGGAAGGGGAAAAAAAAAAGGAGGGGAAGCAAATGGAATAGAGTATGACAGTATCTCTTGGTAATTAGAGACTTGAGGAAAATGTTGATTAAGGCTAAAAGTTACCCAAGGGGCCAACTTTGGGGCACTATAACTCTCTTGCTGTAGCCACTTTATTTATTGTTTTCTTAGGATCTTTCTGAGATGTCAAGCAATATCTTATGAAGATAAGTACCTCGAGTGACTAACTTGGGAGAAAGAAGAAAGCACTGGAAGTGTTTGGAAGGAGGTCAAACTAGTCTCTAAACATAATATACTCCCTCCTGCACCTCATATTAATTGGGATTTTGGCCCAGTCACTTAACCTCTTTGAGTTTCTGTTTCTTCCACATTTGTAAAATGGAAATAATAACACCCATCTTTCCTAACTCACAGGACTGTTTTTAGACCAGATAAGATAATGTATGTTAAAGCACTATGCACATGTTTGCTATCATCCTATGGGTTAATGACCACTAAGAAGAGGATCAACCAAAGAACTAGGTCTTTGCCCTTGTACCTTCCTTTATCCCAGGCTCACCTGCGACTTTGAGGGCACTCTGGGCAGTGTGAGTGATGGGGGAAGTTACAGCCACAGGTGGGGTCTTGCCCTTCTTCAGGGAACCAGGGTGTCCCAGGCTGATGGGCTTTTTCAGTTCTCCACCCTTGGATGAATCATCACAGCTCTCAGGCCGCTCCCTCCGCCACTTAGAAGTCCCAGGTTCCATCTTCAGGCTACCACTGTCGTACTCCAGTTTTTTAGGGGCCTTCTCCTCTGACTCACTAAACCAGCTCAGCCCACTTTCTGCCAGTGAGCGCTTCTCTGAGTCTGTGCGTAGCTAAAGAAAAGAGAAAAAGGCAGGGTGAGATATTTATATGCAAATGGGGGACTGGATAGCTGACAGGATTGATTTTAGTTAGTACCTGGCTCTGCTCATCCCAGAGTATTACGTCAACTGAGGGTTTCTACCTATACCCCTAGGGTTTCCAACAACAGATGGCATGTATCTCTGGGTTTCTTTTTCTTCTCCAGTTGGAATAGCTCTTACATGTATCACTCTAGATTGGTGTAGGCACTAAGTATAGACAATATGACAACATCTGATGTCTTGTGAGTAGCCTTAGCTTTTTTTTTGGGAGAGGGTGGGGGCAGCTCTAAAACGACCTGGCCAAAGGCCTATGAGAACCAATCCCTTGGAGTGGGTGTGTATGTGCAACCCCATACACAGACAATGCCGTTTGCCCTGTGGTTCATCTTGAGATGGCAGTTTGGATGTTTGCAAACTCACGTACCACTATTGTTGAGTTCCTGCGAGAAGCAGTGGGAGTAGTTGGGAGGGAGTTGAGTGAGGAGCTAGCATTGAATTCTTCTGAACTGAGATTGTCTGAGGCATCGCTGAGTCCACTGCTGATGGAGCTGCTTTCATCCCAGCTACAGGACAGGAGAGATGAAGGTTAGTGGTTAAAACAGAAGCCCAGGCAAAAAATAAATGTTTCACATTGATGCAAGAATGACTCTGTACCAGTATTTAGGCTAGCCAAAAGGAGAAAACCTGGGGGTTTATCCTGGGTTTGCCAGCAACTCAAAGTGTGACTTAAACTGCCTTGTAATTTGGTGATGTTCTTTTACAAAAGGAAGAGACTCTGTCTTTATCTGGCAAAAGAAAACGTTGTATCTCCTTAACAGAAAGGTATATTATAAAGGCAAGGTAATTTTTGGATCAATCTAGTTATACAAACCAATTTCCTCTCCCTGTAAACAACCTCCATTCTTAAAATTACCATATCTTTGTTCATTTTTAGATGTGTTCTGCATCTATTCTCCCCTTCCTTTTCTAAAAATGTCTATAACTGGTAATGAGGCCCAGAAAAAGATTTCTCTTTTCTAGAACCTCTTAGACTTTTATCATTTCTCATTGCGCCTCCGTTTATGCAGTTCATCCTATCCTGGGATCGGGTCCTGCTTCTAAACAGAACATTCTGTCTTCTGGTAAGTGAACCAAATTTAAGGTGCTGAGGCCATGTAGAGGGGCCAAATTTGTGCTGAATGGATTCATTTCTCTGCCAATTGCTTGGAGTATCAGGTTTGTGGTATTAGGGAGATACTACTGTTAAACATCTTTATCTGTAAACATCTGTATCCAAGAATGCTATTTCATGCACTAAGTGAACTTACTGCAACCTCCATGTCTTTGTAGCTTGAGCTCTACAACATTCCTTTGGCTGTTATTTTTTTTTTTGAGATGGAGTCTTGCTCTGTCGCCCAGGCTGGAATGCAGTGGCGCAATTACGGCTTGCTGCGACCTCTTTTTCCCAGGTTCAAGCAATTCTCCTGCTTCAGCCTCTAGAGTAGCTGGGATTACAGGCACCCACCACCACACCCAGCTACTCTTTTTTTTTTTTTAAGTAGAGACAGGGTTTCACCATGTTGGCCAGGCTCCTCTCGAACCCCTGACCTCAAGTGATCCACCCGCCTCGGCCTCCCAAAGTGCTGGGATTATAGGCGTGAGCCACCGTGCCTGGCCTGGCTGTTCATTTTTGGGCTTAACAAGTTTCCGTCAGAAAGTTTACCCTTAACCTCAAAACTAAATAGCCTCCTCTACCATTTATATTAATTTCCTCTTATTCTATCTTTGTTTGCTATTCACATGTTTCTTTTCAATCACACGCATTGTTTTCTAAGCTCAAATTCTGTCTCCTATAAACTTTCTTCAAAGGTCCTGTTTTCCAAGTCTTTCCAATTCCTTTTGGACCTTAAAAATTTCTTCAGATTTCACTCAAGTTTTAGAGCCTAAAACTGAACACAGAAGTTCAGTAAGACTGCTATACAGGAGTAGCTGTGCCGGTAGGAATTAACTTCTAAATCCTTGTTATCTGTGTTCAGAGTAGGTTTGTTTATCAGCTTTGCATATGTGCAAGGACTAAAAGGCTGAAGACTTTTTTGTGTGAATTAGCTGGTATCTGAAAAAAATTTTCTTTTTGATTTATTTTGAGTTTCATATCATGGAACAAAAATCAGACATACAAGTCATCTAAGTGGTTGGCCCAGATCTCAGTTGGCTCTCTCTAATTCATGTGCTGGGAATAGGAAAGTGGGTGGTTTGGACATTTTGGCTTTGTTGCTCTGTAGTGATTTATCCAAATACATTGAGAAAGAGCAAAGAAACCATGGGGATTAGAACACACTACAGAGTTCTTTAAATTTTACGACTATGAAATATAGCCATTATTGAATGACAATCAACCTCCTCCCCACTTCCCCTCCTGATATATGTTAAATCTCACATTTGTCCTGGGCTAAGATGTCGTACCCCCTCACTTTGTAGAGAAGGAATACTGAGGAAAGATCAATGCTGATTTTATGGTCCTATCAGCTCTTCTGGGTCAAGATAAGATCTCTGGCAAGCAAGCAAACAATTCTCAGCATGTTCTCTAAGTCAAAGACAGAGGAAGCTTGTAGCACTGAATCTTTCATCTGAGATTAATTATTGGTAATCAAGGTTGTGAGGCAAAGAAAGCTCTTATGGAAGGACCCTTGCAAAAAGAGGATTGCTGCAGCTCAGAAATCCAAAAGAAACCTTCCTTTGCCCCACATTTATGGAAAGTTTAATAATGAAATGGGGGAGGGGGATTTATATTCTAGGAGAGCATTTGGGTCCTCCTTGCTCAAAAGACATTCCTTCCCAAGTTCTTTTCCTGTAGTGAGGAAGTGTAAGCCTAGAATTACCAAGGAAGCTTGGCTAGAGGATTTAAATACTTCCTAGCAAAATTCTTTTGCAAGTTCTGAAGAAAAGGAAAATTCTGTTGTCATGACACGAAAGTTAAGCATCTCCAGTGGAGATGCTCCTTTGAAGACAGCATAGTTTCTTTCTTTCTTTTTGAGACAGTCTCACTGTGTCACCCGGGCTAGAGGGCAGTGGCACAATCTCAGCTCATTGCAGCCTTCGCCTCCCAGGTTCAAGTGATTCTTGTGCCTCAGCCTCCCGAGTAGCTGGGATTACAGGTATGCAATTACTTGTATTTTTCACCATGTTCGCCAGGCAGGTCTCCAACTCCTGGCCTCAAGTGATCCACCCACCTCAGTCTCCAACTCCTGGCCTCAAGGGATCCACCCGCCTCGGCCTTCCAAAGTGCTGGGATTACAGGTGTGAGCCACTGCGCCCAGCCCTCTTTCTTTAAAAAACAACAACAACAAAAACCCACTATTACATTTGAATGACTTGGAAAAAAAAAAGTTAAAGAATGACAGAGAAGACCTTTTGTCAAAAAAAAAAAAAAAAAGGCTGGGTGCAAAACTCCTCCTTGAAGCCAGGTGTTCAAGACCAGCCTGGGCAACAAAGCAAGACCTCTGTTGCTACAAACAAAACAAAACAAAACAAAACAAAACAAATAATACATGCTGTAGTAAGGATCCAAATATTATATAAATATAAAGGAAAAAGGAAAAATGCTCCTTTTTTTGCCCTCCCATTTTTACTTCTAAGGTAACTATTCTTAACAGTTTTTTGTGCATCCTTCAAAAATATCCCTATGCATATATCTTCTAGCTGTTTGCTCTCTGGATCTGCTGAATAGCTGACATTATAGGACCACACTTCATTATCCTGGAGATTCTCTATACCTGACTTAAACTGGAACCTCAGTCTTCCTCTTTGTTGGTTTACTCCTTGTTTCAGTGAAGTACCTTTCCTCTTCCAGTAGGTTTCTGAAAAGGGGTGCTTAGGAAGGAAACTTTGTAAGACCTTACATATCATAAAATATCTTTATTCTATCTTTACACGTGAGATGTTTGGGTAGCCACAGAATTCTAAGCTGAAAATATCTTCTTTCAGATTCTAAAGGCATTGTTCTATGTCTGTTTCTATTGTTGCCCTTCTGATTCTTTGTCCTTGTATGTGACCTGTTTCTTTGTCTCCCCTCTGGAACTTTTAGCATCTTCTTGTGCACTGAAACATCACTAATGATGTGCCTTGGTGTGGGACTTTTTTTATCCTTGTGTTGGGTACTTTACCAGATGCTTTAAATCTAGAAACTCATTACCTTCAGTTTTGAGAAATTTTATCAAAAATTTTTTGACGATTTTCTCTTTATTTTTCAGTTCTCTCTTCTAGGGTGTTTGTAATTCAGTTAATAGATTTTTTGCCTGATTTTCTACATTTCTCTCTTATTTTCTAGCACCATTAAAAAAAAAAAAAAACTCCATTTTTTTTTTTTTTTGAGATGGCGTCTTGCTCTGTCACCCAGGCTAGAGTGCAGTGGTGCGACCTGGGCTCACTGCAACCTCCGCCTCCTGAGTTCAAGAGATTCTCCTGCCTCAGCCTCCCAAGTAGCTGGGATTACAGGCACGTGCCACCACTCCTGGCTAATTTTTTGTATTTTTAGTAGAGATGGGGTTTCACCGTGTTAGCCATAATGGTCTTGATCTCCTGACCTCGTGATCTGCCTGCCTCAGCCTCCCAAAGTGCTGGGATTACAGGCGTGAGCCAGTGCGCCTGGCCTTTTTTATTTTTATTTTTTATTTTTTTGTAGAGTCAGGGTCTCCTTATGTTGCCCAGGCTGGTCTCAAGTGATCCTCCCACCTTGGGCTCCTAAAGTGCTGGGATTTACTGGCTTGGGCCACTCTGCCTGGCTGCTAAACTCTACTTTTTGAGCAACGGCTTCAATTTTATCTTCCATCCTTTCTATTAAGTTTTTCATTTCTTCTATCACACACATATATATAGATATACACACATAAATATATAGACATACATATATATACACATAAATGTACGTATGGTTATTGTATATATGTATATATATTTTTTTGAGACAGGATCTTGCATTCTCACCCAGGCTAGAGTGTGGTGATGCACCATAGTTCACTGCGCCTCAAATTCCTGGGCTCAAGCGATCTTTCTGCTTCAGTTTCCCGAGTAGCTGGGATTATAGGCATGTGCTACCATGCCCAGCTAACTTTAACATTTTTGTAGAGACAGGGTCTCACTATGTTGTTCAGGCTGGTCTCAAACTCCTGGCTTCAAGCGATCTTCCCTCCTCAGCCTTCCAAAGTCCTGGGATTATAGGTGCGAGCCACTACGCCCAGGCTTCTACCATATTTTAAATTTTCAAGGCTTCTTTAAAAAAATTTTAAACAGCACACTGTTCTTTCTTTCAAGGATACAATCTCTTTTTCAACTCTCGGAGACATTCATTCACTCATTCATTTGGAGGGGCAAGTTTCCAATGGCCTTGCATAGTCTCTGGTTCCAAGTTGCTTTGTTCTGTTAGTACTGGCAGGACTTCATGTTATAGACCTTCTGAAATGTGTGATGAAGCTTGGATGTTTGCTATTATGGAAGACTGCGACATTCATTGTAAGTTATTGAGAACCTTTGTGCACATGCAGTGGGACTTGTCAACATTGGCTTAAGTATAGGGAGATGAGATTGGACTGATTCATTTAAGCTTTTTCTTGTGAGTTGGTCACCTTTCCTAGAGGTGAATCTTCCAAACTCCAGCCTGAAGCATGTAAGACCAGCATTCTGAAAGCTGAGTTCGAGAAGAGCCTGGAGCTTTCAACATTCAATATGCAAAGCTTCATTTATACCCCTCTCCCTTTAGTTCAAAATCTATGCCCTCACTTGTGTCAGGAGTCCACCAGTCCAGAGGCTACCTGTTTTACTCTCTTCAGAAAATAAGTCTCCAGTCTTCTGTTAATGGAGGGAAAGGGCTCCCACTCTGGGAGCAGATGGAGCAGAATCTGAGAGTCTAAGTGTTTTTTACATACATTTTCAACCAGTCCTCTTGTTTTTAGACTTACCTCTTCCCCTATTAAAGCTACCTGATGCCACCAATTATGAAGCTTTTTGAGGATTCTGGGGTGCAAACTGAGTTGCTGCCCCACTTCCTCCACTGCTGGCTCAGGATTCAACTTTAAGTCTGATCTATCAGTTCATACTTGCCAGTCTGATTTCCAGCTTCCCATGATCTCATCACTATTATCTCTTTCTTCTTCTGTTCTTTGTTTTTGTGGTTTTATGACTTATGAAAAGAAAAACCCTTTTTTGTCATTTAACTTTTGTGGTAGTTGTGAAATATGTGAAATACATCCTAAGTGACTCTTTTGGATCAGATATCCTGGTGGTAGCCTTCAAATAGAGAGAGGTGAGGAGACATTAGCTTTGGAGTTCCAAAGTCAAATTACACAGAGGCAGAAGAAACCATCTAGACAATTTTTTTTTTTTTTGAGACAGGGTCTTGCTATGTTGCCCAGGCTGGTCATGAACTCCTGGGCTCAAGTGATCCTCTTGCCTCAGCCTCCCAAAGAGCTGGGATTACAGGCATGAGCCACTGCACCTGGGCTAGATGATATTTTTTGAAGACTCAAGAGCTGTGGGAGAAAAAAGACTGGATGGACACTGTCCATCCTGAAACATATGACTAGTTAAAGTGTAAGAATAGAATATCTTTAGAAGAGTTTGCAAATTTTATCAGTTCATGAGTCAGAGTACTGCAAAGCAACTGCCTGGTCACTCAAGATAGCAGGCAGAAAGGAAGGCAGCTTAAATATGGCACCAAAAAGAATAAAGTAAAGAGGACAGGGCTCAGAGTTATGGAGGGCTACTGCATCTGTTGTTTGGCAGAAAGAATTTCTTTGCTCACTCTAAGCTGGATTTTGCCGTCTCCCTCCCGTTTCTCTTTATATTTGTTTCTCACATAGATCTCAAGTACAGAAAAGAGAGTTGGGCAACAACAAGCTAGGCCTAAATTCACGAGGACATGAAAACAACAAAGAATGCAGAGACCTCAATATCCCCGTATAATCTAATCTACAAATCCAAACAACTACACACAGGCAACTGATGTATGAGAGAAGTGGTGTCAAAAGTTTTTATCTGGAGCGAGTTCTTATAAGAACCATGGCACTTTGTCATTTTCATCTACCCCCAGAACAGAAGAGGAAATGAGTCTGAATGAGCATATGAGAGATTGAGTCAGATATAAACAGGACAATGAAAATGAAGAACCTTGTCAACAGATATTTCAAGGGAGCTATAACAGATTATAGAGGTAAATTAAAGAACTTTCTCCATGGCATACTTATTTTCCCATTTACTATTCTCCTCATATCATCTAGTCTACCCTCCAAAATTTACACGTCTCATTCCCTATTTCCACTAAAAAGCATCAACTTTTCCCCCTCATTGCTCTATCAAAAACTTAGGTATGTCTTCAACTCCTTTTCCTTCCCTTTCCTCATCAAGATTGAAATACATCATTGATTGTATTACCACTTTCCTCTCAAATCTATCTCTTTCTTTAACTTTCCCCTGCCTTTGCTTTAATGTCCTCTCACTTGAGCCACTGTGAAAGACTTCTTATCAGCTCTACTCTGTATAGATCCTCCCTCCCTTTAACGTGCGCTAAATATAATCAGAAGCCTCATTACCCAAAAGTGTGGCACTTAGCAAAACCTTCATTAGCTCTCTGTTACTGATATGATAAAATAAAAATTCTACAGCCTGGCTGGGCATGGTGACTTACATCTGTAATCCTAGCACTTTGGGAGGCTGAGGAGGGAGGACTGCTTAAGGCCAGGAGTTTGAGACCAGTCTGGGCAACATAGTGAGACCCAGTCTCTCCATATTTTTAAAAAATATTCTACAGCCCATTTATCAAGATTATCCATGAGCCATCATTAATGTAGTATAGTGATTAAGAGCACAGATGTTGGAGCCAGACTACCTGAGTTCAATCCCTATAAACTCTGCCTAGGGCTAAATTCAACTTCAATCGAGCAAACAGTCATCAAGCTCCTAGTATTTATAATGCATGGTGTCAGTTGCTATGGGCATTCAAAATAAGTGGCTATCCAGAATGAGCCTATAACCCAAGGGTGGAGAAAGGTGTATAAATGAAATAAATCCATGACAGAGGTATAGACAACATACACAAAGCAATACAGAGGAAGAAATGATTTCATCTCCAATAAAATCCAGAAATATGACTTTACCATGTCAGAATACTGAGAAACATAATGTTTTATCCACTTTTCTCCACTCCCATCCCACTCCTACTTCCTATGTTCCCTATGATTCCTATTAGGTGCCCAGCTCTTTTGCCTAATTTTCTTTTAGAAATACAGGCCTGCATGAGGAGCCAGTCCTCACATCACTATGTAGTCTAGATCAAATACCAAGTCTTCCATGAGGCTTTCCATGATCCTCCTTGCCAGAAAAATCTCATTCTCTTTTTTGTGTTTCTACAGACATACCTATATTTCTATTAGAGTGGTCTGCCTTGAAATAGTTATGTCCACACATCTTTTCATGAGACCATATTTCCCTGAAGGTTAGGATTAAATCTTATGCTGCTTTGTACCCCTCATACAATATCTTATATACAGTGGGCACTCACTCATTGCTTATATGAAAACAAGAATGCATAACTTCAGGAAAAAGGTTATGATGTTGGGGCTGCTATTTATATATTCTCCAATAATAACTAGTAATTTATTTATAAAGGTAATCCTTGCTTTGGGGTTGGGGGAATTTATTAACATTCTCTTTTCAGAACATTCAGTACTCTGCTGAAATTCCCTATCTATACAAAAATGTAATTCACCTTTTATACTGGATCCTTAAACATATTTATAAAAAGGATTTTACAGTCCTTATCTGTTAGTTTCAACATATGGCTCATCTGTGGATCTGCTTCTATTGACTATTTTTTCCCTCAGTCATATTTTTTCTGCTTCTTCCTGAGTCTTGTAACTTTTTATTTTATGCCAGATGTTGTGTGTAAAAGTGTGGCAATAGGTATATCCAGAAAAGGACATGTCCTTTCCGCTGTTAGGCTGCTAGGATTGAGAGCTGAGTCAGTCTAGCCTGTCATATAGAGCCAGGTTTGGGCTCTGTTATAGGTCAGTTCATCAATTTTTTTTTTTTTCCAGACAAAGTCTCGCTCTTGTTCCCCAGGCTGGAGTGCAATGGCGTGATCTCGGCTCACTGCAACCTCCGCCTCCTGGGTTCAAGCAATTCTTCTGCCTCAGTGTCCCAAGTAGCTGGGATTACAGACGCCTGCCACCACACCTGACCAATTTTTGTATTTTAAGTAGAAACAGGGTTTCACCATGTTGGCCAGGCTGGTCTCGAACTCCTGACCTCAGGTGATCTGCCCGCCTGGCCTCCCAAATCACCAAATGTTTTGAGGGCAAGATCGGGACTGTCCTTTCAGTAAGACTTAAGATCTCAGCATAGTGAGTCCCCAGAGATCTCTCTATGCCATCCAGCCCAGCTGCCAGCTTTGGGCTGCTGTGGAGGTCTCTGCACTCTTGGTGAGCCACTTTTGTACATTCAGTGAAGGATCTTTGTGCTTT
The DNA here is from genome assembly GCF_024542745.1 of Macaca thibetana thibetana. NCBI lineage: Eukaryota > Metazoa > Chordata > Mammalia > Primates > Cercopithecidae > Macaca > Macaca thibetana. The sequence goes on from NC_065578.1 coordinate 161,442,049, forward strand.
GGAGGGGATCTTTCTCTACCCTCCTACCCTGTTCTCAGGTTCCACTGTACTGTACTGTTGCTGTATAGTCAGTGAAGGCCCTGTGCACATTGGGTGGGGGCAGGGATCTTTCTCAGATTTCTGTCCTGCCCTTAGCCATCAGCTTGCTGCCACTGTGTACTCAGTGAAGGCCTCATGAGAACGATTTAGGGGTAGGTGGGTACTTATTTGCTCTATCATTAGGGCTCCTTATGGCCAGCCTACATGTGGCCTTCAGAAGTTTGTATGAAGTTCAGCTATTTTCTCCTCATCCTCATCTATGGTGGGTTTGCTCCTCTTAGCCATACCCTAGGAGGAAAACAGTCATGTATACCATCTCTCCTAGGAATGGCTCTTCTCTTTCTGGAATTTAGTTCAATTAGAATACTTTGCATCCTTAGATATCTGTATTTTTTAAAAGTTATGTTTGTTGCTTATCCAGCTTAGCCTTGCTGTTAGGATGAGAGTGATAGTGTAGGACACTATACCATTCCCTTCCATAAATTAGCCCCTTGAGTGCTCTTAGAATAAATAAAGCCCTTCATCTAGGGCTGTTAAGAATGGCAACTGATTCCTCCTCTTGTTTTCTTGCCCACTTCCTAGCATTGATACCATAGTCTAAGGAACACTCTGGTGCACCCATCTCCTCTGTAGGATGAAAAGAGGGACTGTGAAGAGGCCAGCTCAAATGAACACTGCTCTGTTTGTGTCTGTGCAGACACGTGGCAATGCATGGGGCAGGAAATACTCCTCCCCTCTGGGAAAAGCACCAACACTAACGTCGTTCTTGGCTAGGATTGGCCACCCCTCCCAGACTTCTCTCACACCGTCTGCTCCCCACATTTTAGGCCCAGCTATTCCATGGAACTTGAATAGCCAAGGGAGCCTGCAGGCAGCCAGAGGGCCAAGGGTGTGGGCTAACTAACTGGAAGAGTGGACCAGCTTGTGACTACATAGGAAAAAATCCTTATTGCTTCTGTAGCACAGCATGGTTCTTAAAAGTCAGACTAGAACACTGAGTCTGTTCTTCTGTCCGGAATATATATGCCTTGCGAATCAGTAACTAAGTTTCTCTATTTACTACTTAATGCATAAGAGCTGTGTACATGGAACTCTACTTTCTCTTCTGAGTGGAGAAATATCTGCAGTACAATAGGCTGGTTTTAAGAGCTGAGAGGTTTTTTTTTTTTCTTTTTCTTCTCTTATAATTATTTTTACTCCCAGTAGAGTTTATGGAATTGGAAGCCTAGGGGATACCTAGGACTTCCTGCTTCATCATATAGGAAAGAGAAGAACTAACTTTATCATCTAAACTGGAAACAGGTTCCAAGACAGCAGGAAGTTGTTTGGCCACAAAATGTAACCTACTTCATGGAAACAAATCCCCAAATCAATCATGAAAAGAAGCCAGACTCAGAGTTGGAGGGCTTTTCAGTCCCCATCACTATACCAACTAGGTATGCACTGTATTCTATCAAATATACAAACATCAAATGGGGCAGAAGGGTAAAAGAGCATCAATAATCACAACTCTTGATATTGTCTCACTTGCTAGAGTTGATGGATGGTGACCTAGGTTAGGCAGTGAAATAGACAACAGTGACAAAGTGTGAATTAGACCCAGGGACTGAGAGTAATCTGATAGTCCAGATAAGTAGGAGGCTAGCAAATGTGATGAGCCCAGTTCTAGGTTTGCCAAGGGCTAGAATGTCTATGGATCAAAATAAAAAGAAGATTTTTCATAATGCAAGTGTTTTAGGTAAGGCTGTCATTAGATGGTTCTGCAGCCAGGGATATCTCATGACTTTTGCCCCCGATACTCAAATTATTCTTGATATTTTAAGGAGACAGGGCAAAGAGCACATAAGGCTGGAACTGGAATCAGTCCAAGTTAGAATTAAATACATACAGACTCAAAACTAATCTGTCCTCTTGAGGAGGCTAACCTTATTGGCTAGAAACGGACTGAGCTGACCTCAAAGAATACACTACTATAGACAAGAATACATTCCTAATATTTGCTCTAGTCTTGAAATGTTCCATAGTTTTCTTGGAACTACACCACATTAAAGCTAAGATATAGCTTCCCTTGCTCGCTACTTTAAGAATACTCTTGCTATCTATAATAAAATGTATTATGTTAAACCATGTGAAATTGCCAATCTTATAGTTAAAAAATTGGTCAAACCTGGGCACTTTCATATGATTTAACATCAAATATATTTATTTTTGTGTTTGGTCTATGCTTTAGTACTTGTTTGCTACAAAACTGTGGTCATGGATTCTAAACTCTTTTTCTTTTTTCTTTTTTTTGTTGAGACAAGACTTTGTCACCCAGGCTGGAGTGCAGTGGTGTGATCTCAGCTTACTGCAGCCTTGACCTCCCAGGTTCAAGTGATCCTCCTGCTTCAGCCCCACAAGTAGCTGGGACTACAAGTGTGCACCACGGTGCCTAGCTAATTTTTTTATTTTTTGTAGAGACAGGGTTTCACCATGTTGCCCAGGCTGGTCCCAAACTACTGAGTTCAAATGATCTGCCCACCTTGGCCTCCCAAAATGCTAGGATTACAGGTGTGAGCCACCATGCCTGGAGTTAAACTCTTTTTTTTCTTTTTCTGAGATGGAGTTTCACTCTTGTTGCCCAGGCTGAAGTGCAATGGCAAGATCTTGGTTCACCACAACCTCTGCCTCCCACGTCCAAGTGATTCTCCTGCCTCAGCCTCCGGAGTAGCTGGGACTACAGGTGTGTGCCACCATGCCTGGCTAGTTTTTGTATTTTTAGTAGAGATGGGGTTTCACCATGTTGGCCAGGCTGGTCTCGAACTCCTGACCTCAGGTGATCCACCTGCCTTGGCCTCCCAAAGTGCTGGGATTGCAGGCATGAGCCACCATGCCCAGCTGACTTAAACTCTTAATAGGAGAGACCAAGTTACAGAATCCAAGTCAAATGGAAGAAATGACAACCTGTCCCACTCTAAGACTAGTTTGGTACATCTGAACAAGGGAATATGTTTTAGACTTTCCTCAATCCAAAGTTCCAAACATATCCCATTCTGCACTGGTCTTTTATGCTTTCTTCAGACCCATTCCTGGGGTGAGCCACTCAGTTCATAATCCATACTTCCCTAAAGGTCACTCAGATAGTCATGGAGATGTGATTCCTAATGAGAAAATTAGCAAGTGATGTTCCATCTCTGGTCCCTGTAGCAAGTGGGCTCCTTTGTTAAGATGTTAGTGACCTATATTTGTGTTAATACGGTAGCCACTAGCCATATGTAGCTAATGAGTACTTGAAATGTGGCTAGTCCCAATTGAGATGTGGAGTAAAGTTTCAAAGACTTAGTAGAAAAGGAGAATGTAAGATATCTTAATTATCTTGATAATTTCTATATTAGTTACATATTAACATAATATTTTAAATACACTGGGTTAAGTAAGGCATATTACAATTAATTTTACCTGTTTTACTTTTTATTTATTTATTTTTTTGAGACAGAGTCTCGCCCTGTCACCCAGGCTGGAGTGCAATGGTGCAATCTCAGCTCACTGCAACCTCCGCCTCCTGGGTTCAAACAATTCTCCTGCCTCAGCCTCCCGAGTAGCTGGGATTACAGGTGGCCACCACCACTCCCAGCTAATTTTTGTATTTTTAGTAGAGACGGGGTTTCACCATGTTGGCCAGGCTGGTCTCAAACTCCTGACCTTGTGATCCACCCGCCTCAGCCTCCCAAAGTGCTGGGATTACAGGCGTGAGCCACCATGCCCGGTCCTTGTTTAACTTTTTAAAATGTTTCCACTATAACATTTTAAAATACATATGTGGTTCGGGCACAGTGGCTCACGTCTGTAATCCTAGTGCTTTGGGAGGCCGAGGCGGGTGGATCACGAGGTCAGGAGATCGAGACCATCCTGGCTAACATGGTGAAACCCTGTCTCTACTAAAAATACAAAAGTTAGCTGGGTGTGGTGGTGCATGCCTGTAATCCCAGCTACTTGGGAGGCTGAGGCAGGATAATTGCTTGAATCAGGAGACGGAGGTTGCAGTGAGCCGAGATCGTGCCACTGCACTCCAGCCTGGCGACATGGCGAGACTCCGTCTCAAAAACAAAAAACCAAAACAAAACAAAAAAAGTATGTGGCTTGCAGTAGATTTCTGTTGGAAAGCGCTGTCCTAAACAGGAAACTTTTGGTCAATGAAATGTCCACTTTAAAGAGCTGGAGTTCTTTAGCTGCTACAGTAGTTACATTTGGTCCATGACCTGAAAAAGCTACATTTTGCAGTTAAACTTCAGCTGATCCCTTTGATGGCAACAAATGTGGTAACATTTTTAGGTGCAAACACTGAATTATGAGCCATAGTCCTGGGAGACCATTCAAGAGGTTAAAGAGGATAAGTGATTTTTAAAAAAAGAGAATAGAAGAGTCAGAGTGAAATTGGGCAATTTTGTGATGCTCAGTTTTGAAAATGAATCAAGACCATCTAGAGAAACCAACACTCTGTTCAAGTACTGCCAAAGTTCTTAAAGTCAGCAACCTCTCCTACTCCTCAGCCCCATGTGGCGCTAGAGAACTCCAAGAGCAAGGGGGAGTACAGTGTCTGCTTCATTACATGTCTGTGGTTTGGCAGCGATCACAGCAAACTAGCTTGACCTGGCCAACCAAGCCAGGCAATGGGAGGAAAGGATGAATCGCACAGAGTGAGAGATTTAGAGGCAGAGAGGGTGGGGCAGAGAAGAAGCCAATGTAAATTTTTTTGAGTTAAAGGTTTGCCAAGTCTTAATCAAGGGTAAAAATCACCAAGAAGAAAGGACTGTAAAGAACAAGGTAATCAGAGTCTTATATGAAATTGGAGGATATGTACAATTAGGAAAATTTATTTGGCCCCTTGATATATTGGCAGTAAGCACTACAATTCCAGTCCTATAAGAAAACAAATGGTTTCAATAACTTTTAAAAGACATTTCCTAAACTCTAGTTTCAGTCACAGAACTATCTGATTAATTTGTTCAGTTCTCAAATGCTGAGGCTAATTTAATGAATGGACCATAGCTAGGGAAGCCCAAATTCAGATTTAAATCCTACAGACTGGTTACATGGCATTATTAAAAAAGCAGAAAAAATTGTCATCACAATTTTGGAGACTACCATTTTAGAGTATCTGTTGCAACACCTAGGTGATGAATTCTTACTCAAACCCAGCTGGGAAGATTATGAAGATTAATACCACGAAATTTGTAAGTATTTTCTGGGCCGGATGTGGTGGCTCATGCTTGTAATCCTAGCACTTTGGGAGGCTAAGGTGGGTGGATCACCTGAGCTTAGGAGTTCAAGACCACCCTGGGCAACATGGTGAAACCCTGTCTCTACTAAAATACAAAAAATTACCTGGGCATGGTGGCATGTGCCTGTAGTCCCAGCTACTCAGGAGGCTGAGGCACAAGAATTGCTTGAGCCCAGGAGGCGGAGGTTGCAGTAAGCTGAGATGACACCACTGCACTCCTACATGGTGAAAGAGCAAGAGTCTGTCTTAAAAAAAAAAAAAAAAAAAAAAAAAAAGAATATTTCCTGAAGATCAAACCCATCAAGAAAATTATACTCCAATGTCCTACTGAACCTTGATCATTCTGTTCGATGCTGAAATAAAAGATTTCCACCATTGCCTTTTTCTTTTAAGTCAATCAGTTATAGTAACTGACAGAGTTCTCTATGGCATTTAGAAAGGAGTTAAAGCAAATAAACACAGGGCCATGACACCTCCAAGAATAGAAAAGGCCACCCTAATGTGCCCATAGAGAAAGGACTTCTGTTATTTTTGATGATTCTTAATATAATGGAAAAGTGTGAAAACTTGTCTGCTTGGTTCCAAATTCAGTTCACCTCAAGGCTTCCTTGCTGAAGTTCTAGCCACTTTCAGCATACCCACTTTAGCTCACTCTCCTTTCTGATAAAGGTCCAAGTGTTTTTAATGGTGGCAATAGGGCCATAGGCCCAGTCCTAGGCAGAACCCCACTCAGTCAAAATAAAGCCATGCATTTCTGTGCTTGTTCTTCACAGATGCCATCTTGCCAGTGGCAAAAGAAAAGTAACCGATCTGGAGAACCGAATGCCCTTGCAGTTATATACAAAATTCTATGCATGTGCAATCTTCTGGTATCTGATCATACTTTCAGATTCTCAAATGTGTCTATGACTTAGAAAATTTTCTTTAAATTATCATCTTGCCTCCTAACACCCTGCTTTAAGCATTGCTTTCTTGATTCTGGCATTTAATTTTTGCCCTAAGGTTAACAGAGTTTCTTAAATTTAGACCATTGTTATGGAATAAATTATGTTCCCCCCAAATGTATGTGTTACAGCTGTAACTCCCAATGACAGTATTTGGAGATGGGGCCTTTAGGGAGGTAATTAGGGTTAAATGACCTTATAAGAGTGGGGCTCTAATCTGATAGGACTGGTGTCCTTATAAGAAAAAGGAGACACAGAGAGCTCCCTTTCTGTGTGTGCACAGAGTTAAGGCCATGTGAGGACACAGTGAGAAGGTGGCTGTCTACAGCCAGGAAGAAAGGCCTCATCAGAAACCAACCCAGATGGCACCTTGATTTTACACTGCTGGGCTTCAGAACTGTGAGAAAATAAACTTCTATTGTTTAAGCCACCTGCCCTGTGGTATTTTGTTATGTCAGCTTGAGTAGACTACCACAACCATTAAGTTATGAAAATAAGCTTATTTTATCTACACGTCAATATCCCCCATTGAACTACATTGGATATTGACCACCTCTATGATTCAGGCTAGTTTTCAATTCAGAGATTTACTGCCATCAGATTTTTTTTTTTATCATGATATCATAGCTTATTATAGCAAAATTAAATACCCAAATCCATCTGCTAGGCACAGTGGAAGCTATGGATTGAGAAAATCAAGGAGTCAGGCAAAGTGGAAGGAATTATCATCGCTGCTTGGACTTGGCAGTGAAATAATCCCGGAGAAATTCCATCTTTCTATGATGAAATCAGGCTCTATGTGTGCTCCTGTAATGACATGATACACAAGTATTCAGCCCTGCAAACAGCTTGGATAGCACTTTGTGGAACAAAATGGATGCAATTGGATTAGAGGTATCAATATATTTTATTGGGATTTTAATGTGGGAAAGGGTAATTGCAGGGTAGTAGAGGAGAGACAGAGAAGTGAGAATATAGAAGGAAAGACATGAGAGACAGTTTCCAAGGCGTGGGTTAAAGCTTTGCCATGTCAGCTGGCAGGGCCAGAGCAAGAAGAAAGAGCAGAAAGTTGAGCTGTTTAACGGGAGTCTCCTTAATTAGGACCAACTGTGGGTGAGGAATGCTGACTCGGCTGGCCACAATTTGTTTGAGTTTTCTCTAGTTTCAGAGATTTCCCTTTTCGTCTGCCCCAAGCCTTTGCCCTCCTCTACTTCTTTCACAGGAGTGGGAATGAAAAAACAAGGCACCTTCCTCTCTTTTTCAGATGTTTCCAAGTCAGGAAATTGAAATCCTTCAAAGAGTAAAAGATAACTGAGAATCTCAAGAAAAGCAAAAAATTCTCAGGGATATCATCGAATTCACCTTCAAAGGATAAAAGGCAGTCCTCTGGAGCGAGCTCTGGTGTACTGAGTACGTACTTCTGTCTCCACTAGTCGGTATTACTACAGTTGAGTTAGTGTACTTGTCTCAGCCTCAACTTCCCCAAGTATAAACAGGTAACTCAACACCCGCTAAACAAATTCTTTAGAAAGTCTGAACATCAAGAAAAATGATTTTGATTCTTAACTTGGTCAAGAAAACATCTTGAGGAAAACTAAAAAGTCACAAAATTAAGGTGTCAATTGATGTGACTGACCTTATTTTGAGTTTCCGTATTTTTATTGGAGAGGGCCTGAAGGAGGCTCTAAGAATAGTCCGTAGGATTCTGTTCAGAACCAACATTTTTTCTGCTCTTTCTAAAACACACATAGATGACCCATTTTAAAGATTTTTGGAAAGGGATGAAAATGATATTTGATTTTAAATTTCATGAGGTACTTCCTACTTCCTCCCCACTGTCTCACCCATATTCTTCCTGCAGTGTTTCCTTAGGAGTCCACTGCACAATTCCAAAATCCCTAGCTGATTGAAAAGAAATGTAGAATAGTGTCTGCATTTCTGCACCTTCTCTAAACCAATAAGGAAGTAAGAGATAATTGACAATACTCTGAAAAGTAGGAAAAGTTTGGCTTAAGGGTCAAACTTTTGAGTAGGGGTTGGCCAGATAGTAAATATTTATAAGGCTTTTCAGGCCATAAAGTCTCTGTCACAACTACTCAGTTCTGCCATTGTAGCACAAAAGCAGCCATAGATAGTATGTAAACAAATGAATCCAGCTGTGTTCCAATAGAACTTTATTTATGGACACTGAAATTTGAATTTCATATAATTTTCATGTGTCACAAAATATTGTTCTTCTTTTGTTTCTTCCAATCATTTAAAAATGTGAAATCCACTCTTAGCTTGCAGGCCACAAGAAAACAGGCAGTGGACTGCATTTGGCCAAGCAGGCCAAAGATCACCAGCCCTGGGGCTAGATCAAAAAAAGGCCCCCTAAAAATGAAAAGAAATAACAATTCCATAACTGACAAGTCCTGGCCAAAAAAGCAACTCTGGGCTAAGAATGACTTCTTGGATTTCCACTTTTATTACTTCTGATCTAACCTGCTCAATTTTCAAGTCAAAACAAGATTTTTCTACTACTGATTCAGTTTTTTGGGTTTTTTGTTTGTTTGTTTTCTTTGAGACGGGGTCTCACTCTGTCACCTAGCTGGAATGAAGCGGTACGAACACAGCTCATTGCAGCCTCAAGCTCCAGAGCTCAAGGGATCCTCCCACCTCAGCCTCCTGAGTAGGTGGGACTATATGTGGGTGCCACCATGCCCAGCTAATATTTTTTTTAAAATTTTTTTGTAGAGACAAGGTCTCACTATGTCACCCAGGCTGGTCTTGAACTCCTGTCCTGAAGTTATCCTCCCACCTTGGCTTACCAAAGTGCTGGGATTCCAGGCATGAATCACTGAGCATGGCCTCTGATTTAGTTTTGACTCAGAAAAAAAGGAAGACGTTGGAAAAGAAAAGAGAAGAAAAAGAAAAAAAGAAGCATTAGTATTGCTTGTACCTCATTGCCAACCCTCCATTCTGGAAGTAGGAAAGTAGGCAATGCCTTGAAGTGGGATGGAATTCAAACATGTATGTAGTTTTTAGAATGACTTATATAGGGTTGACAAAAGCAAAAACCATTTTTGGTCAGAAGCACAAATTCTTCTACACAGGTTGGAAGAAGTGGTATGGAGTGTATATGGCCTGTATATGTTCCTGATGCATAAAGCAACAAATAAAAGTCCACTTTATTAAACTAACAAGCTGCCATTCATCTTCAGATCTCAGATCACCCTGTGAGCACAAAGTGAGTATTGAAAGAGGTAAAAGGGATAGGAATCAGGCCCCAAATTCATACTACTAGGCTGAGGAATCTGTGCAACTCTGAGCAGTTTCTGGCAGCTCTAAAAGATCCAGGCCAGACTGCTGGTGTGAAATGCTGATCTGGCTATAAACACCTCCAGCCACTGAGCTACTCTCTCTTCGCGGAATGAAGCTTCCCACCACAAACCAAATGAATTGCCAGGCGTTCCTTCTGAACTCATTACTCCCCGCTTTTTGACTTCTTTGTATCACATTCAGTTTTCTCACTCCAGAATCCCTGGCCTTCCATTATCACCTTCTTTTTCTCTTTATTAAATAAGAAGTCCACTTTCCAACGTCTTCTTTAGTGTTTCTACAAAAGCTGAGGAGATCATCTTTTTTCTATTCACAGTCTCCTTATTCAGTCAAAAAAAATATTTAAATCCTGACTCAAGACAGACAGCAACAGCAAGCTTTTCTGCTGTAATTACCAGAATGCTGTCCACATTCAATCTACTAAAAACAAACAAACAAAAGGGAACATCAGAAAGGAAAGCTGCCAGCAAAACAGAAACAAATACAAATTCCAAATACTAAAACCTAAAGAGAAGAATATTGGATACTAATTCCTCAAGTCTGTCTGCTTGCACACTACTATACTGAACTACATGGTGCCATGTTAGTTAGAGAGAAGTGCCTCTCTAGGTCCAGAGGCTTGAGCATGTGGGAGGATCTATTCAGGATACAGGCAAGGTATGTGACACAATGACCCTTTGTAATGCACATAAAGAGACTCCCATCCAAATCCACAGATTCACCATAACCACTCCGTTATCGAAGTATTTGTTGCAAGTTAAGCTACTTGATTTATTTTCCATTTCAAAAATAATACTGAGAAACCAACTCACCACAGAATGCAAACATTTCTCTCTGGAATTCACACCCTATTGAGGTCCCCAGGGAGAAATTCAGTGAACAACTTTGGATGAAGAATGTTACTCTAATACAAATCAAATGCAGGGTCACCACACAAAAAGAACTCTTGTCCCTACACTAAATGCAAAGGAAAAGGAATACTTCAGGCTGGTTGTGGAGAGTTATCAATAAGGTAAAAGATGAGGCTGTTTTCCAGGTTATATAAACGTTTAAAAAATAATTTTCTTTTTAAAAAAAATGTAACCTACTTATTTATTTATTTATTTATTTATTTAGAGGCTAGGTTATGAGACTGGTTAATTTTTATATTTTTGGTAGAGAGGGGGTTTCACCATGTTGCCAAGGCTAGTCTCGAACCCCTTGGCCTTGAGCTATCCACCCACCTGGGCCTCCCAAAGTGCTGGGATTACAGGTGTGAACCACCATGCCCAACCACCAGGTTATATAAACTTTTGATATAGCTTCAGCAATCCCTAGTAGGATTATTTTGAAGTTTTGATCTCAGTGGCTTGGCTAGATTTCCTAATTCCGGTAACTTTTGTAACTCCTTTTCATGCCCTATCCTCATTTAAGTTCAAAACTAAAAACAGCAATGATAGAGGTGGAAGCAGCCACAGGGGCAGGAGTACCAGATGATAAGTTTTCTCTTTTTACTTGTCCACAAAGAACAATAACCTCAGAATCTGAAGGAACTTCAGTGTATTGCAAGGGAAACTTACCAATTTGTTACTGGGGGAGTTTATTCAATCCCTCAACTAGCACCCTGATATCATTATTTCAAAAGAAATGGTCCCGAGGAGGTAGGAGAATTTAAGGACACACTTCATTACTGAACAATTTTTAATCTGTGTGAATTCAACTGTCAGGATTTCCATTGTAGCAAAGCAATCCATGTAAGAGTCTGAGATTGCTCTGTGGAAAGTTGCTGTTCACTTAATCATCAGGCAGGCTGGGATCCAACTCAACATTAGCTATTACTTATACCCATCCAGTCAAGCATAACCAACATAACCTCTGCATTGCTGGACAAGCATGCAGCAGTGTCCTGCATGAAATCAAAGGAAAATCTGCAGTTTTACTAAAAAGACTCATGGCTCTCTGGAAAACCACCTTAAATAATTTAGGAACTTGAGAAGGTAACCAAATGATATTAATGAACACTCACGACCTCTGCATCACACTTTTCAAAATTAGGAACGCTGAATCCTGGGTGATGGCCCTCCTTCAGTATGTGAAGTTGATGCAATATCTAGCTCACTAGTTTGCTTGTTATCTGCCTCTAAGCTTGCATCAAACCAAACCAGTTTCTCTACTTCTTCACCAACTAATGCACTGTGGAAACCCGGTGTTTCTTAAATACTTGTTATTCAAAGGCATCTTTTTGTTTTTAATTTTTATTTTTTTGAGATGGAGTCTCGCTCTGTCGCCCAGGCTGGAGTGCAGTGGCGTGATCTCGACTCACTGCAAGCTCCACCTCCCAAGTTCACGCCTTTCTCCTGCTTCAGCCTCCCGAGTAGCTGGGACTACAGGTGCCCGCCACCACACCTGGCTAATTTTTTGTATTTTTTAGTAGCGACTGGGTTTCACTGTGTTAGCCACGATGGTCTTGATCTCCTGACCTTGTGATCCGCCCGCCTTGGCCTCCCAAAGTGCTGAGATTACAGGCGTGAGCCACTGAGCCTGGCCTAAAAGGCATCTTTAATGTGCTGCCTTTCATAATGACACAAAAGGGCATGCATTTTACATTATACTTCTAGTGGAGCTGCCAGATGTATGCTAATCAATGCAAATAATCCAATCTTTTTTTGGGGGGAACATCACTAGATATCATTATTATAACAATATTTACCATATGTTCAGCACTTAAATATGTATGCCAAGCACTTTGCTGAGCACTTAACATACATGTATAAACTCATTTAAGCTTCATATTAATTCCGAGTTAGATATGGCTTCCATTTTACTTACAACAAGAACTGAAACTTAAGACAGATAAAGTTACATGCCCAAGGGCCCACAGCTAGTAAGAAGAAAACAAAGTTATTGTAATATCAAGATCTGTCTGACTCTAAAGACTGTTTTTAACCACTGCATGTACGACAAATACTTCCATCATGAGAGAGATAAATGAAGTTAGGGGTGGTCACAGAATAGCAAAACTAAATTAGGCATTTACTCAGATCACTTGGGGACCATATGGGATTACTTCTGCAGTGCATTATTTGGCAGCTTTCCAAACGGTGTTCCACTGGAGGGTGAAGATCACTTATGCATCCCTAGGGACTCTTTCCACAAAAAGGTAGTCTCCAGGTCAAATTTAATTTGTGTCTGCTCCGTCACTTCTACCCTGCGCCTCAGTAGTTACTGACGTTTGGGATTTAGAATTGTGAAAAAGAAATTAGGTTAGTTCCTAGATCTCAAAAAGCCTGCAAACTAAAACACAATTTGCTTGAAAGAGTGACATGCTCCAAGTATCTGAAGGGCTTTAGCAAAAAGAATAATGTAGGACAGGCTATGTAGCTTGACAGAAAGCTTACATATTTGCTCAGGTTGGTTCCTACAGTTTCCAAAGGCAAATCAGTGTACTTCCTTAAATATGATCACCACCAAATAAAATGTCAACATCACATGCCTGTAGTAGAATGGGAAGAAAACAAATTGATGTCAGGGTGTCAGCTGAAGAGCAGCTATTGATAATTTAACTGACTTCGCACGTGGTGGGACAGACACTCTCTTTGGACTGGCCATTCTAGCATCTTTCCTCTTTAGGAAAACTTATCAAGGACCCTATCTGGCCCCAAACACGTTACTTTGTTAAGGAAGTCTATGCAACTTGTGGGTAAGAATCCAAACATCACTCCCTCATGGTGAGGACAAGAAAAAAACTGCTGGATGAGTCCCCACAAGTGGGGCCACCATACTGAGACATATGGACGGGGGCAGGAGGCCCTGTGGCCCTTGAGGGTGTTGGATGGACCAAGAGGGATGCTATGCGTGGGTGCAGCCAACAGCTTTCCACAACCACCTGGGAACCGGCTGCATCATCTTCATGATGTCTCATTCCACCGCAACTAGGCTGGCCAGGTAGCAACAGTGGGCTTTTGCTTTGGACAGCCCTGTCTTTCTTTTCAGGCTTGGGTTAGTCTTCCAAGTCAAAGACATCAATGCTCTGATGCCGCAAAGCTTAGGCTTTGGGGTCAACCTTCTGGTGCCTTGTTGGATGAAAATGAACTCAGAATAGTTTCCCAGGTCAATGGCAGATGCCCCTGGTCAGCTGATTTGGGGGAATGTCATTTGATGACAGCACTGGAGATGTAGTGTATGGTATGAACTATAATACTGTGCAATCTATATCAAGACAGAATATCAAATATCGAAACTGAAAGAAGGCAGAATACAGCGGCTCATGCCTGTAATTCCAGCAAAAGCAGAAGAATCGCTTGAGGCCGGGAGTTCGAGACCAGCCTTAGTGAGACCTCATCTCTACTAAAAAATTAGCTGGGTGTGGTGGCGAGCACCTATAGTCCCAGCTGTTCAAGAAGTTGAGGAAGGAAGACAGCTTGAGCCTAGAAGTTAAGAGGTTACAGTGAGCTATGATTTATGGATTGTGCCACTGCACTCCACTCTAGCCTGGGTGACAGAGCAAGTCAGTCGAAAGAAAAAAGAAAAAGAAAAAAGAAAGAAACGGAAAGAAGCCTCTAAAAACTTCTTGCCTTCAGAGATCTTGAGGAGAGACTGCTTTTTCAGATGTTCAATGGCATGTACCACACGAAAGTCAAGCTGCAGGGGCAGGCTGTTGAACAGAGAGTTAATGGGGATTGCTTCTTTGTCCAAACATTATGACATTGTGGGATGGTTAGAACCATAAGTACCGCATAGGTCCGTATAACAGTAGGGCTCTTGTGGACGGTCTACTTTAACATACTCCTATGCCAGACCTGCCACTATTATTGTGACCACAGAAGGAAACTTTTGGGGCTAAGAGAGAATCATTTTCTGATCAATCGCAAAGAAAGCCAAAGTAGTGGGGAGAAAGAAAGAAAGAGAGAAAAGAATTGCTCATTAGTTCTTTGCCCTTTTCCAGATACCTGGAGAAGCAAGTATAAAAAATGTGGGATGTGTTGGAGAAGAAAACCTATTGGTCTGGAGAAGGAATTTTTCTTCAGGGTGAAAATGCAGAGAATTTCTACATATTGAGTCACATGAAGGCAAAATATCGACTAAAAAGCTAAGCAGCAAGGAAGTAGGGATTTTAAGGCATTATGAAGGAGACTGCAGAGTCTTCCCTACCTGGCAGCAACCCAGGACATCATCAGCCTATTTGGCCAGAGAGATCAAATGTTTAGTTATGAAATGTAGAGGACCCTGAGACACTTCTCGTGCCCTGTGTTGCTATTTTGTAGGGAGCTATAAAACAATATGAAGAGTTGGTAAAATGGTTTTGTTCCACAATTAGCAAGGAAGTATGGAGCATTCAGGGAACTAAGCTTTTTAAATGTCTGAGAATATGATTATAGTGCTACAGACTACAAAAAGTCTAGAAAAACACATGAGAACTGAAGATTTAAATATTTTTATATAGGCTCTGCATTATGCCCATATTTGTTTATTTTTTCCCCTAATTTTCAGTCTGTTACTTGGAACATTGCTCCTTAGTAGTAATTAAACTGTTAAGTGGCAACTTTTTCATGCTGGATCTATTCTGCCCACCCTACACCACTTTTTTTTTGAGACAGAGTTTCACTCAGTCACCAGGCTGGAGTGTGATGGTGCAACCACAGCTCACTGCAATCTCTGACTCCCTGGTTCAAGCCATTCTCCCGCCTCAGCCTCCGGAGTAGCTGGGATTACAGGCGTGCACCACCAAGCCCAGCTAATTTTTTTGTATTTTTAGTAGAGACGGGGTTTCACCATGTTGGCCAGGATGGTCTCCATCTCCTGACCTTGTGATCCACCCACCTCAGCCTTCCAAAGTGCTGGGATTACAGGTGTGAGCCACCGCGCCCGGCCCACAACTTTTTTTTAAAGCTTTTTCTTCTAGGAGCCTCTTCTCCACGTCAGGCATAAGGAGGAGGTTTATTTTAATGACTTTCACCTTCCAGGTCTTTCCAGACATAAAGGAACTAATGTGTAAGTGCATTAATTGCCAAATCTCACAAGCCACACTGCTATGATTCTTGTTGTACAGACTCTAAATAAAATCGAACTAAGAATGCAAGTTTTCCTAGCCTATATCCGGTCATGGAAACCAGTTTAGTACCTATCCTGTACCAATGTTGATAGCCAATCATTACTGCCCTTTCAAGTAACAATAAAAACTAAGTTAAGCTAAAATAAATATATCTTTCCTCTTCCTCCTCCTCTTTCTCTTCTTCCTGTTCCTCCTCTTCTTCCTCCTCCTTTTCTTCTTCTTGTCTTTCTTCTTCTTTTTTTTGAGACAAGAGTCTCAGTCTGTTGCCCAGGCTGGAGTGCAGTGGTGTAATCATGGCTCACTGCAGCCTTGACCTCCTGGGCTCAAGTGATCCTCTTGCCTCAGGCACCCGTGTAACTGGGAACACAGGCATGTGCCACCATGCCTGGCTAATTTTTAAATTTTTTATAGAGAGGGGGCCTCAATTTGTTGCCCAGGCTGGGGAAATAAGCTATTATCTTAAGTTTTTAAATGTTTTTATGCAAAATATTTAATTGTTATTTTAGTAATAAGAGAGTATTTGTTGATTCTTTCTAGTGTTGCTGCAAAATGTTGAAATGTGTATAAAATGTCAACTGGGGCATATTTAAGGCAAGATATTAAGTAACATGTTGTCTTTACTCTGAATTCTTATTACTGATGTCTAAAGGCACTAATTTCTCTAAAGTTGTATCTCAAAGTATCTAAAGTCATTCCTCTGTTCCTGACTGGCATTTTCAAACATTATACCTGATATTACATATTCTTTAACATTGTAGCATAATTCCATTGTTTGAGACAAATTATGTATATGGGTTTATTGCTAATTTATTGGGAAGGTCCATTGTACATGTTGAATGAAACACATTATTTCCCTATTTTAAAAAACTGGTTTAGTTAATATAACAGGACAAAATAAAATCATATTCTATGGTACAAATAACATAAAATATAAAATTTCCTAGCATAGATCATAGGATTAAAAAGGTAAAAGCAGATAGAGCAGAAGATAGTTATGTCTAGTTTGATCCTGCTGCCTCATCACTCGTGAGCCACATGGAGAGAACTTTTCGCCTGCATTTGTAGGCTACCAGCTGTCTCTCCTTTCAACTACTACACTCATCGCCTCTCCACCTTACCTCCCATTTACTCCCCCACTCATTGGAACTTGGCTTTCATTTCCACTGCTTCACTGAAATCTCTTTGGCAAGGGTTACCAAAGATCTCTATATTGCTAATTCAACTAGGACTTTTTCATCCTTTCTGACATCTGTCTTGCATTTAACACTGTCAGTCACTCCTTGAAATTCTTCCCTCTGTCAGCCTCAGTGACAGCATTCTCTTTCTGTTGCTGCTTATCCAGATTCCTTCTTCTTCCTCTGCCCACCTTTTACACTTTGGTCTTTCATTATATGTGGTTCTTGACTTACTGGTGTTCCTCTTCTACCTATTCCCTTGGGAGTCCTGTCCCATTGGCAAACATGATGGCAGAGTATCTTCCTGCATACGGTATAAGAGGTTGGGTAGAAGGGTCTGACACAGAGTAGATTCTCAATAAATACTTGTTGAACGAATCAAGGGGTTATAGTAAAATATTTTCCCCAGAATAGACGTGATTAGAGAATCTTAGGGTCTGTGGCAGGAAAGAAGGCAATACAGAAAAACAACATTTGCTAAGTGCTTTCTTCAAAGCAACTTTATCCCACTGCAAGTTCCCAGATTCCAGCTTTCCTTCACTTTCCCCTTCTTTGGGTAGTCATCTGCCAGCAGAATGACAATGTATCTACTTCTGGCAAAGAGTTTTCTTGGGTTTCTGTAGTTGGGAAAGTCACATCAGGACTTTATTGGTCTCTTCTTTTGTGTAACAGCAATAATCATATGCACATTTACCCACCAAACAGAAGCCAGCCCTTTATGTAACCCCCAGTGTGTTTCTGGAACGTCCTCCTATGCAGAGTTTGCCTAGCACAGCTTAAAAATTGCAAGGAGGATGCAGAATGTGCTGTGGAATTGTTTGTGTGTAAAACTGTTTGACCTCTCATGATGAGAGCTTCTTGAGAGCCTGAAGCCCTGTCATTTCTGTGGAAAACATTTATCCTGGCCAACTCAAACACACGGTGTTCGAGTTGAGCACTGTCATTTTGAAGGAATCACTGGAGAAGCACTATTGAGGTAAAACATTACAAGAATCCGTTTCTCTAATAAGGACATTTGAAAGATACACTACACATTCTTATACCAACTTTAACCACTCTTCAATCCCAGACAGCAGTCAAACATAAGGTCACCAAATTTTCCTATCATACAGTGGATAGTAGAATTTAATTAAATAGGGGGCTTCTCTAGTTACCCAATTATGGGCTGAAATTTAATATGGCACAATTGCCTCTGCTTTTTACGTTTATGAAATATGCAATGTAGTTCTTACAGGGGCTCATCAATCCTGTCTCCTAGGATAAACTGCAGTATGTATGCCACAGTGGCTCCAAAATAGACCATTTTAAACGTGTTTATGTGATGGTTTTTTCTCTGAAAAGCCACGGCTAAGATATGTGAAGGCCCTTCCTCAGGGAAGTTTCCTTTGGGAAGCTTCCTTCCAAAGCTTTCTCTGCTTGGGGGATGTGAGTTTCCAACTCATTCTCGGATCCCAGACAGAGCTGAGATACTGTACAAGGTAACCTTTAATTTGAGCCCCTCTTTCCCCTCAAAACAACCCCCACATTCTTTCCTAATGTAAAGATTTCCAATAACAGCACAAAACTAGCAGTTAATAATAGGTCCCAACATGTAAATTACAGTGGTCTCCAAAAATAAAGCTTCATGGGGGAAAAATTTGCAAGTTACCACTGTGAGGTAGATGCAGTAAAGAACAGTTTCCTCACACCATGGAAATCTGGATGTCTTTGCACAACTGGCAGACAAATATTCTGAACACAGTCCTTAGAAATGATTTTTTTGGTGTAAACCAAATTATGACTTTTCCCTACCTCGCCTCTCTGTCTCCTTCTCCTCAACGAACCTTACAATTAAACACCCAAAGCTTGTTCCTAAGTCTTTCTTTACATTTCTAGAGAGCAATTAAAAAAAAAAAAAAGGCAAAGCTGTAATCCGTTACCTTCTTAGCACTTTGTCTAAGGTGATGACTGGGACCATGTGTTATTTGTGAAGTTTTCTTTCTTGCCAACCAGCCCATAAATGCTTACATCCTTGAGATCCTTAGAATAAGAGTGCTTGTTAAGGATTTCAAAAGAAGTGCTCCCAAGAGGCCCTCTTAATTCATACATTCTGAATAGCTTCCTCCCCCACTAAGATTCTCTACTCTTTTTATTAATACTACCAAGGAACACTGGGCAGGTTTGTCCAAAGAAATCCATTTAGAAATTCCATGGAATAGAAAGTTCACTTGTCTCTTTAATTCAGGTCTTAAGGAAGGTTGAGTTGTCACCCTCACCATGGGGGGGATCAGTGATCCGGCCTTGGAGGGCTTTGTAATTTTTATAGACCTCTTGCCTTCATCTTTATTTCAGAATTAACCGCCTTCTTATCTTAAGTCATTTAGTTCATGGACTGCTTACTCTTGGTGAAATATCTTTGTTGAGGACTCTGAAGGTTTTCACTTCAGAGAACAGGACAGCTGAATACCACATTGTGCATGGAGGTCAAAGGTCGGCACTGGAGAGAAAACCCAGCTAATGCATTGTGAAAGACCTTCATTTTTATGGGTGAGTTTTCCATGCATGTGAAAGTAAGCACATCTCTCACCTATTACAAAGCTTTGAACAAAAAAAGAACGAAAAGAAAAAGGAATCTTAATTCTTAACCAATAAGTGGATGAAGTAAAGATCTTATTCCAGAGAAACAAACCATTCACAGGTGTTCAGGCAAGGTAAAAAGCCACTCATGACATGCCCCAGGCATGACATCCTGCCCACTTACAGATGAAGAATGAATGCAGGAAAGAATAACAGGGAACTGAAAGGATTTAAACTTCTCAAACCTTCACCTGCAAATGCCAGCTTTACCAAACATTTTTGAAAGGCAGATGTTCTACTCAGTTTTTACAGAATCAGGTATTGAAGTGTCTATAGTGCTTTGCAAATATTAATACCTGACCATTTTCGTAACCGGTTATTGCTTTCAACACCCCATGAGATTTGGATTGCCATATTTCTGTATCAAATCCTTACTGATGCACTTTCCATTCAGACAAAATTCCATTCTCTCTAAACTGTCTTATACCCATTATGTGCCTCTCAACTGCCAGTGAACTTCATTCTTCTTCAAAGGGGGGAAACTAAGGCTGGAAGATTTGCCCTCAGTCGTGGAACAAATCAGTGAAAAAGCCAGCATTAGATGTTTAGGTGCTTTATCTCTTCAGTGCTTAAAAATGCGCTCCAACCTGGGCTGAATATCAAACATATACTTAGCAGGACATCAATCCTTTTCCTGGCTTCTCTGACATGTTATTTTACATATGCTTTCCTCAAGATGCCTCCTGCCACATCACCTCCCCTAGGTTGGAAGGCAGAACAGTTTTTGTTATCTAAAGATACATATCTTAGAGAAAAATAACAATTTTGAGAACACAGGAAATGACTGGCTAGGAAATTACTTTTGGTATTAACATGCTTTTCTTGGGCAACTATGAGTGAAATTCCTGTTCTGAGGCTTTATGATCAGTCTAGGACTTTTGGCATAATCCTTAAAGAAGTCAAAAGAAGGAAGATTGAAATTTAAAGAAGAGAAAGTTAATCAAAATCAAACTGGTTTTGTTTCTAGAGGAGATGCCTTCAGGCAATAGACAGAAATAAAAACATCCTGCTCTTTCTTCCATCCTGTTCTGACACAGGGTAGATCCAGACCACTTTTCAATTTAGTAAAGGGGTCCTCACAACTTCACCCCACCCTCCAGCCCTCCTCCAATCTCAGAAAGGCAGGTGGGCCAAAAATTCCTGCCTGCCTTTCTGAGATTTGGAGGTGACAGCCCCTCTGGGCATCAACCAAGTGGTAGGTGTGAGTAAATATAAATTTCATCAATTATTACTCCAAAGAGTTGAAAATGAATAAATACAAGCTATGACTTGGTCACTAAAAATATGTCCTCTGTCTCACTTAGGGAGAGCTTATTTAGATCTCATACAGATTTGGAGAAAGAAAGACACAGAAAAGACTTAATTTGGTGGCTTGCAAGCCCTTTTTTAAGAAGAGCAATAGTTTTTACTAACACTTTAACCGGAAGTCCTCAATGTATGAAACAGGTAAACACAGGGCTGCTCTGTTTGAAAAGGAGGCAGAGGCACCAAGTCCACCTGCCCCTCTTCCTCCACTCCCCACCCTGACTTGGTCAACTCTCATACCATGAACAGTTTATCTCAGTCATTTCTCCCCTATCACTGATGCACCAAGTCATCCAGGCAGATGGGTGTTTTTCTGCTTTGGGAGACTTCCGGGGAAGGGCTTTTCATACCTTCCTTAGGCACTCATTACATGTAAAACCCTTGCAGCAGTAGGTCTTATAAAAAATTACACAGAAGGTTGCCAGTGAACCTCAGTGTCATTCAAAGTACTAAGACCAATAGAGTTTTTCCTGATACACTTCTGCTTTTCCAACTTGAGTCTTCACACCCATACCTACAGTGCATTATCAAGTCCAGTGTCAGTTTCTTTAAGATGGAGCAAAATTTTAACAACATAAAGCAATCTGAAAGCGAAATCCTCTAGAGTTTTATAATCTCCTCTAACCTTTCCAGTCCTACATAAAACTCAGCAATATGCCTTTTCTCTTCTTTTCATTTTGGAGACAGAATTGCTCTGTTGCTCAGCTGGAGTGCATCTCGATGTCATAGGCTCAAGTGATCCTCCAACCTC
This sequence comes from Macaca thibetana thibetana, assembly GCF_024542745.1. Classification (NCBI taxonomy): domain Eukaryota; kingdom Metazoa; phylum Chordata; class Mammalia; order Primates; family Cercopithecidae; genus Macaca; species Macaca thibetana. The sequence goes on from NC_065578.1 coordinate 161,463,491, forward strand.
AGCCTCCTGAGTAGCTGGGACCACAGGTATGGGTCACCATGCCTAGCTAATTTTGCTTTTTCTTTTCTGGAGAGACTGGGTCTTGCCATGTTGCCCAGGCTAGCAATTTCCCTTTTGAAACATCCAATATAGTCTTTATGGAAACAACTTTCTTTTTATGTTCGTATTTCATCAATTTATGTAATAATTAAATTATCCAAGTTCAACTGGCATAAACAGGTTTGGGAGCAAATGCAATTCTAGGAAAGCATTCAACTTGATTGGTGGAGCAGAAGGATGCAGGCACACTTGAGAGTAGCCTGTTGGCAACCTGTGCTCCGTGTGCAGAAGGCACACAGTCAGAGGGAACAGTGAGCAAGTTGGTGCAAAGGCTGTGCTCTATCTGATGCCCAGAACCATTTTGGAAAGACAAAAGTGAAATTCACAAGGCTGAAGACATCATCACAGCTCCCCTTCTGACTTTTGCTGCTTTTCAATATATTTCTCTTTGCTTCACTTCTGAATATTTTGCTAAATGGGGATGAGGAAGTGAGGCTAATAACTGTTATTGCTGATTCATTGGGCTGAAATCACATGGCCAGCATTATTTAACTTTATGACATTATTTCACTGGTAGAATTATTCTCGGTTAGAAAGAGTCTTTTTCTTTTTTTGAAATGGAGTCTCACTCTGTTGTCCAGGCTGGAGTGCAGTGGCATGATTTCAGCTCACTACAACCTCCACCTCCCAGGTTCAAGCAATTCTCCTGCGTCAGCCTCCTGAGTAGCTGGGATTGTAGGCACCTGCCACCACACCTGGCTAATTTTTGTATTTTTAATAGAGACAAGGTTTCACCATGTTGGCCAGGCTGGTCTCGAACTCCTGACCTCAAGTGATCTGCCTGCCTCGGCCTCCCAAAGTGCTAGGATTACAGGCGTGAGCCACCGCACTGGGCCAGAGAGAGTCTTAGTTCAACTTTATAAAAGGGACGTGGGGTAGCTAAGAGCCCTACCCGAGCAGACTACTATGTCAAAACCAGACACCAAACCCAGGAGTCCCAGCTTCTTTAGGGGGCTCCTGTAGGCTCCACTGTCTCCCTGGCAAAGCAAATTTTTTTCCAGGGTCTTGTGGACTCTCTGGGGATCAAAGCTGCTTTTACAATGAATAGCTCTGTGCAAATTCCCAGAATTAGTTTCTCAGATAGCAGGAATGCTCCTAAACGAGGTTGCGCATGAGTAAGCAATGATTTCCTCCCTCCTGCAAGAGGCTCATGGCTAGTTTCTCAGACAGAGGACGTGACTGGCCACTTTTGCCCCCTGAGGTTCTGAGGCCAGGGGTAGAGCTTGGTGGAGGCTGGTAGGTTCCCTGCTGAGGTAACTGAAGTGCAGCAGCCCAGATTCCATCTCCCTTTCTAAACACTCCACACATGCGAATGCTGGAGGAGCACAGCTTTGCCAGGGATTTCCATGTGAAAACCCCAAAAAAGAAACAACTTGAAATATCATGGCAAACATGAGATGCACCCATAAAAGATGAAAGCAATTGCTATAAACCACGTGAAAAGCTGGTGTTATTACATATACCTCCTCCTTCACACTGAATTCATAAGAGTGAGAGGAGGACCCTTTTAGTGGGACAAGGAAAATTAATAAATTAACATACTGCTCATATACTGCAAAGGTAATAATTCCAAAACACATTATGAGCACTGAGAAGAGTAGTCTTTATGAAGTTTTCTCAGAGAGCTGCCTTTCCAGGGAAGGCAATCAACAATCTTCCCCAGGACCAGCTCAACACTAGCCTAGAAGGCATCTGCAAAGTTGTTAGGCATGAATCCCATATATTGGGGACCCACTCCGGTGGGGTTGCCATAAGGAGCTCTGGGTTCTGGAAGAAGGATCCCAGGATAAGCATTCAGTAACAGCTGGCACAGGAATCTGAGTTGGCAACCCAGGACCTGGAAACTACAAGGATGTTTACCTAGAACTTATGAAGAGAGAAGCTTAAATGGGGGAAAAACAGTACAAATTATGGGCACCAAATACATATATAATATAGGAAATGGGAAGAAATGGCAGAAACTTCCAGAACATGAATGTGTAGCATAATGTAAACAAGAGATTTCATTAGGGAACTTTTTCCAGACAAGAGTGAGGCATCCATTTCCAGGGATCTGATTATCCACTCAAGCACTGCCCTTCAACCACATATCAGAGGGAATAAATAGGAGCAGGGTCTAGGATGTGTACCCTGGAACACCCTCTGCTGTCTTCGCCACTGTGTCTAGGGGCAAAATTCCAGAAATCCATGGCACCCAAGAATAAATCCCAAGTATGTGTTCTCCTTCAGGGCTTTTGAGCCACAATTCCACCCCCTGGCAGAAATACTACTTCTGTTTTAAAGCTGTCAAAAACCTATTTTTAAAATCATACAGTTGGCAGATCACCAAAATCAAAACTTGATAGTCTAGTATAGTCTTATAGAAGAATTTAAAATAATCCATGAGAAAATGTTCCAAGCCTGAAAAAATAACACTTTCACACACACACCCGCACACAGGCAGGACCATGTGTGTGCGCACTGGGGCAACTGCTTGCACAGTCCCAAGAATGGGGGCCCAGGAGGATGGTAAAGATGACAGAGTGGGATGGGCCATATGTTCCAATTTCTTTATACATTACCTATTGATCCACTGCCCCATCAATTCTCTTCAAGATTTATCTCAGGCCCAGGGCTCTTCTTCTTCCTTCATACCTGAAAGTCTCCCTTCTTCCTGAATAGTGTCTCCAAATTTCTTCATTTTTATTTTTTTGAGACAGGGTCACACAGGCTGGAGTGCGCTGGCATGATTAGAGCTCACTGCAGCCTCGACCTCCTGGGCTCAAGTGACCCTCCCACCTCAGCCTCCCGAGTAGCTGGAACTAATTTTTTGTTTGGCTAATTTTTTGTATTTTTTTGTAGAGATGGAGGTTTCCCCATGTTTCCCAGGCTGGTCTTGAACTCCTAGGCTCAAGCGATCCACCTGCCTCAGCCTCCCAAAGTGCTGGGATTACAGGCACGAGACACTGGACCTAGTCATTCTCTCCAAATTTCAATGCAGTCTACATTTGAACTTCCGTGAGTTTCCCACACTCACTGCCCTCCTAATGTGCTGCTCCTTGACCTGGGCATAAATCTTCCTTTACATTTCTGACTTGCTTACTTCCTATTTCCAGCTACTGTTATTCCCCAATAACTGTTAAATACCCAATTCTATTACAAGTTAATCATAGTGTGGATTGGAATAGGTTGTCTTTTGTTATGTTTTTAGTGATTAACAGAATTTCTTGGCACATAATAGGCAATGAATAAATACTTGCTGGTGGATTTGCTTCCATTTTATGTACCTGTTATGTTTCAGGTGACATGATTTAACCTAATCGGAAGGGCTCTGTGTGTGACATGATACAACATAAATATGGTATGTCCAAAGCTGCACTGCTATATTAGTTCTTACAATGGTATCCTATCAGCTATTTTTTGTCATCATCAAAAGATCATTACTAAGTTCCACATATACAACACTTGGATAAAATCCCCTAGCCCCTAGAAACTTATAATTGGACAAAACTATCACCATATGGTGAGTAAATATGGGGAAAATATATATAGATATGTCTAAAAGCAAGGCAAGGCATGGTGGCTCACACCTGTAGTCCCAGCAGTTTGGGAGGCTGAGATGGGTGGATTGCTTGAGCCCAGGAGTTAGAGAACAGCCTGGACAACATGGCGAAACCCTGCCTCTACAAAAAAAAAAAAAAATTAGCTGAGCGTGGTGGCATGCACCTGCAGTCCCAGCTGCTTGGAGGCTGAGGTGGGAGGATTGCTTGAGGCTGGAAGGCAGAGGTGGCAATGAACGGTGATCACGCCACTGAACTCTAACATGAGTGACAAAGCCAGACCCTCTCAAAATAAATAAATACAATAAAAGTAACTTCCCTGAAGGCTGGGGAGCCTCATTAGCAGCTCTTCTTTCTAGGAAATGACCATCCCAAAAGAAACTTGATTTTCAAGCTTGTAGAAAGTACCCAGCTCTTTAGATTTACATTTAGTCTAGGGAGGAATGGCTGTATAGCCAGCCAGAGCTGGGTTTGAATTTCTGCTCCACTACTTACTGACTGACTTAGGACAGGCACTTTCCCTCCCTGAACATATGTGCGCATCAGAAAAATGGTCACGTCACCATTAGCCTTTCAGGGCAGCTGGCAGAGTAAATAAGGTAACAAAGAAAACACCTATAAAGCACCCAGCTTGGTACCCAGGAAATCAGAAGTGGATACACAACTTTCCTCTTCTCCCCTCTTTTGAATAACTCATCCATTATTCAAATGGCACCTGCAACAACACACTAAGTAGGAAAACTGGTTCGTGAGAAAATTCATACTTGCTGTATATCCTTTGTAAGTCCACGGGTTATATCAAGCATTCCTTGATTATGCTCAATACTTAAGGACCAGTGGCCAGGCTGTTGTGTATGTGTGTACATATGCATGGATATTTGATATTCTTTCTTTTTCAATATTTCTTACCCAATCATGAGTCAGAGCCTTTATGGGATAAAGGCTTCCTAAGATGTAAATGTCCAAGAATTGAGCATTTCTAGGAAATTCCTGAAGCATCCCAAGAAAGTTAGGCTGAGGATGAATTCTCACATCCTACACATGCTCCACAAGTGTAGAATTATTCGATTCTGCTTCGATGGAAAGGGCAAGGGCAAGGACAGCCTAAGGACAGTCTGTTATTCCATGAACTAAACATGAGCTGACACTGACACCCAGGTCCAGAGGAAACAAGTCAGTGACACTAACAAAGACCTCCAGATAGGATTCCTCCAGACAGCAGTGAAAAATTCATTCAGTTGTTTGTCTCAGAGGATTCTGTCTTAGATATGAAGTCTGTGTGACTGATGAAGGCACAGTGATGGTGGGTCTAGGCAGAGAAGTTGGAAGATGACACAGAACCTCTCAATTGGGAAAAACTTCCCCATTTTTCCTCAAGCTCTTGTCCCTCGGGAAAACTCTTAGTTTCTCTTCAAAGCGCTAAAGAAAATGCTACCTCCTCTAGGAAGCTCTCCAGGGCCACTCAAAGTATGGCGCCTGCTTGCTTGGCTTTCAGTTACTGCACGTATGACCTGGTATCACAGTTACTTGCTGCCTTCTGCCTCCTCCACCAGACTACATCCTCCTGCATTATCCCCTCTCACATTTCTCATGGGTTGAAATAATATATTTAAAGTATTTGCTAACATTGATTGATCTGTTTTCATTGCAAGAAAACATAGGTCCTAAATGCAGGGACTATGGTCTGCCTTACTGCTCACTATTCTATCCCCAGTACCCAGAACTTTGCCTGGCATCTGGGAAGTGCTCACTAGAGTTTGTTGAATGAATGAATAAATGAATGAATGAATGAATGAATAAGTAGAGGTCAGTTTCTTAGGGTTCTGTTTGTTTCTCCAGCACCCAGAATAGTGGCTGGCACAAAGTCGTCAGGGAGGAAAGGTTAAATGAACAAAATTGCGTTTTAAAAAATCATCTTTTAAATTTTAAAAAGTGGTCTATTTTTATGTAAATTGCTATCCAAACCAGGACTGTATAAATATGCCATCCTCATTAGCATATAATTTGGACTGAATAGAAACCTGAAGATGGGCAACGAAGAATTTAAGCAAAAATTAGAGATATATTCTAAGCTGGGAACTGTTCCATGTATTATACTCACAGGCATCCTCATTGGAGTCCTAGTAAGACGGAAGAAAAAGATGCTAAAAAAACAATCTAAAGAATTTGGGAGAGACTCTTGCTTCTGGGAATGACTTCACGTGGTCATAATTTCACTTATCAAAGCCCACATGTTTAAAGCATTGTGCTCTTCATGTTTTCTCATTGTCATTTCATCCTAGTAAGGTAGATCAATCAGGAGCTATACCCATTTTTTAGAGAGGAAAACTGAGACTAGAGGCTATGCAATCTCTGTAAGGTCACAAAGCTAATTAGTAGTGGAGTGAGTTCTAAATCAGGTCAGCTGACTCCAAGTTTAGTAATCTTCCCACTCCCCACTGGTTGGGTGGCAATTATAATCTTCACTTCATTCCAACTACAGCCCCGGGCCAACTCCAAACCTTTGCTGAGGCCGCCAATTACTCTCAACTTCTGCATCTTCAGCATTTAGTATTCCTGGGACCTCAATTGGTATTGGTAGGAATAGTCTCCTTATAGCATAGTAGTTAGGGGTTGGCTTTAGAGTCAGACAGACCTAGGTATGAGGACAAATCCCACTACTGTGATCTTTAGTATGTTTACTTAACCTCCCTGTGCCTCAGTTTCTTCAACTGTGAAATGGGATGATAATAATATATACCTCACATGGTTATTGTGAAGATTAAATGGAAAAATGGTTACAAAGCACTTAGTACAGGTTGTGTTTTACAGCCTCATGTTAAAATGAGAAAAGGTGATTAGCTGAGATGTTAGACACGGACTGTCCCCCCTATTAAGATGCCTTCTGCTCATTAAGTCCCCCCCTCATTCCTCCCAAGCTCAGGGCAGGGGCTTTGCAGGAAGAGGTTAATCCAGCAAGTGTGGTTTGCCTGTGGTGTGCGTGCCTAGCCCCATAAAACCCTCTAACGAGAGGCAGCTCGTTGGCTTGGCTGTCCCTAGGCATTCTGTCCTCTCACAGAGGCTGAGTTTGTGCCAAGCCGAAGCCCTCTGCCCCAGGGAGTCTCTGTGGGTTGAGTCAGGCAACTGTAGTGAACAAGTCTTGTTCCCACTGATCCCCAGGCTCTAGCTAAGGGTTCTTTCCAGGAGGGAGTCTAGGAGTGCCGAATGGGATAGATGCCTGGACTTCCTGCTTGGAAGACACTGAAGGACAGTGTTTGCTGAGACAGGAAGAGAGGGAGTCTCCAGGAGAGACCATAATGTTTGAGATACACAAGAACAGTGCTTGTGGGCACAGTCTTCCACAATAGATGGAAGAATCCCAGGCATCCAGACAAGAAAGACATCTGCTCTGAAACAATGAAGAGGCCATGGACTGATCACGGCTCACTCATCAAAAGCTGGTCATGGAGATACCTGAGGGCCAATTAAGTCATTCACCCAGATACCCTCACATCTTCCCAGTGCTGCCTCCTTTGGAGTTTAAGGGAAACCTGATCCTGGAGGGTAAGCAGCTCTTTGATCCCTGCTGGCCTCAGCGAAACATCATTTACAGGGAAAGTTTTGAGCCCTCCCTAGAGCAAAGGCTTGGGCTAAGCTCTCCCTCTGTGGAGTGGAGCCAGGCTAGTTAAACTTTATATGTGAAGTGTGGCAATTTGAGGAATAACCTCCACTTTACAACATCCCCTGTCTCCTTGCCTACCAAGAGCAATTGGCCTGAAAGTCTTGGGCTTGGATGGAAAGGAAAGCACAGGCCTAACCCAGCTCCACCCTAGCAGGCTGGGTAGGTGTAACATGACCTGCCCCTCAACCTGGGCTATGGCAGACAGGTACCCGCCCTGGCACACCTGCCCAGAAGTCTGTTTCTGGTAAGGAGGTAGGTGAGTATTCAATAGCTATGGCCCCAGGATAGGGCACTAAGCTCTCTTTATAAGGGCAGGTTCCCCTGAGATGGAGTTGGGTAGAGGAAGGAGGCAGGGAGAGTATCAATTCAAAAGAAAGAATGGGGTAACCTAGAAAAGGCTGTTGAGTAGGAAGGAAAGAATGATAGGCTCAGAGAAAGAGCATTGGGGTCACTTAGAGGACTTGCACACCCTCTAGGCATTGGGGAAGCAAAGAATTTAAGAGTAGAAGCAGTGCAAATATTGTTTGGGTGGCAATTATAATTTTCCTTGGGCACACCCTATGTGAATCTGAAGTAGGCTCTAGTTGGGGTGGCAGAGGTGGAGGAAAGAGAGGAGGTTATGAATAGTTCCTTCCCTTCGCCTTCTCCAGGACCCTGTGAGCTGTCCAGGACTCAGCCCAGGATCTCACCTGAAGTCCCTACATGGGTCTATTCTCTGCTCATAAACTGGTTCCTTTTATGACACCACCATACCTACCAGTCATTTTGGCAAAGTGACCCCAAGGACCCAAGTCACATTCCAGGGGCTGCAGGGCTGCATTCTGTCATGCTATGGTAGGGGGAAAAAGTTTGGGGTCAGCGGGCCTCTGGCTTCCAAGGGGCTCCTGGTGCCCACGGTTTTGCAGGGCAGGAACGGAGGCAGAAGATGCCTCTCTTTTCAGGCCTTGCCCAATGCTTTGCTTTTCCCCTAGACCTTTGTGTGCACAGTTGCAACTGAGCCCCTGGAAGGTAGTTGGGGCTCCCTTCCAGGCAATATGAGGAAGCAGGCGCATGTTACAGGGTGCAGGTCTGGGTTGTGTGAGGTTTGAGGTGGGAGTGGCCACAGCACCAGGCATAGGGCCCAGCCTCCAACTTCCCAGGTCTGCGGGAGGCTGAAGGGAAGGAGTGTGTATATGGAATGAGAATAGTGAGGTGGGAAGCCTCCCCTGCCCACCCCCCTGAAAAAAAACAGAAACCCCAGCCCCCTTTCTCAGGCCCGTGGAATTTCCTAATTCTCCCTTGGAAGTGCAGTTTCCAAGTCAGCTCAGAGAGTCCCAGGGCCAGCTGTGGTTACACTCACTTCCCCTTTATGAAGGAGCCTCTGTGCCTTGCCCTCACCTTACAAGACCAGTCCCTCACTGTGCGTCTCCCCAAATTGCCCGGCTCACCCCTTCCCAGGGTAGAGTACCAGGCTTCACTCTCTCTCGCAGGAATTCAGCCAGCAGTACGGTCACAAATTCAACGTCCCGTCCCTCCCGTTTCATCCTTCCGCCTCCCACCACCTCCTTTAACCCCAGGACGACCCCCGGAGCTTCCGGAACTAGGGTGACCTTGGCAGGGCCGCCCTGGGGCTGCAAGCCCCTCCTCCTTCCACCCGCCTGGTCCCCAGGACCCCCGACCGACCCTCACAGCCCGGGCCCCCAGGCGCCACAGCCGCAACCATCGAAGTTCAATCAAGTTGCGCTATTGTCTCAGCTCCGTCCAGGTCTCCTGGGCGCCTAAGCTCCTTTCCTTCCCTTTCCCCTCCCTAGAGCCTTCCACACACTCACTCCCAGCCAAACGTCCAGGAGCTCGGAGGCTCCGGCGGCGCAGGCACTCCTCTCTCTGGCGGAAAAGCGAGCGCGGCCAAGACCCTCCTTCTTGCGGACCCCACACCCACTGCCCCGAGACTGCAGCTGCGGCGGAACTAGGGGGCTGTGGCTGGGCGGGGGGTGCCACAAACCCGACCCCAGCTCTGCGGTCTGGCGGTGAGGCCGGGGGTGTGGGGGCGCTTACCTGCGGGGGAAATTCACTGTCCTTCCGGATCTGGGCAGGGGCAGATGAAGCATCTTCCCCGGCTCAGGCGGCCATTCACCGGGTGGGCACCCAGTGCCCCCCAGGACCGCTCTCGCCCGACACCCGGGGACACCCGAAAAGGTATGAGCTGTGGGCCACGCGGAGGGTCAGAAATCGAACCCTCGCCTGCCCTCCGCTCCCTTTTCTCCCCACCACCCGGGCTCGTACTTACGGCTCCAGCTGTACTTAAAGTGACAGAGCCCCATTTCCCCGCCGCTGACTTCTGTCCCGAGCCCCAGCGATGCAGGCTGCGAGCGGGCTCTTTAACGCCCAGAGCAGGTAGACAAAGAGCCACCGCAGCCTCCTCCGTTCCGGTGGCCTCGGAAGCCTGGAGGTGCCGACGGGGCTGGGGGCTCGACCTCCACCTGGGCTGCTCTGGAATTAACCCCTGGGATGCCAGCTGCGGTCCCTTGGGCTCTCTTACTCGCGCTGCACTGGCAGGAGGGGGTGTGAGCAGCGAGTCACTTCTCTCTGGGGCACGGGTGGGTAAGGAGTTGGGGAGGCCTGGGCAGAACCTTCTCCATAGAGGGCTTTCTCTCAGCCTCCTCCTGGCTCCTTTCCAGGCTTTTAGAAATTTCTAAAAATCGGAGCATGGGTCAGTGCATTGCCTAAAACAAGGTCCGTGAAGGGGTGTGGTGGGACACGAAGGTCCGATGCGGTACATATTGCCAGAGGTTGGCTCAGGACCCTTCTGCTCGCAGCCGGGAGCCAAGTAGGATGGTGCGAGCTTCTGATGTCCTAACAACCTCAGGGGGTGGGGCCCAACATCTCTCCAGCATTCAGGAGACCAGAGATTAGGTGAGGTGTGCTTGCTGGGGGAAGACTGTGGGAGAGAAACAACAGCTCACACCACCCAACGATCTGTGCCTTTATCCAGGATCCATTTTCAGCTGACTGTTTAGGAAAAAAACAGTGGGATCCAGTAGCAGGGCCCTCCCATTGGGTTCCTCCCCACTGAGGGTCCTCCTGGTAACTTCACTCTCTTGGTTCCACAGAAAGGAGCCCTGTCGGGGAATTAGCCTGCTGCCCTCACCCTTGCTTCCTCCAGTTCTCACTCTTGGCTCCTGGAAGGGGTTAAGTGTCTATGGTTGGGTCCCAATCCCAATGTGAACTGGGCAAACTGGGAAGCCTACATTTTAGAGATGGACAAATTATACCTGCAGTTTCTTTAAGCGACAAAAACAACAGCAGCAATTTTTTAAAGCCCCCTAATGTGCTGAACTAAGATGACTTGGGACCACAGAGCAGTAGTCTCTAGTGTTTGGGCCGTTGGATGTGACTGAGCCACACATACAGATCCAGGTCACATGTGTTTTCTTAGGCCTATCTTTCCAGGCCTCGGTTTTTACAGATGTTAAGGGAGAGGTTTGCACTCCTGAACTCCTCCTCCTCGCTCTCACTGCCTTTAAAGAGGTCTGGGTGGTGCTTTGAGTCCTAGGAATAGTCCTTTCCCAAGCCCCCCAGCAATGCAGGCTGCCCCTACTATTTTCAGCCCACAGGTCAATGAACTTTGGGTAACTGGACAGCCCATCTGCCCCTACTACTCTAGCTACCCAATGCCACTGACCTGGGGCTGCAGCTCTGGGGTGATGAACCACAGTTCTTAGAGGGCGGAAAACCTCAGCAGAGGGATCTCCGTTTCCGGAGAATGGAACAGTTTAAGTTGGAGGAAGGGTCTTTGTTTCTGAGGTTGCATATTGTGGCCAAGTTTTCCAAATATGCTTGATCAAAGGGGAGTAAAGGGCTGCAGTGATCCTAGCACCAATTCCTCAGACTTCCCCCTAGCATAGGGGATAGACAGACTTTTATTCCCTTTACTCTGTCTAAGTGGTTTAGGTGGTAAGACTTAGAAAAGATGCACCAGCTCCCAAGCAGACCAGCTCTGAGGGGGAATCAGAGCAAGGCAGATGGTCCTCTCACATATTCTTCCATTTCATTCCAGGATGATGTCCCTGGCCAAACCCTATCCTGGCTCTCCTGTTCCGATAATGTCCTGAGCCTGCCATCCTCACCACCACCCAAAACAGGGTGAGCACAGTGAGTTCTCTAGGGAGGCTCTGTCCATGCAGCTGTGCTGGAGCTGGCCTGGGTCATCTGGGGAACAGCTTATAGTGACGTGCCATAAGGGATTCTCTTTAGCCTCAGCCAACATGGAATCCTGAATAAAATGACTTTGTCTCAGCCAAAGGAATGTCATCAGCAGGGGATGTTTTTCTCCAGATCTAGCTGTAAGCTTTCCATAAGGTTTCCTCCTTTGTGGTTTTCTCAGCAGGGCCTGGAAGGAGGGAGATCTGAGGCCTGGAAGGGGTAGACATAGGGGTTTACTTGGAGGGGCAGGGGTCTTGTGCATGGAGCTGAGCTGTTCCTGAACATTCCCTCGCAGCCCCCCAGAGACCATGTGGCTCGATCCCTCATCCTCATACCTGGAGGCCTGCCCACCCTGCCACCCTCCTCCCACTGTGTTTCACCTCACACAGGGACTGGAGGAGCAGATCATAAAGAGAATAAGTCTCAGCCAGTAGCTCAGCTCAGGGCAGAGGCTGTCAGCTGAGTCCCCACTGAGCATTCTGGGGTATAGGGTCTGTACACCACCTCCTTCTTGGGACTGATTCCTGAGATGCCAGAACCCAACAGAAGGCGAGGTTCCTGCTATAGGTTCCTCTTTCCTTCTTGATGAGGAGGGTAAGTCCCACAGTAGTGTCTACCTTACTGCTTGGTGGAGGTTATTGTGGGCTTTTATAGGGGAAAGAGCAGGATCCCAGAAGCATTGCTACTTAAATAAATAACATGCAAATTAGCACTTGCTATTTTCAGTCCACAGGTCAAGGCACTTTGGGTAATAGGCAGCAGCACTGAAGAGAAATGCTGTCTGGGAGTTTTTTGTGAAAATATGAAAACACGGCCTCCCCTGTCAATGGGGAGCTCCCGTGCTTGAAGGGGCCCTGACCTTCCTTGCCTGTCATGAGGGTGTGGCAGAGTGGAAGGGATATGGTGGCACAGTTGCCTTGACTACAGTGGGGATGGGGTATGGGGGACGGGCAATGCAGGGGTGACTGTGAGCATGACTGTAGCCTGGGGCGCAGGGAGTTGGGGGCAGCTGAGGGACACATGGTAGAGGGGGATGACACCTGCTGAAAGGGAGCTGGGAGTCAGGCACTTGTCCAGAAAGAAAACCCAGCCAAAGCGGGAGAGAGGAAAAAGGCCTATCTATCTCACATAGGCTTCCTCTGTGCTCCTGTGGGGCTTCTCTTCAAAGAGCCCTTAGGAGCCATGATCTCATTTGTCTCCCATGCCAGCACTCTCACAGCAGCTCTTTACAAGGGGGAAACTGAGGCATAGAAAGTCCAGGAAATGTCTAAAGCAGAGGGCAGAACGCAGACTAATATGCATGAGGTCCCTCAGCCAGATTCCTGGGAGGGCGTAATTCCCTCTTCCTTCCCACACCTTCCCCACCTAGAAGGATCTCTGGAGTCACCTTGGCTGAGGCCCAAGGTTCCTTTGGCTAAAGTTTCATTTCCAACAGAGACATCGAAAGATAGTTTATGGGAGGCTCTCCTTGTCTCCTGGAAAATAATCTCAGAGGCTGATGTGGTTGTTTAGAATGGGGTAAGAAGAAAAGGGAAAGACTTGAGAGGCAGTTTGGTGTGCTCTGAATTCCAGTGTCACTTGCCTGAGGGTTTCTGGGTTCCAGGGTCACCTGTCTGGAGCCTGATCACACCGATTTCCTGGTGAGCCCCAGAAATGAGACCCTTGAGGGGATTAGGGTCCCAAGGTAGGTATCCATAACTCTGTCCACTGACCTGCCCTCATGTCTTCTTGTTCCCATCAATCATGAGGCTATTTCATTCCTTAGATGGAAAAGTCCGTCCTTGCACAAGTTTTGGCCAGTCAGAGAACATCCCCCTGGGCCTGTGGGTGACAGCTGGGCCTGTGACTCCTCTGCATCCTAGCCAGGCCTGGTTGATAGCATAATAGCAGAGGCAGGACAATGGGCATTTTATAGCAGAGTGATTTAAAAGAGAAAGAATTAAATCAGAGTGGGGGGCAGGGAAAGGAAAGAGAAAGGAATTGGGAGAGGGACTTCAGTGAATTAACCCTTTCCATACTGTGGCAGGATCAATGGGGAATTACCTGGCCACATCCTTAATCCCAGCTTTCAAAAACCTACTCTCAGATGCCCCATTGACCCAACTGAATCCTGAGGGAATCATCTGTCATGACCTTGACAGCTGTCTAGGAAAATAATTTCCAGTCTCTGTGTAGCAGAAGTTTTCAAAGCATATTCACGTCTATGAGTTTATTCTATTCTCAGACAACCTAAGCAGGTATTATTATACTTGCTTTAGAACATTAACAGCAAGAAAGATTAATAATAGAGTGGCCTAGTTTGGCCACAGGTTTAGAAGCCACAATGACTTGGGTCCAGGTCCAGGCAATGGATTTCTTTACCATTAGCAATGCCTGTGTCTTCCAGAGTTCCTCATGCATGAGGGTGGGGAGCTTCTCTCCTTTCCTGGACCAGCATGACTGCTGTCTTTCCTCCTCAATCTCCAGGCCCTTCCTACAGGAAATGCCAGGTACCCTGGATCAGACCCAGTTCATGTGGTCAGAAAATCCAGAACGTTCGAGCCAAAAAGGACTTTAGAGAGCATCTAGTTCAAACCCCTCATTTTCACGAAGGAGAAAATTAGGCCCAGACAGGGCAAGTGACTAGCTCAAGACCCCTCCACACAACTCAGGTGTCTTGATTCCTGGGGCAGGCTTCTTTTCACTAGTCAGTGGCACCACTTCTTGCCACTCCCTCCCTGGGGCTAGTGTGGGGCTCAGATGGACAGGTTTGGAAGGTAGATGGGAGAATTTGAACTGGGGTCACTGGGAGTCAACAGATGCACAGTGGAGTGTTCCAAAGCTCAGCCCTAATCTCAGCTGAGATTTCTCTGGGGTAGCAAGTCAGCCAGCTGGAGGAAGGGGTCCTGGTCCCAGCTGTGTTACTGTTCAACAAATATTTATATAAACTTCAAGGAGACCTGACTTTCTCACCACCCCCACAGTTGGGAGGGGCAGGAGAGAGGGTAGACCCTCCACATCTTGTATAGTGAGCTACCGTCTCAGTAGTCCTAGCTGATTATCTTGCTTCCAGTATCCCAACACATCAGTGGCTTTGTGTGCTTCTGAGAACATGAGACAGAGGACCATAGGAAGGGGTAGGGGAGAGGGGCTGCCTCTCCAGTAAGGGCCTGACGGACCCTCACCCGGGGTCACTGGGCAGATGCCAGGGTGTGTGTGAGTGTGTGTGTGTATGCATGTATACAAACCCTCCACCTCAAGAGGCCAGGAGCAATCATTTCAGATCAGCTTAAGCACCCATTCCACTGCACTCCATTGCCAAATGGGATCCCATAGCAATGGGATCCATTGCTAATTTGGATCCCATATAACTGTGAAACAGAAATGACACCTCATACAATGTATTGAGAAAGTGCTGTAAATGATCTTCTTCTTCTTCCTCTTCCTTCTCCTCTTCTTCTTCTTCCTCTTCTTCTTCTCCTTCTTCTTCTTCCTCTTCTTCTTCTCCTTCTTCTTCTTCCTCCTCCTCCTCTCTTCTTCTTCCTCTTTTTCTTCTTTTTTTTTTTGAGACAGGGTCTTGCTCTGTCACCCAGGCTGGAGTGCAGTGACATGAACACGGCTCACTCCAGCCTCAATCTCCAATGGCTCAAGCGATCCTCCCACCTCAGCCTCCAGAGTTGCTGGGACCACAGGTGCAAGCCAACACAACCAGCTAGCTTTAAAACTTTTTGCAGAGAAAGGGTCTCGCTGTGTTGCCCAGGTTGGTCTCGAACTCCTGGGCTCAAGCAATCCTCCCGCCTAAGCCTCCCAAAGGGCTAGGATGACAGGTGTGAGCCATCACACCTGGCCAATGTTATCTTCTTTAATCCTCAAAACCATCTCGCCACCTCCACTTCTATCCCTGGTGTGAGCCACCATCTGCTCTCACCTAGCTAACTGCAGCAGTCTGCTTTCCACGCTTCCTGGTTCCCCTGGTGTCCCTGTGGTCTGCTCTCCTCAGAGTAGCCAGACAGACCCTTTGCAAAACATGTTGGATCACATCGTCCCTCGCCCTGAAATCCTCCAGTGGCTTCCTCGCTCTTGGAAGAAAAGCTAAAGTCCTCAGCATGGCACACATGGCCTCTGGCTACCTGGGAGCTCATTCTGGCCACTTGCCCCCTTGCTAACGCTCCTTCAGCCACATTGCAGTTCCTTGAACTTATGCTGATTCCTGCCTCTGGGCCTTTGCACAGACTCTTCTGTCTGCCTGGACAGCTCTCTCCCCAGTTATCTGCATAGTTTATCAAAGAAGCCTTCCCTGACTACCCACTCTCAAATACCCACTACCCTATCACTCTCTGCCCCTTACCCTGCTTTATTTGTCCTTATGACACACAGCACCACCTAATTTATTGCATGTTTATTTGTTGGCTTGTTTGCCATTTCTTTTTCTCTCTTTCTTTAATTTAATAATTTTTTTTTAAATACAGAAGTTTTCACAAATTTGGGTGTCATCCTTGCACAGGGGACATGCTAATCTTCTCTGCATTATTCCAATTTTAGTATATGTGCTGCCAAAGCGAGCACTGCCATTTCTTTTTTGCTTTGTTTTTTGAGACAGAGTCTCGCTCTGTTGCCCAGGCTGGAGAACAGTGGTGTGATATCGGCTCACTGCAACCTCTGCCTCCTGGGTTTAAGTGATACTCATGCCTCAGCCTCCTGAGTAGCTGGGATTACGGGCACATGCCACCATGCCCGGCTAATTTTTGTATTTTTAGTAGAGAAAGGGTTTTGCCATGTTGGCCAGGCTGGTTTTGAACTCCTGACCTCAGGTGATCCACCCGCCTCAGCCTCCCAAAGTGCTGGGATTACAGGTGTGACCCACCACACCCGGCCATTTCTTTTCATACACGAGTTTAAGAGTAATGCCTATTTTTTCTCCTACCACATCTGCAGTGTCTGGTATATATTATGTGGTCTACAAGTGTTTATCGAATGTATAAGCAAATATCACAAGGTGGGCATTTCTTTCAGATAATAACACCGAAGCACAAAGAGGCTAAGTAATGCACATAGGTAGTGAGTAGCAAACCGAAAATTATATCCAGGCCAGTTGGGCTTGAATGTTCCATCTACTTTGCTACTGTGCCTCCCAAGAGCAGGAAACTAACCACAAGGACCTGCGGAGATAAAAGAGATTGTATAAGCCAGCAGTGGTGGCTCATGCCTGTAATTCCAGCAGTTGGGGAGGCCAAAGTGGGTGGATAGCTTGAGCCCAGGAGTTTGAGACCAGGCTGGGCAGTATGGTAAAACCCTGCCTCTACAAAAACAAAACAAAACAAAACAAAAAACAAAAATTAGTGGGTATTTTAAAATTTAAGAATTAGCCTGTACTACATTTTAAACTTAGCACGGATTAAAAGTAGCACAGTGGCACTTGCTTGTAGTCCCAGCTACTTGGGAGGCTGAAGTGGGAGGATTGCTTGGGCCCAAGAAGTCAAGGCTGCAGTGAACCATGATTGTGCCACTGCACTCCAGCCTGGGTGACAGAGTGATGCTTGTCTCAGAAAAAAAAAGAGACAGAAAGAGAGCTATTGCATAGCTGTTGCCTTCCAAACTTCAGGAGTATCTGATCAGAGCTGGCGAAGGGTGGTATCTTTTAGTTGGAACCTCACACAGGGAGCTCCTTTTCCTGGCTAAATCCAGAAAACAGGGAACATCAGAGGAAAGTTCACTCCAGAATGGGCACAGGGCAGCTGGCTATCCCCCAGGGCCCCTCTGTGGAGGCTCATTGTGGCTTGGAAAGGGGCAGTGACAGCCAGATGATAAGCTCTGTCCCTGATCTTCTAATAACACTCAACAGAATGTCAGCAGTCCTGGGAACCCCAACTGCTGGAAGTCCCACCACCTGAAATTGTCCATATGGCCATGTATGTGTAGATAGTGTCATTCCTGAACTGCCCTTTGTCATCAAACCCACGGGGGCCAAGACAGAAGCCAGACATCAAAGTAGGGGAAGAATGAGAGATTGAGGCTGAGGAGAGGGGCTGGAAGAGGGTGAGCAGTCAAAGAGGGCAGGGTCTAGGTCAGAGATTTATTCCTGTCTCCCAAGCTGGAGAAGTCTCAACAAGAAAGAGAAAAGGCATGACACAGACCCCTTTAAGTAGGAGCTGGCCAAAGGAGAAGGGGTGTAGGCTGGTGAGAATACACTCGCCCTGCTCTGGGTCACACCCCACCCCCGCCAGGCTGAGCACAAGGTCACTCATCTTGCTCTGGATGGGCCCCTCCACTTCTCAGACACTCTCTGTGCCTGTCTGGTTGCCACACACCCCCTGCACATCGGCGGGCCTGTGTCCTCAAACAGTTGATCTTGTGCACACACAGCCTCTTTGTATCCAGCCACCTCTCACACACATGTTCGGATGGGTCTCACACAGTATCTGTCTGTCTCTCATTTCCACTGCTTGGCGTGCACATCACGAACCCGCTGACTCTGTTTTTCTACTGCACATGCCCCCGTGTCAGCCTCTCCTACCTTGTCTCTCCGTGATCCTGCCCTGCATATTCAGTGAGTGTTGATCTGCCTCCAGTGTAGCTATGTGCTTTCGGTCTCTATGGGTCTGACTCTTTCCTCTGGCCTGCTTTGCAAATCTATACTTTTATGCCTCTTCCTGTGCTTGTTCCATTGTCACACCGATATGTAGATAACAACCATTCAGTCCTTCAGCATCTTTGGACCCCTAAACCTTTATACTTCAGTAGGTAGTTCCCTCTGCCTGGCCTGCTGGCTTTTCTTCAGCTGCAGTGAATGGCCTTTTACTGCCTGGCCAGAGACATCTGATAGCCCAGAGGCCAGAGCTGGCCCCTCGTGAACATCCTGGGACAGCTCAGCCTTTGAGCTAGAGGCAAACAAGGACTTGTATTCACAGAGGCTTGGGTTGCTCCTTCTGCCCTTGGACCAGAGTTCCTGACTGTGGGTACTTTGTGGCTCCCCAAAGCAAGACTCTATCCTGGAAGATGGAGAGGTCATGTAAGGGCATTCCAGGAGGGGGTCTCTAACAGTGATTCATTGGTCAGTGGACAGCATGGCCTGAGAACCTACACTGCTAGGTGTTGAGGGGACACAGAGGGAGAGAAGGCCGAGTCTCTGTCCTTGGGAAGCTCCTACTCCAGTGGAAGGCCTGTGATCCCTGCCCCTGACATGCTCACAGGCTTCAGGGACACCAGGGCTGCACACAGAGGGAAAGGCTTCAAGGAGCACATGGTGAGGCAGCAGGTGTACTGGAACATGCGCAGAATGCCGGGGGGAGAGGCCTGGGTTCTGCTCTGGTGGGGCCAGTTTGAGTTATGTGATCCTCCCAAGCCAGTTAATCCAAGTTCCAATTTCTTCACTTGTAAATTGGGTGGGGGATGGGGGGAGAATATCTAATTCACATTAAATAAAATAATGCCATATTAGTGTGTGCAAACCATGCATGCTAGAATCATAAAAGTGCAAATTACTGCAGTACGCATTATGCACACAAGTGCCAGGACAACCCAGAGTCCAGTGGGATGAATCAGGAAAGGCTCCCTGGAGGGAGGGGATTTGGCAAAGATGGGTGGGCAACTGGACTTCACCACCCAGGTGGAATAGCTGGCCATAGATGATGGCCTTTGTAGCTTCGGTTTTCTAGGAGCAACCAAGGGAAGGGATGGATGTAACATTTACTGACACCTGCTGCATGCCAAGTGTTATTTTTTCAGATGGAGTCTGATCTCAGCTCACTGCAACATCCACCTCCCAGGTTCAAGCAATTCTCGTGCCTCAGCCTCCCGAGTAGCTGGGACTACAGGAGCCCACCACCATGCTCAGCTAATTTTTGTGTTTTTAGTAGAGACGGGGTTTCACCATGTTGGCCAGGCTGGTCTCGAACTCCTGACCTCAAGGGATCTGCCTTGGCCTCCCAAAGTGTTGGGATTACAGGCGTGAGCCACTGTGCCCGGCCACCAAGTGTATTACATACATTATATTTCACTACATGCTAAAAACAATCCTATTGTCATATTCATATTCTCGCTTAAAATAGATAAACAGCTTTCCCAGAGACTCAGAGCTGGGATCTGAACACCAGGCCTGTCATACTTCCAAACTTGTGTTCTTTCTGTAATATCAGACTACATGGAATTTTCAGGTACCACACAAGCTCAGCTGGCTTACCACAGAACATAAGGAGAAGGTTGACAATTAAAGAGGGGAGACAGTGGACAGGTAGACAGGTGGGCAGAGCTGGTGGGGGAAAAGCCAAGATCATCTCAACAGCTTCCTCGACCCTTACACATCCTGACTGTCAACCAAATTGCATGTCATCACACTAGGTGAAAACTCCAGCAACTCAATTGTAGGTTACTAGGACACACTAGGGGGAGGACCACTCCTGAGCTAGCATTAGTTGCCATGGCAACCAGAATATATCCAGCAGCCCCTCTGGAGTACCTGGCTTACTCCAACTTTTCACTAACCCTGTTGGGTTTGAACAGACACTGTTATCCAGATTAATGCTGCGTAGACTGAGGGGTGCTGCCCACTATTTTAAGAATTAAGGAGGCTGGGCACAGTGGCTTACCCCTGCAATCTTAGCACTTTGGGAGGTCCAGGGAGGATTGGGGATTGCTTGAGCCCAGAAGTTTGAGACCAGCCTGGGCAACATAGTGAGACCCTGTCTCTACAGTTTTTTGTTTCTTTGTTTGTTTGAGATGGAGTTTTGCTCTTCTTGCCCAGGCTGGAGTGCAATGGCGTGATCTTGGCTCACTGCAACCTCCACATTCTGGGTACAAGCGATTCTCCTACCTCAGCCTCCCAAGGAGCTGGGATTACAGGCGCCTGCCACCACACCAGGCTAATTTTTTGTATTTTTAGTACAGACGGGGTTTCATCGTGTTGGCCAGGCTGGTCTCCTGACTTCAGGTGATCCACCTGCCTCAGCCTCCCAAAGTGCTGGGCTTATGGGCATGAGCCACTATGCCTGGATTTCTAAAGAAAATTGTAAATATTAGCCAGGTGTGGTGATGTGTGCCTGTAGTCCCAGCTACTCAGGAGGCTGAGGTGGGAGGATCATGTGAGCCTAGGAGGTAGAGGCTGCCATGAGCCGTGATTACACCACTGAACTCTAGCCTGTGCAACAGAGTGAGATCCTGTCTCAAAAAAAAAAAAAAAAAGGAGTGTTTTGAGAGCCAGTTCACATCTGACCCAGGAATCTAACTCCACACCTTCCTCTCATCTTTCCTTGCCATCTTTCCTCTTTATAACTGGTGGTGTTTGTGTCCCACCTATGCTCCTCTGCAGTCACTTTTCCCGTATGTGCTGTCTGAGCACAACTGCAGGTACCTGTGACTCAGACTCAGGGATTCCTCTCAGCCTATGTGCAACAGGCTTGAAACACAGACCCAATGCCCTCTAGGAGCTGCTTGCTCTCAGTCAATAATGAATGGGAGCTGACATATAAATACCCATGCTTCCTTGACCTTCTGGTGGGGCAACACTGAGGTGTATTCGATGTCATCTCCTAGAAATCCGTAAGCCCCAGTTGCCCACAGCAGTAACCTGCACATGAACATAGCCTGTAGTGACTTCCTTCTCTTCCCTGACTCACTTTCCCACTCCTATCAGCACTTTCCGGGCACCTGCCAAATAAACCACTCACACCCAAATCCTTGTCTCAAGGTCAGCTTCTGGGGACCCGGCCCAAGACATTGTTCATATGCAAGAAACATGTTTGAGTGAGGGACTGACAGCCCAATTAGCCAAGTCATGATGGGAAAGAGGTCATGGCTACTTGTGTGATTCTGTGTGCAGTGAGTTTAGCTATTTGCACAACAAGCACATGCTGTTCTCAGCCCAGACCCCAAACCACAGATGGGCACCATTTGCTGCACGAGAACATTGTGTGAACAGGTAAAAATGGGTCAGGACAAATCCATCTTTCTTGGCAAACAACTTATTATGTCATTCTTCCTGTGAGGATCAGAAAGACCATTTTCAAGCATGAAGGTTAATACATTCTTTGTCAAAGAATGTATTACCATCTAGAATGTGTCTGTGACAACTTAGGTCCAGCAGCTTGCTAATGTCTATCATCAAATGGCTGATGGAGAGCCAGCATTTGTTAAGCATTTATGATATCTAATGTAAGAGCAGTAACTAATTTAATCCTCACATCAATCTTACAGAGTAGGCACCACTTCTCTCCACAGTTTTCAGCTGAGGAAACAAGCAGAGGGAGGTGAAAAACTCATCCAAACTCACAGAGCTAGGAAGGAAAAGAGGATACAAACACAGGCAGCCTAGCTGTGAGTCTTCACTCTAAACCATGCTATGGCTCTGCCCATCTGTGGTATGCCTGTGTTGATAAGCCTGTTCTCAAAAGTCTGTTTATTTAACTGCACGCTACAGGATTAAAAGACTATCAAGACTGTGTTGCCAAGCATTCCTTGAAATGTAAGTCAAAGCCCAAATTTAATGTCCTCATCTTCCAAGTTTAAGTAACCTTATTTTGATACTCTAGCAACCCCTAATTAAGACTGAAGCCATCAGCTAAATGAACAGACCACTATGTTGAGATCAGAATAATAGATTTCTGTTTTATTTTATTTTATTTTTTGAGATGGAGTTTTGCTCTTGTTGCTCAGGCTGGAGTGCAATAGCGTGATCTTGGCTCTCTGCAACCTCTGCCTCCCGGGTTCAAGCGATTCTCCTGCTTCAGCCTCCCAAGTAGCTGGGATGACAGGTGCATGCCACCACGCTAGCTAATTTTGTATTTTTAGTAGAGATGGGGTTGCATCATGTTTTTGTTGGTCAAGCTGGTCTCAAACTCCTGACCTCAGGTGATCCACCCACCTCGGCCTCCCAAAGTACTGGAATTACAGGCATGAGCCACTGCGCCCAACCAGAATAATAGATTTCAAACTGACAGCTCTTTATACTTTTCAAAGCACTCTTACTATTCTTTTCCATTTGATCCTCTTAAGGCAAAAGTGATTACCTTTTTCACAAATGAACAAACTAAGATCAGAGAGGACAGGTGACTTGCTCAGTGCCACAGCAAGTTAGAGGTGTGCTTAGGATTGAACTCCAGATCTCAGAATTAGCCCAGTGCTTCTTCCCCTACACCACAGAGAAACATCAGCCAAGGCTGTGTGTATGAATCTGGAGTCAGCATTCTAATTGTTAGATATTATCTTCAATGAAGCAACAGCCATCGTCTACTTCAACTACATACTGCTTCCTTTACTATGGACCCAGTAAGTATCCCACCTTTCTATTTTATGTTAATTTTTAAAATTTAACTTTCTAGAGACAGGGTCTTTGTTGCCCAGGCTGGTGTGCAGTGGTGTGATCATAGCTCACTGCAGCCTCAACTCCTGGGCTCAAGGGATCCTCCCTCCTCAACCTCCTGAGTAGCTGGGAGGGACCATAGGCATGCGCCACCATGCCTAGCTAAGTTTTAATTTTTTTTTGTAGAGACAGTGTCTTGCTATGTTGCCCAGGCTAGTCTCAAGCGATCCTCTCACCCACAGTGCTGGGATTACAGATATAAACCACTGAGCCTAGCCCACTTATTATTATATTTTTTTTGAGAGACAGAGTCTTGCTCTGTCACCTGGACTGGGGTGCAGTGGCACAATCAAAGCTCACTGTAGCCCTCAACTCCTGGGCTCAAGTGATCCTCTTGTCTCAGCCTCCCAAGTAGTTGAGACTATCCATAGGCACGTGCTGCCATGCCCGGGGTCTCATTTTGTTGCCCAGGCTGCCTACCTCCCTTTTAGATTTGAAGTCCTTTCAGGAGAAAAACTGAGTTTCCTTCCTGAACTTGAATGTTGGGTCCTCCCGAGGATGGCCCCCTACTGTTCTCTGCTTCTATCCTTGGGTTCCATGAGCAAAAACTAGGCCTGGCCCAGCTGTCCTGCTAGGCGGGATTCCTAAAGACCTATCAGGAAACAGACAAGGCAAAGGCAGAAGAAGAAATAAGAAGTGGGACAACTCACCTCCTCGTCCATTCAAATTCAAAAGGGGTCTCTTCTCTTTGTACAAACCGCATAAACCCAGTGCTCATTGCAAGAGAATTCTTATCAATGAGGGTGGCTGGGCTGGGTCTGAGAGTCAGACGTGAGCCCCGTGGGAGGGCAGTGAATGCAGCTCCTTCTCAGGAGGGTAGCTGCAGAGGCTGGGGCGCTGATGGTAAGGCTGGAAGTGTCTCTTTAAGGCTTGAGCTCGCTGATTCTGGGAGCACAGAGCCAGCCTGGGAGAAGGCAGGGGCCTACAGTTTATTTTATTTGACATTTTTCAACGTCAGGACACTTCAGAGCCAAGGAGGAAACGAATCCCATCTGTTCTGAGCCCCCAAGCACAGTTCAAGAGGACAGGCTGGGGAGTGGAGGAAGGGGTGCTGAAGAGAAAAGAAGACTGGAACATCCAGCCACACGCGGAGGGCAGGAAGCAACCTGATGAGGGAGCCAGGGTGTGGCAGAAGTTGCCAAGGAATCCTTCTGTTCGGACACACGCTTACCACTCGCTCAAGATGGAGCCTGCTGACTCTGTTTAATGCCCTGTGGCCCTTGGCACAGGTTGCAGGACAGCAGTCCTGCCGGGGCTGTGGACCTCACACCTCTATGTAACGTGAAGGGCACCCTCTGGAGTTGTGGGACTTGGCAGTAGTGTTGCTGCGTTGGTCTGCAAGTCCCCATCCATTACTGCCACCCAGCTCAGACACAGCTCACCCATTCACATACACAAAAATGGACACATTGAGAGGGAAACCCACGTTAAGGTAAGGAGCAGATGGAGGGCCCTCTGACCTCCTCCCACCAGGCACGTGTTGCTCCCATACTCAGTGCCTGCATCCACCTCTGTATGGGTACCCATCCTCTATTCCCCTCCCACACCAATGGATGCCAGGGATGGAAGGACAGATGGCTGTGAAAGTTATCTTCTTATTTAGATTAAATTCCAGACCTTCCTATTTTTAGAAAAACAAATTCCTTTTGTATTTCCAAGTGGTAAAAATGGCCCGAGCTGTCATCTAGGACAGTCAGCAGCCAACTCGAAGTTGTCTGCAGTGTCATGATTTGGATATTACCCTGGCAAGACTACTTCTAGTGTCAAGCGGGTGATCAGTCTAGGTGCCAAATTTTAAGAGGATCATTGACGTCTTGAGAGCTTCCAGAGGAGGGTGATCAGGACAATGAAAGGTTTGAAAAACTGGGTCATTTAAGAAAGTACTGAAAAAAGCTAGCGACATTTTCTTTTTCTTTTTGGTCTAGAGAATATTTGAGCTATATTAAGAACATGTTGAAATACTTGGATGAAGACTTACACCCTTATTCTATTTTTCCCAGATGACAGAATCTGAATCAATAGGTAGATGTTACAGTGAAGCAGATTTCAGCTGAATATTTAGAGACTTTCTTATAACTTAATTCTATATGATATGGAATAAGCTTCCCATCACTGTGCCTATGCAAGCCAAGGATGAAAGACTGTCTGTCAAGGATACTGTAGATAAGATTATTGTACTAGATAGGAAGATGGGCTAGTCTAAAATTACTGAGAAGCTTTAGAAAAATGTGGCTTTCTGGGTAGCAGAGGTTCTGCATTGGTAAGTCTGAGGTTTAGAATTTGTATTTCTAAGGAAACCCCATCAGCTATAAAACTCTTAGAAGAAAACATAGGGGAAAAGCTGCGTGGCATTAGATTTTGCAATGATTTCTTAGATATGACACCCAAAGCACAGCCAACACAAGAAAAAATAGATAAACTGAATTTCATCAAAATAAAAAGCTTTTGTGCATCAAAAGATACTTCTACAGAATGAAAAGGAAACCCAACCCACAGGATAAAAAAAAATCTCCAAATCATATATCTGATACAAGGTTCATATCTAGCATATATAAAGAACTCTTAACACTCAAAAAGAAAATAAACAATGCAATTTAAAAATGGGCAAACGACTTGAATAGATATCTCTCTGAAGAAGATATACAAATAGCTAACAAGTACATAAAGATGTTCCATATTACTAATCACTAGAGAAATCAAAATCACAATGAGATAACCACTTCACCTCCATCAGGATGGGTTTTTTCTTTTTTTTTTTTTGAGTCAGAGTGTCACCCAGGCTGGAGTGCAGTGGTGTGATCTTGACTCACTGCAACATCCGCCTCCTGCATTAAGGCAACTCTCCTGCCTCAGCCTCCCGAATAGCTGGTATTACAGGCACACAACACCACGCCAGCTAGTTTTTGTAGTTTTGGTAGAGATGGAGTTTCACCATGTTGGCCGGGCTGGTCTCCAACTCCTGGCCTCAAGTGATCTGCCTGCCTCAGCCTCCCAAAATGCTGGGATTACAGGTGTGAGTCACCACGCCTGGCCAGGATGGCTATTATAAAAAACAAACAAAACAGAAAATAGTAAATGTTGGGGAGAATGTGGAGAAATTAGAACCCTCATTCATTGCTGGTAGAAATGTCAAATGGTGCAGCCATTGTGGAAAATGGTATGGTGGTTCCTCAAAAAAAAAACAAAAAACAAACGAACGAAGAAACCAAACACATAGAATTACCATATGATCCAGCAATTCCATTTCCAGGTATATACCCAAAAAGAACTGAAAGCAGGGACTTGAATAATATTTGGACACCAATGTTCAGAGCAACATTCTTCACAATAGCCGAAAGGTGGTAACAACCCATGAACAGATGAATGGGTGAACAAAACGTGGTGTATACATACAATAGAATAGAGTTCAACCTGAAAAAAGAATGAAATTCTAATGCTACAACATAAATGCTCCCTGATGACATTATGCTAAGTGAATAAGCCGGTCATTAAACAACAACAACAACAACAAAGACTGCACGATTCCACTTATATGGGTTACCTGGAGTAGTCAAATTCATAGAGAGAAAAAGTAGAATGGTGGCTGCCAGGAGCTGAAGGGAGGAGGAAAGGGAAGCTACTGTTTAATGGGTACAGAGTTTCTCTTTGGGGAGAAGACAGAGTTCTGGAGATGGACGTGATGATGGTTACACAGCAGTGTGAATGTACTGCATGCCACTGAACTGTATACTTTAAAATAGTTAACATAAAATGGTAAATTTTATGTTATATGTATATTACCATGATTTTAAAAAATAAATCCTTTTTTAAAAAACATGTATGATTATTCTGGCAGCAGCATCAGAGTCACTTTCTTCCTTCTAGTTTGCTGACTTCAGTTGGA
The DNA here is from genome assembly GCF_024542745.1 of Macaca thibetana thibetana. NCBI lineage: Eukaryota > Metazoa > Chordata > Mammalia > Primates > Cercopithecidae > Macaca > Macaca thibetana. The sequence continues at coordinate 161,490,187 of NC_065578.1, forward strand.
AGAATTTGCCTTCTTTGATTTGCTGACTAATGACCCTGAAAGGGGCCTGGTCACTGGAGGGAGTAGGGAGAGCTGACTTGAGACTGAACAGGGGCTTGGGAAGAACCCTTAAATGGATGATCCCCCCACAGATAAACAGAGTGTGGAGAAAGCGCCAGAATTACTGTCATCTTTTATGGCTCGCTCGGATAGCTTGAAGCCGATTATGTCACCCAGTGGGGAGAGATCAGTTATTCTGCTGGCCCAGTGCTGGGAGCTCTTGGGAGATAGAAAAGTAAATTGCAGCAGGCCTGACGGGTGGGAAGGGGTGTCGCAGCATGGCTGAGGAGGGAAGCGCTGAAACTATCCCTACAGGGAATAGTCCTATCCCTTTTATGACTAGAGAAACAGTTTTTTAAGAAATAGGACATTTTCTAAATTATAACATCTAGATGGAAACCACAGTGGGGATGAGAAGACCAACAGGAGGCTGAGCAAGGACAGCTCAGGTTTGCATGTTCACTTAAAGAGTCGCTGGAATCCAGGTTGCCTTGTTACTAATTAAAACAACAACACCACTTAACCATGAAAACATATAATTGAGGAGTGACTGTTTACATTAAATTACTGGGATTATAAGTTGATTCCCTTCAACTCTGACTTCTCAGATGGCCATGTTTACAGTCCTGGCAGGGAAGTTAACAAACTCGTGTTAAGGGTTACTGCTAACTGAAGGTTGACCATAAAAAATGCATGTGAAATGATCTTGTAAACTAGCATCACAGCATACAGTGAGGTCTGCTTTATGGATATTGTCATGACAATTGATTCTGCGTTCCCCATGCAAACTCCAGGCTTCCCTGGGCCTATAGCTGGGGGCTGTGCAGGGAAGGCAAGTTCTTATCCATGCTAGTCTCAGTGAACTCTAATTTTAAAAAAATGGATTCAGGAGCACACATACTGTCCAGAGGAAAGAGGATAAAACAAGGATGTTAGAGGGGGGATAAAGAGGGTCTTTCCTACCCTTTCCCCCTGCATTCCATGCCCCCACACCCTATTATCTATGCCCTGGGACTGACCAGTTGCTACTAGATCTGTCTTCACTGCTGATTCTGAGTGAGTAGGACTCTGGTCAGACTACACAAAGCTGATGGTAAGAATAGTGTCTCTCCATCAGTCTGGCACTCTAATAACAAAAATAATAATAGCAGCAAATAATAGCTATCATTTAGTGAGCATTTACAATAAGCCAGGAATTATTCTAAGTACTTTACATATATTAACCCATTGAATCCTCATCATAGCCCTGAAATTAGTTCTACTATTATCTGCATTTGACAGATAGACAAATGAAAGAATGCCTGGGGAGGTTAACTAGTTTGCTCAAGCTCATACAGCTAGTTAAGAGCCGGAAGTCCTGCCACCTTCCTCAGACTGGGATGTCTCCAAGCAGGAGTCCTGTACCTTCCAACACTTGGGGTATTTTCTGCCATGGCCATCAGGTGGGTTGGTGGGGTGAAGGGCTCTCAGAGGGGTTTCGTTTCCATCAGTTTGGGAGCTGTACTGGGCAGGGGTCCCGTCACCTCCATCAGTCTGGGAGCTGTGCTGGGCAGGGGTCCTGTCACTTCACCTGTCTGGAAGCTCCCTAGGGTCTGGGGCTATGGTCCTTCTAACACATGGGGGACTTTCTAAAGACTCAGCCCCACAGGGCTTGTGCCACCCTCCGCACCTTTCTGGGATTCTCAGAGGAGGGTAGCAACCTGACACTTCCTCAGGCAGTGCCTGGCAGCTTCCTAGGGCAGAGGCTGTGTGGAGCAGCTCCTCACACACTTTGGCTCTCCTTCCTGTCCAGCACAGGCCTCTGACCACAGAAGGAGCTCAGGACCTGTGCACTGCATTGCTTTTCTCTGGTCTCAGCTCCAGGCTGGCGGATCTGAGCATGAGCGTGAGGTTGGGCTGGCCCCTGGGATTTAGCAGGCAGTAAACAACTCCATTCATGCGTCAGTTGTTTTGCTCCAGAGCAGCCTCATCAGCTGGACAGGCCCTAACCAGATCCCTCCAAGTTTCTCCGCAAGGGTGGAGATGGGGGTGGGGAACAGTGGATGGCCTGGAGCTTGGCTCTTGTCTTTTCCGAGGAGAGGCTACTTTCCACTCCCTTGAAGTCTGAGATTTTTATTGGGGAGAGGCAGGCCCTGGCAGTAAGATATTAAGTCCCTGAGAAGGAAGGGAAGAGGTACTGCTGCTACTTGTATGGCCCCTTGGCGGAGGATGGTACCAGCAAACCAAGAAGGGAGAGTGGAAGGCAGTCAGCTGAGAGGTACTCCAGAGAAGCTTCCAGAACCACTGCCTCTCTCCGGTCTCCAGGCTTGGAAGAGTGGGCCAGGATCCCCCTAAGCCCCCAGCACTTCATTCTTCCTATCCTCTCTTCTATCCTCTCAGACTAGGAGAGGACAGCAAGAATGAAGTGCTAGGGGCTTGAGGTCCTGGCCAACTCTTCCAAGGTTGGAAGGCACAGGCACAACTCTGTCAATTAAGGCAGAAAAAGAAAGAAGATGAGGGTCCCTGCAGGGTAAAGGGCAGGAAAGAAGGGTTTGACATGCTGGGTAGGGATTAGGAAGTTGCATGATTGGTAGAAGGTTTGCAGAGGAAGAAACCCAAGGAGCAGAGACTGAGGACCACAGGGGTCGGATACGGAACTGAGGAGTTAGGAACTCCTGGCAAAGGAAGTGGAGCTACTGCTGCTACTCTCTGTTTGACTAGCGATTTCACCTACATGCTCTCATTTTCTCTTCTTAGGTAGATAGATATGATGTTAATATACTTTTTTTTTTTTTTTTTTTTTTTTTTTTTTTGCAAATGGGAAAGCAGATATAGTTGTCCAGGGTCTACACAGAGTTCGCATAAGAGCTGGGAATAAAACGCTTTTCCAAGGCTCTTTGAGCCAGTTTCTTGAGGGCAAAGAGCCAGGGAGGAGGATGACAGAATGACAGCCACAGAGACCAATGAGAGGGAGGCGCCTTCATTGACCAATCAGCTCCTCCGATGTAGGCCCTGCCCACACCACACCCAAGTCTAGAATAAACCACATCGAATTTCAGAGGCAATAACAAAGTGTACACATCACACTTTTGTGTGCTTTCGTCGCAGCACAGCAAACCAAAACCCCTGTTTTGGGTTCCACTCCACTTTTAAGGCATCCCATCCCAGTGGTCTTTCCACCATCCTCCCCGCGCCATCCAAGAAGGCCCTGCGCTTACCCGGTAGTGATGTCGTCGTCTTCCGTCATGGTCTTGCCCATGAGGTCACTGTCGCTCATGTAGCCGGACTTGAGGTCCACCTCATCTGAGTCCAGGGACTCGACCAGCTCCAGGCGGGAGATGTGGCTGAGCTTGCTGGGGCTGCGCATGGGCATGGTGTGGGAGTAGTGGGCCCGCTCCCCGTGCATGTACCAGGCGGGCGTCCCCTCGGAGCGGCAGCTCCCACCCACAGAAGGTGCGTCACCAGCCTGCAGCCGCGGACTGGACTGGCCGTAGCGCCATGAGAGAGGGGACGAGCGGTTGGAGAGGCTGGACACGCTGCGTGGGTTGGCGTCATCGCTGTCATAGCAGGTCGTCTCCAGGGAGCTGGGCAGAGAGCAGAAGGCACTACTTAGTCCTTGGCACGGCCGCTGTGTGCTCTGTCCCCTCACACGCACCCCAGCAATGCCTCCCCTCCACCTACAGGCCCTCTCACCTCCTCCCCACCTGCCCAAGCTCCACCTCCTCCATGAGGCCTCTGATTGTGTGTTACCTTTGTAATAAGTTATCTGTTTGACAAAGGAAATGATCTTAAGTGGCTAGGGAAGCAATCCTGTATACTGTTAAGAGCCTAGATTGTATAATATGACCTGGGTTTGAATTCTTTTTTGCTATTTGTTAGTAAGTGAGCTCAAGGAAAGTAATTAACTGAAGCTTCAGTTTCCCCATCTGTACAATGAGGATAACGGCATAAGAGCTACCTTACAGAGTTGTAAGGATCACATATGTACAGATGGAACACAGTGCCTGGTATATGGAAGGGGGCAACAGATCTAGGGGCAAGTGGGAGAGACTGGTCACTTGAGCTTAGAAGGCCTTGATCATTTTGTTAAGGATGTGTCCATCATCTCTTTTCTATTAATTAGCTGAGGGCTAGCTGATTCCCAAACATCAGATATAGGAAAGCTGAAGTAGAGTGCAGAGGATAGGAAAAGTTTTGGGAATCTTGGCTGTATGGCAGGTCCCCAGTAAGACTGGTCCAAGCCACAGGCCTAGGGCAGCAGGGGAAGTAGAGCCTCCCCAGAGAATAGGGCAGCCTTAACTGGACAAAGGAGAGGACACAGGGAACCCGACATGTGGGTGAAGCCGAATGTCCAGAGTCTCAAGCCTCAGGCCCTGCTAGACCAGGCCAGTGAAGCAATGCCCAGGTTAGTGCTGGATGGCCTGAGACTAGGGGAGCCTGGGGGCCTAAGGAAGGAGATAGGAGCCGGGGGGCTGCAGAGAGGAAATACAACTGGAATCTGAAGGGGTGGCTTGCACTTGGGTTCAGGCTGAGCCCCATAATTCCACCTAGCCTAGCAGTGGGGTCAGCCTAAATCAGCCTTAGGCAGGGTCTCCATAACTTGTCCTAACTTAAGCCAGACAGGACTAAGTAAGTGAAACGGGGTTTGGTGGCCAAGAAAGCTGGGGCAACTGAGGCAATCTGTGGCTGGACATGAGTTGTCTGAACCCAAGCGATCATTGGTCTGTGAACACATCCATTGCTTAGCCACTTTGGGGGCTGGAATGGGAGTGGGACATTGATTTTTCCATTCTGATTTCTATCAAGTTTCTTGAAAAAAAGAAAAATTTCCAAAGTTGTCTCTATTGGACCTGAAAAAATATGGTCTTATTTTCTGATCAGCAGCACTTGAGGGATCCAAACGCTCTTGAAACTGAGTGTGCTGAGGTCCTGGCAGTAGTCCTGTGGGCAAGATGGCGGAGGCTCTGGCCGGGCAGGGCAATCAGTGGCGGCTGCTTCTGAACCTCTGGAGGGCTTCCTGACCGGGTCCATGCCCAGCCGCTCCCCTCCTGGCCCTGCCAACTCTTTTTACTTATTTATTTATTTTTGACAGGGTCTCACTCTGTTGCCTAGGCTGGAGTGTAGTGGTACAAACACGGCTCACTGCAGCCTTGACCTCCTGAGCTCAAGTGAGCCTCCTGCCTCAGTCCCAAAGTAGCAGGGATGACAGGCACACATGAGCACATCCTGCTAATTTTTGTATTTTTTATAGAGATGGAATTTTGCCATGTTGTCCAGGCTGGTCTCGAACTCCTGAACTCAAGCAATCCTCCTACCTTGGCCTCCCACAGTGCTAGGGTTACTGGCGTGAGCCACTGCCCCTTGCTTCTGGCAGCCCTTTAGGAACCCCTTTGTGTTCTGCAGCTCTGCCTTGTACAGTGTCTTGTTTCGGCTTCTAATTACCGTGGATCTAGATATCACATCTCCTTGGACAGAAATGGACATTCCCCAAAGCCAGAGACTGTGGTGATGGTGTGACTTTGCCTGCCTTGCTCACTCACGACTGTATTTCAGCACTTTGCATGGCGCCTGGCCTGCAGCTGGTGCTGAAGAATGAATCAAAGAGGAGCAAACCCACGATGGATGTGTAAATAAAAAGCAAGGAAGTTCTCATCAGAAAACTCAGGCCAGGGCCCTATGCAGTAAGTGCTTGATAAAAGCAAGCTGACCTTGACCACGGGATGAGACATGGGAGGAAGAGGATGATGCTAACCATACTGAGAGGGTGGCGGAGGTCTCCAGGGGAGCTGGTTTGGGTAGTTAGCCTACACCATGGTTATACACTGGTGTGGGAGTGAGGGCTGCACTCAGCATTTGTGTTCCTCAATTCTATTCCTGGCCTGCCCCTGTTTAGTTCTTTGTACTAAAAGTCCTCTTCCCCTATTCCACAGCTCTCTCTTTTTTTTTTTTTCAATTCCCCTAAACACATCTCTAGACATCTCTAGACCTAAGCTGGTGAGGAGGATTCTAGCTCAGATCCTCAGTTCTTGAATTCCAGCCTGCACCCACCCTTCAGGCTTGCCTCTCTCTGGGGAGGACACAGTTGCACTTCCTCTCCAGTCACAGTCTGACCCAGACTTTCCTTGCTGGGGGAAATGAACCAGTAGAAATAGAGGAAGCAGCACAGCAGTAAAGGCTTCTGAAGAGGAATGGAATCTAGTTATCCTGGGAGTTCCTGGGTGAAAACAGCCTTGCAGGAAGCACACACTAGACTATAAGCTCCAAGGATAAAGCTTGTGTGTGTTCTGGGGAGCCAGTGCCCAGCGCTGCGCCTGGCACACAGCTGGCATGGGTTCTGAGCATGCTGAGTACAGAACCCACCCTCATCAGCCAGTGTGACTCTGGCAGGTGCCTCCCTGCCCCCAGCCTCATTCTCTAACCCAGGGAGTATGTATATATCCTGCCTACTTCCAGGGCTAAGGGAAGGGCTCATTGATAGAAAGCACTTTAAAAAGTAAAAGAGCCGGTCGGGCGCGGTGGCTCATGCCTGTAATTCCAGTACTTTGGGAGGCTGAGGCAGGTGGATCACCTGAGGTCAGGAATTCGAGACCAGCCTGGCCAACATGGTGAAACCCCGTCTCTACTAAAAATACAAAAATTAGCCAGGCATGGTGGCACGTGCCTGTAGTCCTAGCTACTTGGGAGGCTGAGGCAGAAGAATCGTTTGAACCTGGGAGACAAAGGTTGCAGTGAGCTGAGATCATGCCAAGGCACGCTAGCCTGGGAGACAGAGACTCTGTCTCAAAAAAAAAAAAAAAAAAAGAGCCATAAAAAGTCAGGGAATCATTGTTTTGGCCATCAGTGTGGAACACGAATAATATAAACCAAAGTCTAAGAGAGGAAGTGGCTCTAGGTCCACAGTAAACAGAAAAACCAGCTCCGGGGCTCTTGGTTCCTTTCCTATAAAGGGAGGCAGAAGCCAGAGGCCTTACACTCTCCCCCTAAACCAGTCAGCATTATGCAAAAGGCTTGATTTAAGCCTCCCCTTTCCCACTAGAAGCAGAAAACAAATAGCGCCTGCCGAGGATCAAGCTGTCCGGCTTAACGGAGGGGCTGGGGGCTGGCTGCTCTGAGTCAGTGGCACCAGGAGGCTGGAGCTGCTACTTCTGTCCCACTCCTGTGAGTCATTCATTTGGGGTGTGACCCTCTCAGCAACTAAGCACTTTCTGGCTTCTTTGGCATGAGGCTGGTGGGTGACTTGGTGCTGAGAGATGTTCCAACAATTTCCTTGGATGGGGAAAGGCAGATGTCCAAGATTTCATCCGCTGGGTCCTAAACTGATAAGCCAAGCTCTGCCAGACCCCTGTTTCACTTGGGTTCCTGCTGGGGGCTTAGGGCTATGAGGGATGGCAGCAGGGGACAGATGTAAGGGGGTCCTGGAGCCCCCACTTGGTCACCTCCCTTTCAGTAGTCAGGGATCTGCTGGCCTGAGCAGAGGTAATCCCCAGAGAGTTTTGCTTTATCTTATCATTGAAAATATTCGAGATGTCTGGGAGTAAAGGGCTGAGTGTCCAAGATGAGGGCATGGGCTGGGGATAGGGGGAGGAGTAGTACAAGGAAGGAGAAGAAGAGTCTTCTAAGCAGGAAGAACTAGAGCCAATGGCTGGAAGCTACTGAAGACTAAATGCAGTTCCACATCAGAGTCACTGCAATCCCACAATGCACTGGGGTGACTGAAAGGCAGTGAGTTGGCCGGGTGTGGTGGCTCACACCTGTAATCCCAGCACGTTGGGAGGCCAAGGTAGGTGGACCACTTGAGGCCAGGAGTTCGAGACTGGCCTGGCCAACATGGTGAAACCCGATCTCTATGAAAAATACAAAAATTAGCTGGGCGTGATGGCACACAGCTGTAATCCCAGCTACTTGGGAGGCTGAGGCAGTGGGCGACAGAGTAAGACTCTATCTTTAAAAATAATAATAAAATAAAAAGCCCATGTTAAAAATAAAAAAAGGAAAGTAATGAGTTCTTTGTCATTGGTGGTAAGTAAGTATGTCCATGGGTGGGCTCCCATCCTCAGAATCCCAAATGGCCACACCCTGGGTTAAAAAAGTCCTTTACCACTGCCCCTGTGTCCCAACTTTGCTCTCAATTTTCCGGCCCCAGGAGTTGGAGAGGAGTCTACTTCCAGTCTAACTGGGGAGGCTTCCTAGCCCTCACACAGCCTTCCTGCCCCACACCCCCCATGATTTCCCAATCTGGTGGTCTGTTCTCCCTCCCTCTGTCCCCAGAGCTTAGCCCAGCCCTCTGCCCCACTTGGAGCTGACAGCATGAGCTCATCTGGGCAGTCCAAGGAGCCAGCAAGGGAAATTCTGAGTCACAGCAGAGCCTGTGGCCAGGACTTTGCTCCAGAGAGAGGTGCCGTGGGAGGGCTAGTGCCCCATGCAGCTGGAGGCTATGAGGTCTCTGCAGGCAGTGGGCTAGGGGGACACACCTAACAGGGCAAGGAGCTGGGTGACACTGTGTGGGCCCCGTTGAGCACTCAAGCCTCCCTCAGTGGCTGGTAGAAGAGGCCAGGGGCCACCTAATTGACACAAGAGTGAAAAGATCCAGGTGTTGAAAAGGGAACTGATTCTAGAACCCTAGTTTGATGGAGACTCAGGAACAGGAAGACAGCATGTAGTAAACCTTCTCTTGACAGATTGAGGAGACAGAGGTCTAAGGAAGGAGATTGACTATCAGAGATCACACATTGAGCTGTGTAATGGCTCCCACTTCCTGGCTCCTAGACTAGTGATTTTCAAGCTGATTTGCTGAAATGAAATGAAAAGCTCAGGCACAAGCAGATGGAAGACAAAGCCAAGCTTCTCTTGTTGAGATAAATGGATTTCCTCCTCCTTCCGCAGTGGCTCCACGCATCAGGCCACCTGGCTGACCTGACAGAGGTGTGGAGGGACCCGGGGGCCCTGCCCTCTAGAATGAGGTGGAGAGCCAGGAAGGCAGAGGGCGTGACCGTCTCCGCAGCTCGAGCTTACCTGTGAGTCACCTGGGACCCCCGCAGGCTGGACATGGTCTCTTCCAGGTTTTGTCGGAGATCCAGGACATTCTGCACTGTCCTCTTTCTCTGGGACTCTGGGTCTGGGAGGGAGAGAAGGAAGAGCTGGGTGAGTGAAGAGGACTTAGTGCCGGGATCCTGGGGGTCAGGAAGTGGAGATTGACAATGTCCCCAGGAGGCTAGTGCCTGGGCCATGATAGTCACCTCCCTCCTCCCTTTCCCAAAGACGACCAACAGAATGGGCCCTCTCAAAGGCCCTGGGCATGTGCCCTTGAGCCCTCTGAACCCCAGACCCTGGCAGGGGGTACAGGCATGGGTTTCTGTGTCTGTGCACTGCTTTCAGAGCCCCCAGGTAACTGCCTCTGCCTCTGGCTTTGTTTTGGGGAGGCCCTGCTTCTCACAGCAGAGGTCTCGAGCAAGATTTCTCATGGTTGAGATAAGCTAGAACATCTGCCTGAAACCGCCTCTCCAGGGTCGTGCTGGTAAATGTTTAACAACTGACTCTCAGAGAAAGGGGACACTGATGTATAGTGTTTGCCAATGTCCATGGTATAAAGCCTCCTATCATGGCCACTTTCAGTCCACCAATCTGATGTCACTGACCACAGTGTTAGGAAGAGGTGCTAACAATCGGCTCTGGGGAACCAGTACAAGCTGGCTTCGGCACACCTAAGCCCAGGCATGGACTGGTAACATCTGGGGTTGCTCTATGGGGTCCCGGGAAGTTAGTTCAGATATAGCCCCCTAAAGGCCAGGTGGCTGGTGGGAGGTAGGAGGGATGAGCAGTCATTTTCTGGAGCTTGAACTGAGCTCTGGGCAGTCCTCACACAAGTGGTGCAATCCCGAGTGAGGAGGATGCACGGGTGTGACCCAATCCTCAGAATCCCAGATGACCAAGAGCCATTTTATTCAACCCTGCTGTCCAGATATTAGCCTGGACAGACGAGAATCTACAACAGCAAACAGAGTGAAAATAACATCCAAATGACTGAGAGGTGCTTGAGCATGAAGGAACTCAAAGAATGTTCTCCTTCCTTCCTTCAGGCCATCCAGTGAATCTTTATCAAGCACTTACTTCATATCAGGCACCACCCTGGGCCTGAAGACAGTATGATGAAGAGAAGCTGGCTCTGCCCCATGGCTTATCTTTCATTTTTGGACCTAAAGTCATGAATGGAACCAAGTCCCCCAGTACCTCCCTAAAAGACAATCTGCAGGAGAGAGTAAGGGAATGACAGAAAGATGATGGCAAAACAACAGAGAAAACCCCAGAACTCTGGCTCTCCAGGCTACTCCCTTTTCTCCTCCATCCCCAAGCCTTCTGTCGCTGCTGCAGAGGCCAAACGCCCCCTCAAGTCCCTCCTCAGCCCACAGACTCCGCAGGAGTGTAAGGTTCTTTTAGCTGCCAGAGGGAACATTTCTGAATCTCTTTAAGAGGTTTTATTCTCCCAAGACTAAACTCAGGCCGGCTGGCAGGCGGCTTGACTGTCTTGTCAGGGAGGGGAGGTTGGGTGGGGTGGGCAGGGAGCCTGCGTTGCCCTCTCCAGAGGCTTTTGGGCACCTTTTCTGAAAACTAGCTCCACACCCAAGCCCAGCCATCCCTCCTTTCCCCTCCCAGGGGGAGCTTCTCCACTCCCACCATCCTCTCATGGTCAGCACCATGAATCCAGGCCTCCATGCTGGTGGCAAGGATCAGGGACAAATGGCAGGCCACCATGCCAGTGGCCTAAGCTCTATCCCCAGTCCTGGCATCACTTCTGTGGCCGCCAATGCCTATTTATCCTGGCAAGTGTCACCTTGTAAGCTGCTCCATGGCTTTAATTGATGGCTTGGCGTGAAACACAGACAGGGTCAATTTTTTAGACTCGCCAAGAAATAAAATTGAGTTCTAAAATGCCTATGTGGGGACTAAGAACATGGTGCCAAGGTGTGGGTTACTGGCCCAGGGTGATGCTTTTTATGGGCTTGGCAGAGATGAGGGACAGGCACACACATCTCCAAGGGGTGTGTATTCTCAAAGAGGAAGGTGATCAAGAGTTACTCAGAGACTTCCGTGTGTGCCAGATCCTTTGCATGCATTATCTACTTGAATTCTTGCAACATTTCTGGGAGATTTGTGCTACTGCCCCATTTAACAGATGAGAAAACTGAGACTCAGACAGAACAAGTAAACTGCCCAAGGTCACACACCTAGCATGTAGCACAAGGCAGAGTTGAGCCCAGGAAGAAACTCGTACTTGTTTTGACATATCACAGGGCATCTCTGCACTAGTAGCATCAAGCATGGCAACTGTTGTATACAAGGTCCTTAGGTCTCGAGCAGTGGCTCATGCCTGTAATCCCAGCACTGTGGGAGGCTGAGGCCAGAGGATTGCTTCAGGCCAGGAGTTTGAGATCAGCCTGGGCAACACAGGAAGACCTTGTCTCTATTTTAAAAAAAAAAAAAAAAAATTGGCCAGGTGGTTTATGCCTGTAATACTAGCTATTTGGGAGGCTGAGGCAGGAAGATCACTTGAGCCCAAGAGTTCAATACTGTAATGAACTATGATCACACCACTGTACTCCAGCCTGGGCAATAGAGTGAGACTCAGTTTCAAAACAACAACAAAAAAAAAAAAAAAAAAAAAAACAAAGAAGAAGATGCTTAGTGAACATTTCAAGAATGGATGCTACCACAGTTTTTTTTTAATTTCCAAAAACCCATGAAAAAAAGTAAAGGGATACATACATGTCACATTAGGAAAACGTCTTTTTTTTTTTTTTTTTAAAGGAAAAATGTTTAAACCACATAGTAGCCTCAGGAGAGTCACGCTGCATTGCCTAATGCCCCAGATGCTCCAGATGGGAGTCATAGACATCTAGGTCACAGGTTTGACTCTCTTTCTCCATATCTCTTTCATCAAAGACCTCTATGCTAGCCCTCTTCCTCAATTCCACATCAGCAGAGTGTGGTGGGACTACTTCAGAGTCTCCCAGGCTCTCCAAACCGCAAGGGTCCTCAAAGTCGCTCAATCCTGCTGTCTCTGGAGAGCTGGGAGGCTGAGGTCCAGGAAGTAGGGACTAGCTGGAGACCACAGAGATGCTACTGGAAGAACACTGGACTCCAGGCAGCTTCCCCACGGGTATAGATTTGGGGCATACAGGGGAGGAGGTTAGGGCAGGGTTTGGTTTCCTTGGGGGTGACCAGGATCTGGTCTCTGCTCCCAGGCCAGAGGGGCCCTGCAGAGGCTGCACCCTACAGCTCCCTCTGCTCCAGCAGTGGCCCCTGGTGGCCATTGTGGGTATGCCGCTCTGCTTCTCCAAGGCTCAGCCCAGGGTGGGTCTGGAGGGTTGGGGTTCCTGGTAAGTCTGGCTTCCTCCACATTCCTGGGTGACAGACACATTCCCGTGGTGGTGCAGCACACAGTCCCAGGCCAAGAGGACTTACTTGCATATAAAAGAAAGGCCTCCAGAGCTCCAGAGGCTGCAGAGGGGCCTAGGTTGAGGGGCCAAGCTGACATTCCCACCCATGACCCTGAAGGTGAATTTTTACATTTTAGCTTAAACACATGAGTAAGTTACATTTCCGAGGGAATTTACTTCACCTGTCAACCCTTATCCATTCCTGATCTTCACCTTACCCCACCTCTGACCACCAACCCATAACTAAGCTTCACCCCTTTCTCACCATCTCCTGGGAGGGTGAGGATCAGGGATCAGGTGAAGGTATCTAGGGCTTATGATACGCTGTGATAATGAGAAAAGTAACCTAAAACTTCAATGGCTTTTTTTTTTCTTCTTGAGACAGGGTTTCACTCTGTCTCCCAGGATGGTGCGGCATGATCACGGCTCACTGCAGGCTCACCTTCCCTGGGTTTGAGTGATTCTCCCACCTTAGTCACCTGAGTAGCTGGGACTACAGGCACGCCCCATCACACCTGGCTAATTTTTGCACTTTTAGTAGAGACGGGTTTTGCCATGTGGCCCAAGCTGGTCTCGAACTTCTAAGCTCAAGCGATCCTTCTGACTCAGCCTCCCAAAGTGCTGGGATTACAGGTGTGTGCCATCGTGCCCGGCTAATGTCTTGTTTTATTGGCTAAGTTGAGATGCCCTGGAGGCTGCTTCCATGTGTCTCTGTCAAATGTTTTGCTCTGGGTGTGGCACAGGCCTGGGGACAAAACAGAGTCCAGACATGGCAAAGATGGAGAGGGAGTCTTGGTAGCCCATCCCCTTCCTCAGTACACCTAAGTGAAGGATGTGCTCAGACTACTCCCATCTTACGTGGCACCTTTGTGCAAACTAGAACTAGGTACTCTCCAGTCCAACCCACCTCTAGCCAGGTCCTAGTAGAGTACAGCGTTCTCCTTCACATGATACCAGCCAGGATGCCACCCTCCCAAACTTACTCTGGGGGCCTGGGAGTGCGTGCTGTCTTAGCTCCTACAGAACAGGGTCCAGCTGCAAGAGTGGTGTGAGTGTCTGTGTGTGTGTGTGCATGCATGCACGTGTGTGTGAGAGAGACAGAGAGACAAGTAGGGTTTGAGGGGGGAAGGTGGCAGGTAGGGCTCCTAGCAGGCCCCAGGGAGAGACAAAGATCAATGGGGAGGAGCTCATGATGTTATCCTGGGCTGCCCCTCCAAGCCTTTCCCTGAAAATGGAGCAACTGGGGAGAGAATGTGTGTGCTACTCAGGCTCAGAACAGATGCAAGAGTCTCTCCCAACTCAGTCATCACCATGGCAATTCACAGTCACCACAAACAGCAGCATAGCCCCAGCATGCACTGGGGCATCGGAAGAACGGGATGGTGTTTCTTTCTACACACTATTGGCTCTTACACAAGACCACAGAGAGAGCATACTGTCCATGTCAAGGGTTTTTGGGCAAGGACTAGCAATCAAATACACTTGACAGACAGGTGCATGCACACACAAATCAAATAATGCCCAGCTACTCAATGTTCAACACGAGGCATTTTCCATGTTATTTAATTTGAGCCAGGAGACTGATCACAAGTCTTTTTGACTCCAGAGCCCTTGTTCTTTCCACTACAATACGGTGTTTCAAAATACATGCACATGCCTCCAGATATACACACCTACTTGTGGTCCAGCCTGTAGTTTGCAGAAACCCTCATAGAATTCTGCAATTCTGCAGACATATGCACGGAGAGATTTCTGTGGACATATCTCTCATTGTATGGGGAAGAAGCAAGAAGACTAAAACGATGCTAGAGGAAGAGAAGTAATTTAAAGGACAGCCGAGGGTGCACTGTGAGGATGAGGTAAAAAGGGTCTTTCTCTCTGTCCCAGTGTCAGAACAGGGAAATCAGGCTTCCCCAGGAGGGCAGGACTATGAAACTGCTCATCAAGAGATGGGGACAGTGATGTAGTGGCACGAACATGGTCCTTAGATTCAGAAAGACCTGTGGTTCAGGTCCTGGGACTGCCCCCTTCCCAGCTTGTTCGAACAAGCCATCTCACCTCACTGCAGTTTCCTGCTCTGGGAAAAGGGAACGATACCCGCTTGGTGGGATTGCTGTGAGGCTTAAAGAGCTAATTCACAAACATGCTTATAGTACAGTGCCTGGCACACAGTAGGTGCTCTATAAATGGTGGTTTTTATCTGTCAGAAGGCACAAAGAGGTGGGTGAACAATGGGTGCACCCTCGGGCTGGCACTGAGGCTGGCCCCTTGTCTGTTTCATTTCCTGATGGGTGGTGCACACCCCTGGAGGGTGCGGCTCAATGGACCCGACATTCTCTTCTGGGACCTTGCTTTGGCGAGGTGAGACCCTCACTCATACCTGGAGTTAGGGGTGGATGAGGTAGTAACAAAACCTTGTTTCTGTGTCATCAGGCCTGACTACCACTCTGTGAGGCAATACAATATCTTCAAACCCGTTCCCTTGGGGCCAATCTTAGCTGTGGAGTATCATGAACCTCAGGGGCCCCCTCTGGCCTGCAGTCTAAAATCTGATGTAGTAATAGGCGGAGAGCCTCCAACTGAGGGTAATAACCCCCCAAAATTCAGAGAAGTTCAGGAAGAAGGAGACTCACGGGAATCCATCACCCGGCAGTCAAATTTCCCCAAGTTCTATAAAATTTTAATTATTGTCTGGCAATTAAGTAAACTGCAATAACTGCCTGTTGAAATCTTAATTATTTCCACCAATGTTTCAGATCCCCCATTAGTGGTTTGGCCCAGGGCAGAGGCCACAGAGGACTGCGTTTGCACCTGACTTCTAGACTGGCTTCTGCTGTGAGTGGCTGGATGAGGTGGGAACCAATAGAAGGAACGGAAGTGAGCCAAAGAAAGAACGTTTTCAAGTCATGGCACTTCAGAGCTTGAAAGGATCTCATTTTGTACATGGTGGTTTTGGGGGTGGCAGTGGGGGAACAATAATCCCTCAGGCCCAGAGGGGAGGGGCCTGCCCAGTGTCACCAGGTTGTGAATGGCATGGTAGCTATCACTCTTGGCTCAGGGATCTTTCGACCAGCACTCCATGCTATGGGCTGGGGTTGAAACACACAGAGATGTGTCACCAGAAGAGGTGAACTGCAATGTAAATTCATCGTGTGGGATGGTTTGGGACTGGATCCCAAATCCAGGCTAGGCTAAATGGTCTGGAAACAAGGATTAAGCAACATAAGCAACACAACACGCACACGCACACACACACACACACACACATCCCTTCTTAATAACTCTCAAAAAGAGAAAGAAAAAACTCCTTCCTGACCCTGTTAGACCCCTAGGGTGAAGCCTGGGTCAGTGGGCATTTATCTGCCTGTCTCACAACCAGCATTTGTTGATGATCATCTTGTGCTTACAATGAGTCAAATGTTTTTGGGAATCGTTTTTATTTCTCTCTCCTCCACTCAAGGACATAAACCTTCAAACTCCAGCCAGGCAGAGCATTGCAGGCCCACCTCAGTGCACCCCTTGGTCTAACGATAAACTCCAGGTCTCTACCCGCTGCTCAGAGCTGGAGTAGGAGGGTTCTGCTGGTTCTTGCATCCAGTGACCTTGCATTGATTCACTGCAAAGGCTCCATCCTACAGTGTGGCTGGGGGCAGGTATGGAAAACTGACAGATAACCCAGCAAGCAAATCCCCTCTGCCTTCAAGTAGAGCACAGTAACTGTCACTACAGTGACTCCATCCCTCTCTCTACCCTTTTCTTCGCCATCTGATGACCCAAGAGGCTCTAAAACAGATGCTGGCAGGCCCCCACACCAGAGGCACCCCATTTCCATGGAGGATGCAGGCAGGGGACTATTTGTTCTGTTACTAATCCTATCTTTCCCTCATTCCCCCACTTAAGTCACAATATTGTCAGAGGCAGTTGTCACTGAACCCCCGCAGCGTGGCAAATCTCATGCTTCTTGTAGTTGAGTGCTCCTGCTCCCCAGGGGAGCTCCCAGGGTTTTCCTCCTTACCCCAGAGAATCCTGAACCATCTCAACCAGCGAGTGGGCTGAACTGGAGCCCAGCACTCAGCGGCGCTCCTGTTGTTTGCTGCATGGCAACATACACCCAGAAAGAGCCAGGACTAAAGGACTAATGTGTTGGCCACATGGGTGTGTGAGGCAAGGAAAGAAAAACTAGGAAAGAGAAGCAAATCTGGGACCAGAGAGAGAAGCGTGCATGGCCACCTCAGCCTGGAACTGCCAGGCAGGTCTCTTTCCAGATCACCTACTGTTTTGATTTTCATTGAGTGACATGGCTTGGATTAGGAACCCTTGGTAATGCATCTCCACTGGGCACTGGGCTAAGAGGAATCGTAAAGCAGGGCATGCCAGCTGGACAACTTAGAACACATAAAGAGGGTGGGGGGCGGTGGCTTATGCCTGTAATCACAACACTTTGGGAGGTAGAGTTGGGAGGATCCCTCGAGCCCAGGAGTTCAAGACCAGCCTGGGCAACACAGCAAGAGTCCAACACTATAAAAAATAATAATTTTTAGAGTTCTAGCTTGGGAGCACACATGACTTAGCTGTGGGAGCTAGGGAGAATCACTTCCCCTGTTTGGGCCTCAGTTTCCCTATCTACAAATAAGAGAGTGGGAGTAGAGGACACCCAAGCCCCTACCCAGTTTTGACAGTCTGGTTCTATGGTTTTGTACTTGTCTGAAGCCCATAAAAGCATCTTTTCTCTCAGAGTATGTTAAAAAGGCAGATAACAGGGTGTCAACCCCCAGAGCTTCTGATTCAGCAGGAAGGAGATGGGGCCCAGGAATCCTCGTCTTTGCCAACCCCCACAGTGGAGGGTGTGCTACAGAAGGCCACATTTTGGAAAATCCTTGTCTCGTTGCACACCACCAGTATTGGATGTCCATTACAAAACCAGGGCTTGACTTCCTGATGTCAAGTGGCTACGCAGAGTGTCCCTGGCCTTCAGAACAAGTCTACTCTTCAGGCACAAGCCTGTTCTCTGGAAAAGCCCCCTCCTTCATCTCCAGGCTTTGGATAAGAGAAGCCACCTAGCCACCTCAGGCTTGCAGCAAGAGGACCCATCCCCAGTCCAGCCCCGGCCAGGTCCTCTGGGGGCTTTTTGCTGAGAACGGCCACAAGGGGGCGCTGCCGGTCCTCAACCGGCTGTGGCCTTGCTGCGGCTGCAGCGCAGCGAGGTGGGCAGCGTCTCGCTCAGGCTCCGGAGCCGCCGCCCAGGTCTCTCTGTCTCTCCCTCAGTCTCCTGCTTAGCACAGTTCATTTCCTCCTGGGACTCTGCACTCCTAGGGCTGACAGCCTTTCTGCAACCCCAGGCCTCGTGGTCAGGCTGGGAGAGCAGCCTGAGTTTGCAGTATCTATGATGGGGAGCCCACCCGGTTCTTGGGGAGAGGGAGCAGGGCCTGGCTTCTGGGATTAACCAACCAGCCTTGGGCACCAGGGAGGTTCTGCGGACCCACGAGCTCCACTTGGTAAGCCCTGATTCAGGGCCAAAGTTTCCGAGAGGTTCCAGCTGGCCTTTCTGCTCCAATCCCCTGGGGAAGTATTAAATAGATCAGCGTTCAAATCCATGCTCTGAGGCCTCACCTCTGCTCCTCCGCAGTGTTCTTGAGGCTGGGAGCTGCCTGATGAGCTGGGAGGAGAGTCACCCCGCCCCCTCCACCACAGTCAGCCTGACCCTTTCTGAGGAGTGGCAGCCTCTCTCTGCAGCAAGCTGAGGGCAGGCAGTGACCACAGGGCAGCCCCACGCGAATGGTTAGGTCAGGCCGAAGCCTGTTACTGGACAGCCCAGCCCTGCTCAGCCCTGTGCGTAAGTGCAGCCTTTGGCAGCAAACTTGGGCCAGGGAGATGAGCTTAAAGTTCCAGGAGAAAGCCACTTAATATTAAGCAGCAATATCACCTTAGGAAAGGACTTGCCAAGGTCAAGGGTGGTCCATGAGGAGGACTGTGGGAGCAGGAGAGGGTGCCTGGCCTCGAGCCCTGTTTGGAAGGAGTGCTAGTTTGCTAATCCTGCCTTCTCTACTTCAGGAGAAACCCCTCCCTGCCCCATTTCCTTGTGAATGTTAGATTATAGGATCAGAATGTTAGGGTATAGGATCAGATAGCAGACTCTCGAACATATTCTGTCTTCTCTCATTTAAAGACTTGGACTCCCAGGCTGGGCTCGGAGGGCAGGCCTCCTGCAGAAGGTGGCCTGCCTGTCTCAGCCTGGAGACAAGGCCCTCTGTTCCCCAGCAGGCCCTGACTTTCCTGCCCAGTGAACCTCAAGGTTTACTGAAAATGTTTTCCATTAGTGATCCTGCCCAGTCCCTTCATGTGACACCCTGCTCCAGAGAAGTCACTGCTGCTGGGAGCTGGGAATGGTTGTTATAGCAACAGTTTACACAGCAGAGAGAACCATCTGCAGGCAAATGGGGACAGGAGTGGGGAGGGGCTGAGTCCAGGTGTGGATGACAATTGGAGGAGGCCCTGGGGGATTTCTGGTTGTGACACTAGTAAGATAAGTATTGGCTAACTCTTCTACAGGGCTGGGTACCAGGCACTATTCTAGCAGCTTTATGTATATTAGCCCATTTAATCTTCAGGACAACTCTTTGAGATAGCCCAGTTATTATCCCCATTTTACAGTTGAGAAAACGGAAGGCCAGGGAGGTTGAGTAAACTGTCCAACAGCAAATGGCAAAGCCAGAATTCAAACCCAGATAGTCTGACTCTAGAGCTGCATAGTCCAATGTTGTCACCACTAGCTAGAATGGAAAGAGAGACAGAGAGAGAGAGAGAGACAGAGAGAGAGAATTCACACACCAAAATTCACCCTTTTAAAATGTACAGTTCATTTGGGAGGCCGAGGCGGGTGGATCACTTGAGGTCAGGAGTTCGAGACCAGTCTGACCAACATGATGAAACCCTGTCTCTACTAAAAATACAAAATGAACTGGGCATGGTGGTGCACTCCTGTAATCCCAGCTAGCTACTTGGGAGGCTGAGGCAGGAAAATCGCTTGAACCTGGGAGGCGGGGGTTGCAGTGAGCAGAGATCGCGCCATTGCACTCCAGCCTGGGCAACAAGAGTGAAACTCCATCTCAAAAATTAAAAAAATAAATAAAATGTACAGTTCAATGATTTTTAGTATATTTGCACAGTTGTACAACCATAATCACTATCTAATCCAGAATATTTTTATCATCCCAGTAAGAAGCCCTGTGGCCATTAGCAGAGACTCCCTGTTCTCCCCTTGCTCCAACTCCTGGCAACCACCAATCTACTTTCTGTCTCTATGAGTTTGCCTATTCTAGACACTTCATGTAAATGTAATCATGCAATACGTGGTGTCTGGCTTCTTCTACTTAGCACAACGTTCTCAAGTTTACTCCATGCTGTAGCAAGCATCACTACTTCATTCCTTTTCATGGCTGAATGATATTCCATTGTATGGATATACCACATTTAGTTTATCTATTCATTTTATAGGCATTTGGGTAATCTCAACTTTTGGCCTAGTATGAATAATGCTGCTAAGAAATTCATGTCCATGCTTTTATATGGATGTGTGTTTTCATTTCTTTTGGATGTATGCCTAGGAGTACAATACTGGGTCCCATGGTAATTCTATAGTTAACATATTGAGTAACCGCCAGACTCTTTTCCAAAGTGGCTGCTCCATTTCTCATTCCCACCAGCAGTGTAGGAGAGTTCCGATTTATCCACACCTTCACTGACACTTGTCATTTTCTCTTTTTGATGGCCATGGAGTATGTGTGAAGTGATATCTTACTGTAGATTTCATCTGCATTTCCCTAGTGACTAATGATATTGAGCATCTTTTAGATTTAAATTAACTGAAATTAATGAAGTTTCAAATTCAGTTCTTGGGTTGCACTAGCCACATTTCAAGTGTTCAATAGCCACATCATTACACCAGCTCGTAGCTACTGCAGCACAGATACAGAAGTTTCCACCACTGTAGAGTTCTCTTAGAGTCACTAGTGTTGGTCTGTGCTAATATCACTGGTTCTTTTTCTTCTTCTTTTTCTTTTTTTATTATACTTTAAATTCTAGGGCACATGTGCGCAACGTGCAGGTTTGTTACATAGGTATACATGTGCTATGTTGGTTTGCTGCACCCATTAACTCGTCATTTACATTAAGTATTTCTCCTAATGCTATCCCTTTCCCATTCCCCAACCCCATGACAGGCCCCAGTGTGTGATGTTCCCCACCCTATGTCCAAGTGTCCTATGTCCATTGTTCAATTCCCACCTATGAGTGAGAACATGCGGTGTTCGGTTCTCTGTCCTTGTGATAGTTTGCTCAGAATGATGGTTTCCAGCTTCATCCATGTCCCTGCAAAGGACATTAACTCATCCTTTTTTATGGCTGCATAGTATTCCATGGTGTTTTATGTGCTACATTTTCTTAATCCAGTCTATCACTGATGGACATCTGGGTTGGTTCCAAGTCTTTGCTATTGTGAATAGTGTCACAATAAACATATGTGTGCATGTGTCTTTATAGCAGCATGATTTATAATGTTTATAATATTTTTTATATTATAATTATATATAATTACATATATAATTATAATTTATAATCCTTTAGAGCAGCATGATTTATATACCCAGTAATGACATGGCTGGGTCAAATGGTATTTCTAGTTCTAGATCCTTGAGGAATTGCCACACTGTCTTCCACAATGGCTGAACTAGTTTACACTCCCACCAACAGTATAAAAGCATTCCTATTTCTCCACATCCTCTCCAGCATCTGTTGTTTCCTAACTTGTTAATGATCGCCATTCTAACTGGCGTGAGATGGTATCTCATTGTGGTTTTGATGTGCATTTCTCTGATGACCAGTGATGATGAGCATTTTTTCATGTGTCTGTTGGCTGCATAAGTGCCTTCTTTTGAGAAGTGTCCACTCATATCCTTTGCCCACTTTTTGATGCAGTTGTTTGTTTTTTTCTTGTAAACTTGTTTAAGTTCTTTGTAGATTCTGGATATTAGCCCTTTGTCAGATGGGTAGATTGCAAAAATTTTCTACCACTCTCTAGGTTACCTGTTCGCTCTGATGGTAGTTTCTTTTGCTGTGCAGAAGCTCTTTAGTTTAATTAGATCCCATTTGTCTATTTTGGCTTTTGTTGCCATCGCTTTTGGTGTTTTAGTCATGAAGTCCTTGCCCATGCCTATGTCCTGAATGATATTGCCTAGGTTTTCTTCTAGGGTTTTTATGGTTTTAGGTCTAACATTTAAGTCTTTAATCCATCTTGAATTAATTTTTGTATAAGGTGTAAGGAAGGGATCCAGTGTCAGCTTTCTACATATGGCTAGTCCGTCTTCCTAGCACCATTTATTAAACAGGGAATCTTTTCCTCATTTCTTGTTTTTGTCAGGTTTGTCAAAGATCAGATGGTTGTAGATGTGTGGTGTTATTTCTGAGGCCTCTGTTCTGTTCCATTGGTCTATATCTCTGTTTTGGTACCAGTACCATGCTGTTTTGGTTACTGTAGCCTTGTAGTATAGTTTGAAGTCAGGTAGTGTGATGCCTCTGGCTTTGTTCTTTTTGCTTAGGATTGTCTTGGTAATAATGCAGGCTCTTTTTTAGTTCCATATGAACTTTAAAATAGTTTTTTCCAATTCTGTGAAGAAAGTCATTGGTAGCTTGATGGGGATGGCATTGATTCTATAAATTACCTTGGGCAGTATGGCCATTTTCATGGTATTGATTCTTCCTATCCATGAGCATAGAATGTTCTTCCATTTGTTTGTGTCATCTTTTATTTTGTTGAGCAGAAGTTGAAGACCTTGAAGAGGTCCTTCACATCCCTTGTAAGTTGGATTCCTCTCTTTGTAGCAATTGTGAATGGGAGTTTACTCATGATTTGGCTCTCTGTTTTTCTGTTATTGGTGTATAGGAATGCTTGTGATTTTTGCACATTGATTTTGTATCCTGAGACTTTGCTGAAGTTTCTTATCAGTTTAAGGAGACTTTGGGCTGAGACAATGGGGTTTTCTAAATATACAATCATGTCATCTGCAAACAGGGACAATCTGACTTCCCCTTTTCCTAACTGAAAACGCTTTCTTTCTCTTGCCTGATCGCCCTGGCCAGAACTTCCAACACTATGTTGAATAGGAGTAGTAAGAGAGGGCATCCCTGTTTTGTGCCATCACTGGCTCTTTTTCTATAAGGTGTTTGCCTTTGGTGCACTTTCAAGTTCATTTTACAGAGGGGGCCCATCTTCAGTGGCCCTGCCACTAAGGCCCAGAATGAGTTAGACAGAGACTTGCCAGATAATACATATTTGAGTTCGCGGCAGAAGAAAACCAGTAGCAAAGGTAAGTACAGGCTTTTGTCATTTGGCTTCACCCACCTGCCCCCTCCCACTCCTGTGCAGCCCTCCATCCCCAGGCCTGCCCCTAAATCCCTGACATCACTTCCTTTCGCAGAACCTACCCGTGGCCAAGTGACAAAAGGCACCTCCTCTGAAGATGCCACTCTTATGATGGGAGTAGATCTGCCCATCACACCCCTGCCTGCACTGGAACTCAAGCAGTCAGGTCTCCTGGCTACAGACCTTTCCTGAGTTCTCCAAACTAGGCCTTTGCAGTCTTCTATGTAGGATGTCAATCCCACATGATTCCCTTGGAAGTGGCTGCATTTCAGATAGGAGACACGTCAAATGAGCGAACATCACTGCCTTTGAGCACCGATCATCCACCAGATCATGCAGGGCTGTGCCCTGACCAGCAGCCACTGGCTTCCACTTAGCCACTGTCTTAAGGGTTCTGAGTCCACCCATACAATAGGGACTGCCCTCAGGGAGCTTACAGCCAAGAGGCTGGCATGTGCAGTTGTGGTCAGGCATCATCTGTGCATGGGGTCCAAAACTTCTGTTGGGGACTGACTAGAAAATGATACGATGGGTGCGTTGGAGGAGTCAGAGGGGAGGTCCTGGAAGAGGTAGTCAGGTGATCTGAAACAAAGGAAGGGAAGGAGTGAATCTGACCACAGACAACAGGTCAAGTCTCAGGTTTAGGAAGGATACAGCCTATGCAAAGGCTGAGCCACAAGAGAGGAAGGACTGGCTCTGGGCATCAGACGACGGGAGGCCACAGGACATGGAGCGAGGGAGTCTTCTTCAAATCCCAGCTTTACCACTAACAAGCCCTGTGACCTTGGGCAAGGTATTCAACCTCTGGGCCTCAGTTCTCTCACCTATAAAATGAAATACCAGCTGAGCTGTTGTTTAGATTTCATGTCTTTCTCCTCCTGGCAGGCAGAGACCTGGCATATTCATTCCGAATCCCATTCTGACACCTCAAATACCGTGGGTGCTCCACACATTGTTTTAAAGCGACACCCTAGGAGAAGAGGTGTGGTTTGGGGATGGGAATGTGATGGAATAGGAGACAAAGCAGATATGGCAGGGTGACTGGGCTGCTGGCATAATGTCTGGCCAGCCTGTGTATGGACCAGTGTAGACAGCCCTGCTGCAAGCCTGGAAGAGGCTGAATGTTAAAACTCATCAAAAGTCAGAGCTGGCACAAGCCTCAGAGGTCATTTAACAGATGAGGAGACTAAGGCCCAGTGGAATAGCAGTGACTTGGTCAAGATGACACAGCCTGCTGATCTCAGAGCCAGGCTTGAGGATAAAGAAGGAAAAGGTCGAGCTTTGAGGAGGATTATGAGAGAGAAAGCTGGGGGCAACGTATGAGCAAGGCAGGGCTGCCCAGAAGGCGGTGCTCCCTCTGCCGTTCACACCTCCCTCTTCCCCTGCCCCACCTCAGCTTGCACAGCATCTGCTCCTACATGAAAGAGCTGACATCCACCCCGCCTGGCTGCCTCCCTGGAGGGTTCTCACTTCTGGAAAAGCCTGCTGTGTCACTGATCCCTTTAGCCTTCTACTGCCCACCACTGGGGACCCTGTGACTCAGCCCATCTGCCACCAACATGGCCCCCCATTTCCAGGATGGTCCCACTGCTCGCCAAGAGGACTCAGCTTAGACTAAGGCCGCGGAACTCCCTCAAGGGCTTGGGCACCAATTGAAACAAGTAGGAGCTAGGTTAGCTTTAAGGGAGACTTCCAATTAAGAAGGCAGAGAAACCCTACAGTGAGACTTAATAAGATATACTGAAGAGTTTTTGCATTTTAAAAAATTTTTTGTTTAGTGAGCATCAGAAGGTGAGAAAAGCAGGCAATGTTCTGAGGCAAGAAGGGAAGGAAAAGGAAATAAGACAGTATTTCCTGAGTGTGTGCCATGCATGGTGCTAAACACGAATATGTATTCCGTCCTTGTAATGCAGCGGCCGAGGTGAGTATGAGTACCCCGATTTTCCAGATGTTTGGCTCAGAGAGGTCAGTTAACTTCCTAAGGCACACAGCTTGTAGGGTAGGGATGTGAATCCCAGTCTTCTCCGAAGTCCATGCTTTTTCTAAAACCAATGATACATGACCAAAAAGACAACAGAGGCGAATGCCAGGAGGCCCTTCCTGATCATGCTGGAATCGCACTCCTCACAGATCACAGAATGAGGCCTGTCCTCCACTGCAGGCAATGAATGAGATATAGAATTGCCAGAAGACAGGGAGTCATGGGCCACTGGCCAGGCCAAGCATTTCTCCACCTCCAAGACGTCGGGCTGCCAGCCAGTCCAGGCCTCACTGGCAGTCACTGCTCCTGTCCAATGCTTCCTCGAGGGAGCCCTTTCTCCTCACTGGGCTTTGTCCCAGCTCTGAAACCTGTAAAGCTTCTGGCCTCGGAAGAACCTTCCTAGAGCGTCTGGCAGGCAGGTTGTGTCGCCTGCTTGCCAAGATCCATGGCTGCTCTCAACTGCCTAATCAGATCATTCAGAATCCTCCTCTTCCGTCCGATTCCAATGCAGGAGCCTGGGAACCAGCTGCAGCCAAAAGCAGAGCTCTGGGGCCACTCCCTCTCCCGCTCCCACCCTCTCCTTCATGGGTAACACATGTGTGGGACTGGAGGCTCCCACTCCCACTCCCTGAGTCTGCCCTGCCCCCACTACCTGGCCCCCACGTATCTGGAAGGGAAGTACCAGGCTGAATGCAGAGACCCCCGATTCCAGTCCCCGCATCTTCTGATGCCCAGGAGCAAGCTGCTCAGCCTTTGTGCGCTTCAGTTTCTCCTTCTTAGAGAAGGAATCAGCCCCGTTTCTGCTCGCCTGAGAGTAGGGCAGGGATAGGAAGAGGAAAGCGAAGGGAATGAGCAGGAGGCGATGTGCTAGGCCTTCTCCAGAACCAGCGGTGCAGCTGGAGCTCCTGCCGGGGCCTGGTGGCAGGGTGGGGTCTCAGGCCTGGGACTGCTCTGGGGAGCCTTTGGACCTGTATCAAAGTGAGGCCAGGAAGGTACACAAACAGGCAATGGAATGGAGGTCAGGGAATGCCTGGGAGGCAGCTAGGCCTTCTCCCAGCCCTTGCCCAAGCCCTCCAGGACCTGCATCCAGCCCACGGTGGCCCAGGCACCACGCTGCAGTCACCAGGCACCTTTGGATTGGTTCCCAAGTAAATGGAGCCAAATTCCCAGGAAACAAATATCCCCTAGAGAGATTTTCCAGGTCTGCCAAGCTACAAAGCTGCACCTGAGTTCAGCAACAACACATCTTTCCAGGACACAGCCCCAGTGCCTTCTCCACACCCCCTTTTCCCCCTGGCTGGTCAAATGTGTTGGAGTTCCGGGAAGAATCCAGCATGGCTGGAGCCCTCGGACAAGGGCAGAGGTGGGGTGACGGGGGGAAGCCCCCATCTCGTGTGCTGCATAAGGGTCAGCTTGAACCAGGAACTATACACAGGGCAAAGGTGAAGAGAGGCCCTAAGCCAAGGGCCCGGAGAGGAGAACGCTGCCAAGAGGAGCAGGCATGGGGAGGGCATGGCTCTGGGTATGCAGGGAAAAGCCGGATGGCGTTTGCTGTTCACCTTTTGCCCTGAGCCCATCCAGGGGGGCAAGAGGCCTGAACATGGAAGAGGCTGGTCCCAGGGCAACTTAAGAGCTGGGCCAAAGCTAGGCTCAGCCGGAGGCTCTCCAGCGGAGGCAGTGGACAAGCGACATGACCACTCAGGGTCTGGCCAACCCTGCCTTTTGGATGTATGAACCCCTTTGGCAGATGATCTCGTCTGTCCCTCTGCGTTTGGAAGCAAGGAGGCAAACGCCTACTGTGTGCTAGGTTCTTTCACATTCCTCCCGCCGTGTGAGCCCTTCAGTAATCCTGTGAGGCAGCTTCTTGGTTCGTTTGGCAGCTGAAGAGACTGATAAGCAATTTGCTTTAGGTCTCAGTTACAAAGCAGCAGGGCTGGGATTAGAACCCAGCCTCTCTGTCTCCAGCTCCAGGGCTCGTCCCACTGCGTCACTCTGGAGACTGCATCTCGCCCATCCCTGACTTTCAATGAATAAGCAACCGACAGAATGCAAAGCCCAGAGAACACTGGCTCCTGGCTATTTACAGCTCCCAGTTCACTTCTCATCTTTGTCAATAGGATGTACCTATTCTTAGAGACATGTTGCTGATCACCCACTGGGGCCAGCTTCCCAGACTTACCCTCCTCCCTCTGCAGCCAGGGTTGGTGGTCCTGGCTGCATTCTCCCTGCAAATGATCCCCTGCCCAACTCAGGGCAAGAAGCCCCAGCAGCTGGTGACCTCTGCCCGCACCCTCCCCAGGGTCATCTATCTTTAATGAGCCAGAGGACACTAAGGGGGCACCCTAGGCTCAGAAGGAGGGATGAGGGAAGGGATGGGAAATCAGCTGCGTGGCTCCAGTCAGCACTTCCTTTCCCTCTACCAAAGAACAAAGGGAGTCCCTTTGCCCTCAAGGTTTCCCAGCCATTGCTTTCACTTCCCCTATGCCTCTATACCCCAACTGGGGGAGTCCTCAGTGATGACTGTGATGACTGGGGGGCTGCAGGTCTCCTCCATTTCTCCGTGTTCTGGCACCCTCCTTTGCTCAGCACCGACTGGCGGTTGCCATGGGAACAGTGGGCCAAGGCTTTGCTCCTGGGGACAGGCGTGAGCAGAGTCTTGACTGAATTGATGTCTGTGTGTGTCCCCTCCCCCACCAGGAAGCCAAACTGGGGGACACACTGTGGAGACAGAATTCTGTACAGGAGCACCAAGCCCTGGCTGGAGGCCGGGGGATGGCTGAGATGGCTTCGGACAGGCCCTGCCCCCAGCCCCGAGCCCCCAGGATGTCTAAAAGCACACCGTATCCACACAAACTTGAATCTCTGCTACATGAGACTTCAGCATCTCTCAGATGGCATTTGAGTCCTTGACCTGACATAAAAGATCCTCTACAGACTTTTTTGGCCTGATCTTCCATGAGTGTCCTGCATACTCCTGCCCATTCAGGCCGATGCCTGGCTGCATCTTTGCTTCCTCCATCCTTCCTATGGCTTCCATCTAAAAGACTATCCCTGCTGGGGGACTTCTCCCCAGCCCTCAATGCCCAATTCAAGTCATACCTCATCCAAGAAGCCTTCCTTGGCCACTCCAGAGATCACTCCCCTTCAAGCTCTGGAACATTTGATCTCTGAGCCCCTCTCATCAACTATCACGTACTGCCTTTGCAGTGACAACTCTTGTTGCCTGCTGGTCTTGTCTTCTCCACTAGACACTACATCCCTTATGCGGCCCCATCCACACCCCAGCAGCACTGGGCAGCACACAGCAGCTGCCCAGGAAAGGCTGCCCGAGGGATGGTGAGTGAGCAGCCTCCATTCAGCCTCCTCCCATGGAGAATGCAGACTGCCTTTCATCTGGACCCCTCCTCTCGGTAGAAATCACTATTCCTTCCTTAGGGTCCCTGCTGGAGCCTGTAACAGACTTCTACCACAGCCTGTGTATCACTTGATCACCCACACCTCTTTACACATCCATCTGCCTTCAGGGCAAAGGCCATATGCTATTTATCTTTGAATGCCTAGCACCTGGCATATTGCCTGATATGTTGCAGGCCCTCCATAAAGGCCTGCTAAACAAATGCATCCCCTGGGCACATAGTCAGATGGCACCTCCTCCACCCACTCACCTGCTATACTTATCCTGCCTCCCAGGCCTCTGGTTAAGAGATGGCCAGGGAGGCAGCCTCATGTCTCCATTTGCCACCCTAGAGCCTTCTCTCTCCTGTCCTGCCATCCCATTCCATTCCATCTCTACAGCTCGCTTCCTTTGGGAAATCTCATGCAATCCCTCCCACTCCAATTCCCTATTGGCTTATTGTCTCAACCCTTGCCTTCTGCCTCTCAAATACCAGCAACTTCCATCTCTGCCAGTTTCTCCTGATTCGGAGTCTGGCTTGACTCCCCGGAGGCACAGGCCATGTTTTTCTTTCTTTTCTCTCTGTAGGTGCCCACTGCAGGGCTCTGCCTCGGATTCTACCTACAGGTAGACTCAGAGACAGCCCTGTTCCATGCCGTGTTCCCAGTGAACACCTGACTTGTCACACATGTGAGCCTTTGTCTTCCTCCCTGATATCTCAGACTCAGTGCTCCCCTGTCAGACACAAATCAGGGAGAAACGGCTCCCCAGATACCATAAACGTTTTTAATGGAGACAAGGAACTCACTCTAAAGATTTTCCTGCATTTTCCAGACCATTACAAACTCCTGTTACCAAGGAGTCACAGTGATTTTCCCTGGAAAGGCAGACATATATATTTTACTGGACACACAACTCTTTGACACACATTGAAAAAACTACAGTAAAACTCACCGTTCCAGATTTATAAATTGGCACTGTCACTCCACCCGAGCACCCTACTTTCAGTGGTTCTTTTCCTAAAAAGTCCCAAAGCCTCCCTCAACCAGCTTTTAGGTGACACTGCTCTGCCCCACAGCAGCCTCTGTGTCCCACAGCTCAGCATTTACCACGTTGTAATGCAATTGCCTGCCTGCTTCTCTATATCCACACCTGACAAGCAGCAACTCTGGTGTGTCCATGGCTATATCTCCAGGGCACATAACACAGGCTTGTTAAATGTTTGCAAAAGAATGAATAACGGATGAGACAGCAGGGAAATGAGAACTCAGGCACAGGGCAGCTCAACAGCAGAGAAGGAATGGGGCGGGGCAAAGGGAAAAGAGATACGGCCTGGAAAATGGAGCCACACACAAATCGAGAAGAATGACCAAGAGAGGCTCATGCCTCCCTTTCTGTGCTGGCTTCAAGCAGAACACCAGTCCCCAGTTCGACATGAGGTCTCTAGACCCATAGCCAGGGAGTTAAACAGGTGCAACTGGCATTCCAACTCCAAATGACTGGTAGTAACTTCTGAGACACTGTGTTGAGAAGTATTCCAAGACCATGGCCATGTTTATCAGGACGGAGTTGTGATCAATTAGTGGGCGGTTCTATACACCACTCCTTTTCCTTTCCTTCAGGCAGAACTGTATTTACAGCCCATCTACCCACTTTTCTTAAGCATCTCCAGAAAAGGCAATTCCACAGCGTCCGAAGCCAGGGTCATACAAGCCACTATTCTGTTCCTTATCCACGGAACAGGGACTGGGCTGCCTGCGATTCCCTAGAGACACCTGTTCATTCCACCTCTGAGCTTTTGCTGATGCTATTCCTTTAATCTGGAGTGCATTTCCCTTTCTATTTTCTGTATGTTCAACCCTTCCTCATTCATCTGTTTGTTTAGCTACTCGATGAGCATTCTCTGCACTTTCTATGTGCCAAACACCATATTAGACTCTAGGGATAAAAAGCTGACCAAAAGCAAAACAAAAAAAGCTGCTTTTTTGGTTTGGTTCCTAAACCTCAAACCACTTCTTCCAGGGAGCCTTCTCTGGTCCTTCCACCCAGAAATGACCACACTTTCCACTGAGGCTCAGCATATTAAGGTGCCTCTATTATAGTGGTTCTCAACAGAGATGTTGCCCCTCAGGGTACATTGGTGATGTCTGGAGACATTTTTGACTTTCATGACTTGGGAGGGGGTGTTACTGGCATCTAGTGGGTAGAGGGCAGGGATGCTGCTAAACATCTTACAATGCCCAGGACAGCCTTCTATAGCAAAGAATTAACTGACCCCAAACGCCATTAAGACCCACTCCATTATCATATCACCTCCTGTCTGTTGTGCTGAACTGTTAACATTAACAACTTCCCCTCCCCACGCTTCACTTCCTGGATTTTAAAGTTCCTCGAGAACAGGATCAATGTATTATAATATCTGGAGTTATTCATGCAGAGGGTCTAGAAGGTTAACAGAGGGTCTAGAAACTCACTGAAGTGATATGCAAAATCTCGTACCCATGTGTAATGTTCATTTTCCTGGGGAAGGGAGTCTGAGACCAGAAAAGCAAAGACCTGCTGACTTGGAGCCCAGGACTCTGCCACGGACAGGCCACAGAGGAAATAGACACACTCTGCCACGGACAGGCCACGGAGGAAATAGACACACTCTGCCACGGACAGGCCACGGAGGAAGTAGACACACTCTGCCACAGATGGGCCACGGAGGAAACAGACACACTCTGGGGAGCAGAATCTCCAACCCAGCTGCTCTGAGGCCCCTAGCAGAGCTTCCACCACACTCCCCCAGTCGCACATATCTCTCTGAAAGTTTAGGTCAGGATTTTGTTGTAGTTGTATTTAACAACAGGTGTTTTATCAGGGGAAGGTACAGATAGAAGTGTGGTCTTGGGCGGTCACAAGACAGGTAGATCTTCCTATGTGTTACCCCTAGACCCAGAGCTTATGTACCACAAGGAAAGGGTATATGTGCTCCATCAAGACAATTAGAAACAACCCCCAGAACAGGCGAGAATGCTACTGTTGTAAGTGGGAAAGGCTGTCCATCCTGTCCCTTTTGCTTATGAACCTAGGAGTCTCTGGAGGGGCCTCAGCTTTAAGCTGTTACCAATCCCCCACCTCATTGAAGGAAAGGAGCTGGGGCCTGGATCCACAATGGATGTATCCTTGGTTGAGTGGTGATATGATTTAAGAGAGAACATATCCTGTCCCACCTTCCAGCCACTTTCCCCTGAGAAAAAAAAAAGAGATCTATAAAACCCTCCTGTAGCGGCCTAGATGCAATCAGTGAAATACATTTGAATTCATAATTGGATCCGTATCCTATAATTTGTGCAATATAAGTTGGGATTTTGACGGGCACCTCAATAGGCACGCTGGGTTCTACTCATCACTTAGTGCCTTCAGTATGACTAAATTATGTAAAGGAAGTTCCTACAAAAAGGAGGAGGACTTCTGCTTTAGAATTCCTTGAGAATGTTCTTCCAGGGGGTGTGCTGGGATTGGGATTAACTGCCTCTTGGAAGCCCTGAAGGTACCTGGTTAATGTGATAACTGATCACAAAGCTTGCACTCAAGTCTCCATGTTTCCATGGGATAAACTGAGGCCTTAAACTCAAGGTCAGCGGTGTGGGTGGAGCAGGCAACACATCTAGTAACCCAGGTCCCAGCCTCTGCTGCTGCCCTAACCAGCCTCCTTTTCAATGGAGATAGAATTTATCAAAGTGAGAGCCAATTTCATTCTATCATGTCAGGGACAGGGAAGAGAGATAAAAGGACATTTGACTCCCTGCTGTCAGCCAGAGACGCTAATGAATCCTTTGCTTCCGAAGACGATTATCGGACAGAATAATTCATCGCTAGAGATTAATTGGACTAATTACGTCGGCTCTCAGAATCCCTGAATAATTATTTTCGATGGGGGCGGGTGTCAGTGATAATTGTGTGATATCTGAGTCTCTTCCCTTGAACGAAAAGCCCGCAGAAAGGGATTCCTGGTTTTGAACAGTGGGCAGGATGTAAATATCCTGGATAGCTAAGTTTCAGCTCTGATCAGGTTACGTGGTGCCCGTATTTTGTGTGGAAAACCTTTATTGAGGGAAATATTATCACTTCTAATATCCCAGATCATCTTCTTCACTCTTTCATTCAACAAATTCTTCAAAACATCCCATTTTCCCCAGGAAGTCCTCCTGGATTCCACGGGAGCAGGGAGACCACAAGCTGTGGAGATTCACATCCCTCCTGGGAAGAGGTTTACCTGGTCCACAAGCACTAACCTGCTGTGGTCTCCTCTGCTCCAGTGCCACCGTCCCTAACAACCCTCACCCCACCAAGGAGCCCGGGGCCCAAGGCCTGGCACACAGGGAGAGCCGGGAAGGACCTGCTCTCATCAGAACATTTAATGGTACCCCTGCCATCTCTCCCTCTTTAAATGAAGAGACGACAACCTTGCTACATGAGTAATACAAAAGCTGAGTGCACAGCAAAAGAATTTAGTGTTTAAATAAAACTTCCAACCAAGTTCATCTGACACATGTAATCATCCGCACTGTCACTTTCATGTTATGTAGCAATTAGAAATCAAATGGCTGGGCAGTCATTCCTCTTTAATTACATACAGCAGAATCAGGCGTGTTTGGGATGACACTGCTGGAGGTGGCTGGAGGCAGAACTTTGGTTCCCTGTCTTCCCCCCTCTGAGGGAGGGCCTTGGAGAAACTTGCCCGCCC
Source organism: Macaca thibetana thibetana (assembly GCF_024542745.1). Classification (NCBI taxonomy): domain Eukaryota; kingdom Metazoa; phylum Chordata; class Mammalia; order Primates; family Cercopithecidae; genus Macaca; species Macaca thibetana. The sequence continues at coordinate 161,523,163 of NC_065578.1, forward strand.
TCAGATGTTCATACTCTCCCATCAGTTCCCAGGCCACAAATGCTGGGCTTCAGGAAAGGATGGGGTACCATGCTCACTAGTTTTAGGGATCTAGTTGACTCTGAACCAATATCCAGGATGGGTGGGTGGTAGCTTTAAAATCAGACAGAACTGGGTTGGCGTCTTGGCTCTACCATGAAGTATGTAAACTTGAGTAAGAGTCTTTATGTTCAAAAGTCTCATTTTTTTTCCCACCTGTAGAACGGAGATAATTATGTATATTCTTAGGGCTATTAGGAAGATTAAATTAGATAACGTATGTTAAGTGCTAGCACAGTGCCTAGTATCTGGCAGGCACTCATATCATAGATGTTATTGTTGTTATTATTATCATAAGTGGGAAACCCCATCCATCCTGGTCCCTTTTGGTTACGAACCTAGCGGTCTCCAGAGGGGCCTCGGCTTTAAGCTCTTACCAATCCTCCCATTGAAGGAAAGGTGGTGGGAGGCTGGATACACAATAGATGTATCATTGGTTGAGTAGTGATAGATTTAAGAGAACATATCCTGTTCCACCTTCCAGCCACTTCCCCCTGGGGGGGGAAAAAAAGCAACCTATAAAACACTCTTATAGCTGCCTAGATGCGATCAGTGAAATATATTTGGATTCAGTGGTAAAATCCTTAGAGGGAGAGCCACTGGTTAGTCACTCCATGTTGTAATTTATATAATACTGTATATATTGGCAAAGGAGACCTCCCTAAATACCGTATGCTTATGAAGACTTCTGAAGGGAGAAAGGAAAAAGCATTTAAGATGAAGCTGGCAAGGAGCTGAAAGGTTTCTGCTAATGGGTAACTGTGGGTAACTATGCATAATTGCAAAATACCTTTCACACCAGGAAGGAGCTTCTGAATGGAGTGACAAAGCAGCTGCTGCTGGAGGTTTTTGCAATGGCAGCAAAAGTGAGCCTCCTCCTGTCATCTGTCCTTCCTGCTGTGGACACGGTGGGGGGGGGGGGAAGGTGAGTGCAGTCTGAGGCTGGCAGGAGAGGTAGGCTGCAGGGGTTGGGCTATTTTCCAGGAAGAAAAGGATAGATTGCTGCCCGGAAGCCAATTTAAGGGCTCTTTAGGAGGCAAAGGTGGCAAGATAACTAGCAAGAGAAAACCTGCCTACAGAAGCCATTGAAATAAGCAAATGGGTTGGAGTGGGGGATAGGAGATAGAGGCAAATCAATGCAACCTTGCAACAAGATCACAAGATTTTCAGTTCAGCATCAAGAAATGTGGTCAGGAAATGTCTGGACCACATTAGAGACAAAGTATCCAGTGCACTTAATAACTGGGCATCCAAATGCCTAGAGTCAGGGACTTGCTCCCCACCTATGCAAAGTGGGATGACAAATCTCTGAATTTCTAAAGAAACTTGTCCTATAGTTTAATCAGACTGCTGTCCAAACACCTTGACTAAAGAAATGGGTGTTTTGATGGGGACCTGGGGAAGGTGTGAGAGGTAATTTTAGAGCATGGTACCCTGGGGGAGGGCTGGTCTGGATGGAATACTGAGGGGGCAGGGATGAAGGCAGCAAGAGGGCAGCTTGAGGGGAGTGAGTACGGTTGGGGGGGGGGGACTGAGAGGAGGAGCAGATGCAGGGATGGGGGAGGAGTGAAGGTGCTAAAGATGGGTGCCTTGATTTCTCTGAGGACCAACATGACTCCCTTCCATCTGGAAGGACTGGGCAGCTGTCCCTCGGTGCTTATTAGGTCTACATCTCTCCACAGCCTCTTCTCTGGCTCTGGAGCTTCAGGTGAGTGTGAAATAAAAGCAGTGAGCTGAGAACATCTTGTCTTGTTGATCTGCAGCTGTCTCAGGTACCCTTTACAGGGACATTCTGCAGAAAGCAAGCCAAGACTGCATTCAGGGGTATTTTAGTTCACAGTGGCCTTAAAGACATGCAGCTGAGGGCTTTCCCATATATCCATCATGTATCATCACAATTCTAGCCCAGGGCATTCAGAAGGATGGACGACGGGGTGCAGAGTGGATACGAAGAGCATGAGGCTTGGGTTCTACTTTTTGCTTTGCCACTAGCTGGCTATGTTTCCTGGACCTGCTCCTCATTTGTAAAATGATCTATAAGTCATTTCAAGCCTTGTGGACTTGGTTTAGAGTCACATACACGCCCTGATTATCACCACAGAGGAAAAATGTACTGGCTGCTGGGCCAAGGGGGACCGGCAAGGACTGTCACTGAAGATTCTACCACAGGCGGTAATGGATCCCAGATAGTCTGGCCTCACATCAGGAAATATCAGGTGTTCAGGGAACCAGATACAGAGGAAATGAGCAGAAACACCCAAACATGGGGTAATGGACACCTTCCCAACGATTACAGGCTGTTTCCTACAGAGCATCACCTGGGGGAGGTGCGAGCTCATTGGCCTCACAGCCCCAAGGCTGGAAATCCTGCACATCTGTGATGGGGCTGGTCTGAGTTTCTCTAAACTCAATTAAATTTAGCAAGCATTTGCGTGCTTGCTACAGTGTTTCTCAGTCTTTGGTGTATAGCCTTTGGCCCAGCCTTGAAAGATTGTGATTCAAAATAACCGGGGTTTTTTTTGTTTTGTTTTTGAGACAGAGTCTCACTCTGTCGCCCAGGCTGGAGGTGCAGTGGCACGATCCTGGCTCATGAAACCCCTGCCTTCCGAGTAGCTGGGATTACAGGTGCCCTCCACCATGCCAGGCTAATTTTTGTATTTTTTGTAGAGATGGAGTTTCACCATGTTGGCCAGGCTGGTCTCGAATTTCTGACTTCATATGATCTGCCCACCTCGGCCTCCCCGAAGTGTTAGGATTAGAGGCGTGAGCCCCTGTGCCCGACCAGAACTGGGTTTTTTGTTTTTTTTTTTGAGACGGAGTCTCGCTCTATCTCCCAGGCTGGAGTGCAGTGGCGCGATCTCAGCACACTGCAAGCTCCGCCTCCCGGGTTCATGCCATTCTCCTGCCTCAGCCTCTGGAATAGCTGGGACTACAGGTGCCCACCACCACGCCCGGCTAATTTTTTGTATTCAGAACTGGGGTTTTTAAAAGCTGCATAGGCCAGGCACAGTGGCTCACGCCCGTAGTCCCAGCACTTTGGGAAGCCGAGGTGAGTGGATCACCTGACGTCAGGAGTTTGAGACCAGCCTGCCCAACATGGTGAAACCCCGTCTCTACAAAAATACAAAAATTAGCCAGGGGTGCTGGTCAGTGGCCGGTTAGGAACCCGGGCCACACAGCAGGAGGTGAGGGTGCGGGCAAGCATGACCGCCTGAGCCCCACCTCCTGTCAGATCAGCAGCGGCATTAGATTCTCATAGGAAGGTGAACCCTATTGTAAACTGCGCATTCTAGGGATCTAGAGCGCACACTCCTTATGAGAATCTAGTGTCTAATGATCTGAGGTGGAACAGTTTCATTTCAAAACCATCTCCACCCCATCCCCCCGACCCCTGTCCGTGGAAAAGTTGTATTCCATGAAACTGGTTTCTGTTGCCAAAAAGGGTGGGGATCGCTGGTATAGACCTTCATATGATGCCATGAGAATGGCATTTTACTTCTGTGGTCTTCATCCCCCAAACACATAACCCCTGTTTAACCATGAGAAAAATATCAGTTACACCCACTGCAGGACATTCTGCAAAATACCTGACCAGTACTTTCAAAACTGTCAAGGTGATCGAAAACAAAGTCTAAGAAACTGTCACAGCCTAGAGGGGTCTAAGGAAATCTGATGACTGAGAGTAATGTGTTATCCTAGATGGGATCCTGGAACAGAAAAAGAACATGAGGTAAAAACCAAGGAAATCCAAATAAAGTCTGGACTTCAATAATAATTTATCACTATTTGTTCATTAATTGCAATAAACGTACCCTAATAATGTAAAATGTTAGCAACAGGGGAAACTGGGGGTGGTGTATGTCAACCCTCGGTACTATCCTTGCAACTTTTCTGTAAATCTAAAACTATTCTAACATTAAAAGTTTAGTAAGAAATTAAAAATTACATCGATGGTTCCGAGGCACAGCCAGGGTGATACACAATTGCCCCTTGAACACCATGGACTTGAACTTAGTGGGTCCGCTTATACATTCCTTTTTTTTTTTCCAACTTTGCGTGTAATGAAAATAAAGTATTCTCGGGATGTGAAAACTGCCTACACCAAGGGCCAACTTTTCATAGCACGTAGGTTCCACAGAGCTGAATGTGGGTCTTCACTATGCACGGATTTGGTTATAAGTCAGTGGTCCTGGAACCAATCCCTTGCGTATACCGAGGAGAACTATACTATGTAGTAGATGCTAAAGAAAATAAGATAGTGAGTGACACTGCCCTTCCCATCAAGGTTCTTAGAGCCCGACCAGGAAGAGTGGAGGACTGCTGTCAGACAAATAGAGAAAAAAGCTAAAATAAATAGTTTCAGCCAGTGAATGCCATCAGAGGCACTGTCACAGAGGTTCAAAAGAACCTCAGAAGAGGTTCATGGTTGGGGTAGGGGTGGCGGACGATGGGGAAAATTTTTTTCTTTTTTTTTTTTCTTTGAGATGGAGTCTTGCTCTGTCGCCCAAGCTGGAGTGCAGTGGCGCCATCTTGGTTCATTGCAACCTCCGCCTCCAGGGTTCAAGCAATTCTTGTGCCTCAGCCTCCCAGGTAGCTGGGATTACAGGCACGTGCCACCACACCTAGGTAATTTTTTTTTTTTTTTTCAAGATGGAGTCTCAGTCTGTCACCCAGGCTGGAGTGTAGTGGCACAATCTCAGCTCACTGCAAACTCTACCTTCCGGGTTCAAGCAATTCTCCTGTCTCAGCCTCCCAAGATTACAGATGTGCACCACCACACCCAGCTAATTTTTGTATTTTTAGTAGAGATGGGGTTTCACCCTATTTGCCAGGCTGGTCTCAAACTCCTGACCTCAAGTAATCTGCCCCCCTCGGCCCCCCAGTGCTGGGATTACAGGTGTGAGCCACCGTGCTGGGCCAGAAAAATATTCTTAAAGGATGGGTAAGATATTTATAGGTGAAGATGGAGGAAGTAGGTGTTTCCAGGCTGGAGATATTGCTCAATCCAAGACACAGAGGCCAGAAAATGTGAGGCTGACTTGGGGGAGAGCAAGGAGTCCAGCTGGACCAAACGTGGAGCAATGTTTCCACATGGCCTTGTGGACTGCTGGACCTACCAGTGTTCTGCCAAAGCTGGATCCCACGGACAAGCACGCTGGGGAGATTCTGCATATTTTTAACCCATTCCTGGGGAGTCACGAACCCCATTAGTATACAAAGTCTCAGAGACTTCCAAATCAGAAAATCTGTTTAACCTTTCTCAACCCAGAGTTTCCTAGATTTATTTGACCACAGGGTCTTTTATTTTTAAGTAATGCCAATTAACAAGTTTCACAGAATTGCCTCAGGGAAATGCTGGCAGATGGTTTGGGTAAGGAAGAGAAAGGAGAAGCTAGAAAGGTGAGAAAGTGCAATCACGGAGGCCTGAAATGCTGGGATACAAATCAGGATGTTATTCTGTGGAAGCCACTGAAGGTCTCTGTTCTGGGGAGTGACATGGTCTCAGCTCTGCATTAGGAAGGCACCCCCAGAGGAGTGTATGGGGGTGAACTGGAAGGAGGGAAGTCAGGAAACATTCATGAAGGACATGATGGTGTGAATAGGACAATGGCTGGAGAAGAAAGACAATGTAATATTTCAGAGGCAGAAGCAACAAGACTTGGTGAGCGATTGAACCAGGGTGGGGGTCAGGTACAGAGAAGTAAAGAAGCATGGCTGCAAGAACAGTGGCATTGTGATCACAGCTGGGGAGACAGGCCAGCCCAGCTGGTCTGCAGTGGAGCCCTCCCCACCGTTCTCCTTTCTCTGTCCCAAAGGCTAGAGCAGCACCCGCCAAGCCCCCACTGGACGAAGGGTGCAACAAAATAAATTTAATTTGAGCAACAAAATAAAAAACATAGTGATATGGTTTGGCTGTTCTGTCCCCTCCAAATCTCATGTCGAAATGTGATCCCCAATGTCGGGGGTGGGAGGGGTCTGAGTCATGGGGGCGGATCCCTCATGAATGGCTTAGTGCTGTCCTCACTATAATGGGTGAGTTCTCACTCTATTAATTCACCCAAGATCTGCTTCTTTAAAGGAGCCTGGAGCTTCCTTCCTCTCTCTCTTGCCATGTGACACACCCGCTCCCTGTTCACCTTCTGCCATGAGTAAAAGCTTCCTGAGGCCTCACCAAAAGCCAAGCAGATGCTGGTGCCTTGCTTGTACAGCTTGCAGAACCATGAGCCAAATATGCCTCTTTTCTTTATAAACTGGCCAGGCTCAGGTATTCCTTTTTAGCAACGCAGAACAGACTAACATACATAGTTCTGAATTATAACTCAGAGTATAAGATAAACACTTCTAGGAGTACATTGTGATATAAATCAATCACTGAATAAATAGGGGTGAGCAGACAAGTCTTGCATACAGGAGAATTCCAAATAATTTATAAGTGTTATCATTTATATAGGAATGACAAACCTATGCTCCATGCCCCACATCCTTCTTTGCACCACTCGAAAGCAAAGCCTCCCTGAGAGAGCACAGAGTGGAGTGGCCAGGAACCAGACACCTGTTCAAAACCCCTTTCCAAAACTTACTAGCTGGATGACTTCAGGCAAGTTACTCAACCTCTCTGCCTCAGTTTCCTCATTTGCAGAAGGAGGACAAAAATAATTTCAACTTTGTTGGCTTATGAGGACTTAAGACACATGAAGTATCTGGTGACTGGGGGAAGATAGCAATGTGCAGGAGTTATTAAATAGAATAAGTATCTGGTACATAGTAAGGGCACCACAGATTTCAATAACTGGTTTGTAGGGGTTCAGAAGGGGGATATTGAGAGGAAGGAGGAGGTCTATAGAAACCACGGAGAAGGTTACATACAAACAGCTTTCAGCAGAGGGGGTCCTTAGGGGTGCCAGGAAGTCTGAGATGGAAAAATCAGGACACTGAGTTTCCTTGCCCTTTAGGGGTGGGAAGGAGCTCTGGGCTGCTCATGTTCACGTGGCTGCCTCACTTTCCCAGATGCACACCGGTAATTACAGCACCAGGGTTTCTGGTTCTCCAAGCACTTCCAAGCCCTTTGGGAGACGAGTTGTAAATGAGACCACTGCCGGTTTTGTGAAGAGAAAGGTGCTTTGAGGGCCAGCTGGCCTTCCTCTGCCTTAATTGTGGCCTCTCTGCCCGCAGGCTCTGGAGGTTGGTTCCCCGCTGCAGTCAGGCAGGAGGGGGCTTCATTTGGGTAACTCCTGCACATTGCTGTCTCCCCCCCAGTTACTAGCCCCCACCCCCAAACTCCCAGCATCCTAACCACCTTCTCCCTTCTGGGCTCCCCTGACCTTTGTCTCCATGGGAGCCTCCCCTCCCCAGCATCCTGTGTCCCAGCTGGAAGCAGATGGAGGGGAGGGGCTGCCAAACCCCTCTCCACCCCGCTGGATGCCGCACAAGCTCTCTGGTGGGATCCTTCCTCCTTCAAGTTTTTCTCTCTGAGCTGATACCGTGGAGTTTGGGTTGGGAGGGGGGACAGAAAGAGGGAGGTGTGTCCTTGAGTTGGAGCTTGTGGGGAGATTCGTTGTGGTGGTGAGTGGGTGGTAAGAAACAATGAATTTGCAGGGATGAATGGAGCCTGGGACTTTGGAAAGCAGCCTCTTTTGTTGGAGGCTGGGTGAAGTCAGAAAGCTAAACAAAATTGCTGATACAGTTACTCCTTTCTCACTCCTTTCTTCCTCACTGAAGGGTGCTGAAGTTACTAGGAAACTCACTATGGGAGAGGAGTTAAGAGTGCAGGGTTCAAATCCTGGCTGTGGCAATTACCAACTCTGTGACCTCCAGCAGAGTCCTTGCCTTCTCTCTGCCTCAACACTCTCATCTGTAAAATGGGGGCAAGAGCCCCTACCTCAAAGAGTTGTAGTAAAGACTGATCGAACTATTACACATAAAGTGCTTAGTTCAGTTTCTTGCACACAGTAAGCACTTGAAACACACCAGCCACTGGAGCGCTATCAGAAGCTTTCAGGAAAGTTCAGAAAGGCTTGCTTTGGCAGCAGCAGCTTAGGTTGAGAGGTAGGAGGCCTGGACTTGTGTCCTAGTATTTGCAGAAACTCACTGCCAAGTCAGTTAATAACGTAGCTCCCTCATTTAACTTTTGGGGATATTAATATTTGTCCTAATGCCAGGCGCGGTGGCCCATGCCTGTAATCCCAGCACTTTGGGAGGCCAAGGCGGGCGGATCACGAGGTTGGGAGAGGAAGACCACAGTGAAACCCCGTCTCTACTAAAAACACAAAAAATTAGCCGGGCGTGGTGGCGGGCACCTGTAGTCCCAGCTACTCGGAGAGGATGAGGCAGAAGAATGGCGTGAACCCGGGAGGCGGAGCTTGCAAGTGAGCCGAGATCGCGCCACTGCACTGCAGCCTGGGCGACAGAGCGAGACTCCGTCTCAAAAAAAAAAAGAAAAAAAATTTGTCTTAACTACTTTATCAGGGTGGTGCAAAAATGAAATCTCATCTGGCAGGATACATTTCTGAGATGTTTCATTTATGGTGCCTCCCTCTGTGTAATTCGACTCCCCAGCTCCCATTCTGAGCAGGTCACTCTTAACTTCGGGGACATTGGACAGGGTAGGAAGCAGAATGGGCCAGCATGTTTGGTGAAAACTTCAGGCTATTAGGAAGGTGAGTTTGGCCAGGTACGGTGGGTCGCACCTGTAATCTCAGCACTTTGGGAAGACGAGGCGGGCAAACTGCTTGAGTTCAGAAGTTTGAGACCAGCCTGGGTGACATGGTGAAAGCCCATCTCTACCAAAAAATAAAAAGAATTAGCCAGGCATGGCGGCGCACACCTGTGGTCTCAGCTACCCACGAGGCTGAGGTGAGAGTATTACCCATGCCTGGGAGGCAAAGGTTGCAGTGAGCGGAGATTGTGCCACTGCACTTCAGCCTGGGCTGGAGACCCCATCTCAAAAATGAAACAAACAAACAAACAAACAAGACGGTGAGTTTAGGGGAAGGGAAGAGACCGCTTTTGAGAAGCAGAGAGTGGGCAAGGCTCTCCTGAACTAGAAATGAATGAAAAGAGCACCGTGAGTCCCAGGAGCAAGCAGTCAGATGCATTCCCACGCCCTGAGGGGAACAGAGTGGGGTAAACGGGAGGAAGGGACATTGGGCATAGGCTGCTGGCCTTGACAAAGAGGTCCAAGTTCCATGGCACAGAACTGGAGAGGCACTGAGGAAACCTGCAGGGACCACAACATAGTGGTCCCTTCCTGTTTTCCAAGCTTTGTCCAGGCCTTCTGGACCTGGGTGTGACCCTGGGGTTGGGGGAAAGGACGCCAGCTGCCAGCAATTCTTTTTCTTTTTTTCTTGAGATGGAGTCTCAATCTGTCGCCCAGGCTGGAGTGCAGTGGCATGACCTTGGCTCCTGCAACCTCCGCATCCCAAGTTCAAGCGATTCTTCTGCCTCAGTCTCCTAAGTAGCTGGGATTACAGGCTCACAACACCATACCCAGATAATGTTTGTATTTTTTTTTTTTTTGAGACGGAGTCTTGCTGTGTCGCCCAGGATGGAGTGCAGTGGCGTGATCTCAGCTCACTGCAAGCTCCAGTTCCCGAGTTCACACCATTCTTCTGCCTCAGCCTCCCAAGTAGCTGGGACTACAGGTGCCCGCCACCACGCCCGGCTAATTTTTTGTATTTTTTAGTAGAGACGGGGTTTCACCATGTTAGCCAGGATGGTCTCAATCTTCTGACCTCATGATCTGCCCACTTCGGCCTCCCAAAGTGCTGGGATTACAGGCATTGAGCCACTGCACCCGGCCTATGTTTGTATTTTTAATAGAGACAGGGTTTCACCATGTTGGCCAGGCTGGTCTCAAACGATCCATCAGCCTTGGTCTCCCAAAGTGCTGGGACTACAGATGTGAGCCACTGCGCCCAGCAAGACCCCAGTAATTCTGACTTGAAATGTCCTGCCACTCAGAGGGTAGGGGCTCAGAAGTAGAATTACACTGGTTTAAAGACAATCAAGAATGAGATGTTTGTTGCATGGCCAAGTTTGTGGGCTGTTATTCAGATCTATTACACACAGATTCCAAAGCTTTAAAAGTATGGAGTGCCAGAAACACAGTATTTGACATAATTATTAATTATCTAATTACTTTGGTATAAAAATGTTTGGCAAGAGGGGAATGGGGAAGGTTCGCCAGGGCCAGAAAGGGCTTGGGCTGCAGCTTCTGAAAGATTGTGTTCACCTTTTAGCAGAGCTGGTTGGGTATTGTGGGGAGAATGGTGGAGGAGCCACTGGGAACCCCAGCCTGGACCACTCGGGTGAAACTATTTCCTGCAAGTCAGCTCTCCCCAGCCGCTTCCCTCGATGTGTGGCCTGCTTTGCCTCCCTGAGGCTCCCTGATTCCTCTCTCCACTCAAGGTCCCAGCCCAAGGAAAGGGGACAGAGCTGGGCCTGTGCCTAGGAAGCCGACTCTGTGTCCTCCTCAGCACTTCTGGGCAGCTGCATTTCAGTCTTGGGAAGGAGAAAGGGAGAGAAAGAGTCCCTGAGCCCTGAAACCTGAGCCCAGCCTGGCTGAAAGAAATGCAGCTTTCAGGAAGGAGTCAAACTTTCTCAGGCTAAAGCTTCCTCTTAAAAGCAGAGGGAGTGGCTGCTGGGAGGCCAGGTCTCCAGAGTCCCCAGGGCACCTCCAGGAGGACGTCTCTGCAGGAGGCCAGAGGTCTGTGCCCCGGTAAGGATTCATCAACACCCTATCTCAGAAAGAGGGGCTTGAATTATCTCCTTTTGGTAGGCGATAGGGTAGGAAGCAGAACCGGCCAGCATACTTGGTGAAAACTTCAGGTGAGTTTAGGGGAAGAGAACACTTTTGAGACACAGAGACGGGGCAAAACTCTCTTGAACAAGAAGTGAAAAGACCTTTAGGTACAGGGGAAACAGGCTCAGGATGGTGATTTGGGAATAAATAATTCTACTTACGAATGATGACTTATGAGGCCGGCCACTGGGCCAATGAAATGTTTGCCACTCTTTTCTTCCCTCTTGAGGCTCCCCGACTGCCATCCAGCTTCAGAAAATGGTCCAGATAGGCAAACTTCATTGCCTTAGGAGGCCGGGGTTTAGGGCGGAGTGGAGGGAGAACGTGAGTTTAGAGAAATGAATTTGGACAGAACCGTAGGGGTTGTACACCTCAAATTCCATTGCTTTGTTTTAAACATCATCCCACTTTCAGGAAAGGTAACTTGGGGAAGAAGATGGAGGGAAAGATATGATATTTAAGTGTGCAAATTCCTTTGGGATGAGTAAAATACAAATACCTTACCAAGTGCCTGGTTCATTTTTTGTTGTAAGTTAATGGTAAGTGATAGTAGTGTTTATGGAGCAGTTCCTTTGAGCAGGCTAAGTGCACTGTCTAAAAGTAGGGACTTTTATCTCTCCACCATGGTGAAGAGGAAGCTGAGGTTACAAGAGGCTGGCCAGCCCTGGCCTTGTGACAAGAAGCGCCCAGTCAGAAAGGAGACGAGAAGCATGGAGGATCCCAGGGCAGGGGTCTCAGGAGCAGGGGACAGGCAGCAGTAGGACATTAACGTTGTGGCTTTTATGCTTTTGTCAAGGAGCAGATTTGGCAATGAAAGATATTGTCAAGCATTCACCAAGGAAATGAAGGACATGTTGGTGTGGTCTGGATGCTGTTCCCTCTAAATCTCACGGGGAAAGGTCGTCCCCAGTTCGGAGGCGGGGCCTGATGGGAAGTGCTTGGGTCATGGGAGTGGATTCCTCGTGGCTTGGTGTTGTCCTTGCTATAGTGAGTGAGTTTTGTTTGTTTGTTTGTTTTGTTTTGTTTTGTTTTGTTTTGTTTGAGACGGAGTCTCACTCTGTTGCCCAGGCTAGAGTGCAGTGATGTGATCTCTGCTCACTGCAACCTCCGCCTCCTGGGTTCAGGCAATTCTCCTGCCTCAGTCTCCCAAGTAGCTGGGATTACAGATGCGCGCCACCACACCCAACTAAATTTTTGTGTGCGTATTTTTAGTAGAGACGGGGTTTCACCATGTTGGCCAGGCTGATCTCAAACTCCTGGCCTCAAGTGATCTGCCCGCCTCGGCCTCCCAGAGTGCTGGGATTACAGGTGTGCCACTGTGCCCAGCCAGCTTTCGTGAGATCTGGTTGTTTAAAACTGTGTGGCACCTACCTCCACAACTCTCTCTTTTGCTCCCTCTGTCACCATGTGACAAGCGTGCTCCCGCTTCACCTTTTGCCATAAGTAAAAGCTCCCTGAGGCCCCTTTGGAGGCTGAGCAGATGTCTTCACCCTGCTTCCTATACAGCCAGTAGAACCATGAGCTAATTAAACCTCTTTTGTTTATAAATTATCCAGCCTCTGGTATTTCTTTACAGCAATGCAAGAATGGCCTAACACACATGTTTTGCTGTGGAAGGACTCCAGGAGGGCTCCTGGTACCAGCAATGACTATCTCTCAGAAGCCCTGGGCTGGGCCCTGGACAACCCCCTCCACACACACACACACACACACACACACACACTTATTCCAGGAGGAACCCAAGAAGGGCACAGAACAGAATCATGGGTAGTGCGGCACTGCGGCAGACATCCCCCACCACCCTTCCTCTCTGCTGCAACCCCTCTTCCAAAATACTTTTTGATTTTAGACAAGTTTCCATGGCAACCCAAGTCCTCATCAGCCAGAGGGTTACCATGGCGACTTAACTTGGCTCTGTGTCCACAGCTAAGGAGGGCCCTACACCTTAGCTGGCAAGCAAGGCTCACAAAAAATCAAGTGAAGGGAGGATTGAGGCCTTGGCTTGCTGTGGGGCACCTGGGCACCTGGACACCTGGGATGGCCACCTGCCAGGCCTGGCAGCGAGGTCTTAGAGCAGTGGCCGGCCCAGTCCCCAACAGGACTGAGAAATGTTGGCTTGGGCTGTCTTAGTCTTTGGTTCCCACTTCAAGGCACTGACTGGGCCCCACCTTCAGATGAAGCACCCTCTCCATGACTGCCGCCCTTCACGTTTGACCTCTTCTAAGAATCCTTCCCTAACTCCACCTGGCTTCAATAGCTCCTCTTTGACATTCTCTTGGTATTTACAGACTCAGTTTACAAAGTGCTTGGGCAACTCTTGGGCAATATTCCACATCTAGGCTCTAGACAAGCCTGCTATTCAGCTGCTATATCCCTTACCAGTGCCCATGGCCACATACTTTCTGTCCTATGCCTGTGCCTTCCCTTGTTAACCATCTGGGTCTTGAACTCTTCTGCCCTCTCTCCCACATCAGAGCGGGGGCTCTCTGATGGCAGGGCCTGTTCCTTGCGTTTGAATTTCTGCACTGAGCTTAGCTGAGGATGCAGAGGGATGGGGAGGTGAGAACGGCCAATACTGGGCATGGCCAATAGTAATGTGCCTGGCCCTCCCAGCTGTGAAAAGAAGAGAGATGTGAGGTCAATTCTCATTTTTTGGGAGGCTGACAATCTGGTCTGTAAATAACTGAGGCTGCTACTTCAGCTGTTTCACTGTCTCTCTATCTCCCATTTTACCACTCTCCAGCTACTATGCCAAGAGAAGAGAACAGAAATGAAATCTGATAAGTGTGTGCCTCCCACGACCATTCCTTATAGACGCATTCTCGCTCTGCTCATAGATGCCGCAGCCCATCTGTGGGGCCTGCCTGCCCACGGGCCGGAAGTGTTGGACTCAAAAGCAATCCATCAAATGTGGTGGAGACACATTTGCACTGTGTTCTGAAATACACTTTTAACTTTTATTGCATTCTCACAGAGCCTAAAACAATAAATTCATTAAAAAACAGCAAGAGTGTATGATGAAGCTCACTTTTCTTTTTAGCCTGCAAAAAGAGGTGTGTTTAAAATTAACGGCAGTATTTTTTTGTAAAGACCGGAGTCAGGCTTTTCTTTGGTACTGCTTGCTGATTGGCCAGTGGGCAGAGTTCTACACGTGGGCCTAACATGCACCCCAAGGGCTTCAGTCGTCCCCACTGGCATCGCCATCAGTCTATGTGCATCCACAGGGCAGTCAAGCTTGAGTGTCTGTTGGGCGGTAAGTTCTCAGACCCCAGTCAGTTTGGCAGGTTTTTTACAACATGCAAACCAAGCTTGCCTTCCAGAAGCATCTGAGTCCTGCTCTGACCACAGGGACTTCTTATAGGCTTTCTTAGAGCCTCACGTATATCCCTCTGCAAAGCCACCTTGTTTCTGTGACACCCTGAAAGGCAGCAGAGCCCAACTGTTAAACACATGGCATCTTGCGTTCTGCCACTTACTAGCAGTAAGAGCTTAGATAAAGAACTTAACCTTTCTTTGCCTCAGGTTCTTGGCCCATAAAATGTGAATGATGATCACAATAACATCTACCTCACAGAGGGGTTGTGCGGGTTCACTGAACTATTACACATAAAGAACCCAGAACAGGGCCTGGCACAAAGAAAATGTTCTATTATCCAAAATCTGGGTAAACTGTCTTGACAACCAGTTCCCAGGGACTTTCTGTGCTTAGAAAGAAGGTTCTTTTAGGCCAGGGACTTTTCAAATTGCAGGTTGTAACTCATTTGTGGATCGTGAAATCAATGTAGTGGATTGCAACCAGCAATTGAAAAAAAATTAGACCACATACAATACAATCAAGAAATCACATATACAGAAAAATTAAACATATCGTTCATAGTATTGTTTCATAAAACTTTTGACTCAGTATGTGTGTACTGAGTTTGCTGAAAAATGTATTTCTGACTTGGAGGGCCAAGTAAAAAACGTTTTAAACATAGTGCTTTAGGCTGTTGTCAGTTAGTAGCGGCCTCAGTGTGAGTGGGTTCTTGGTTCAGTCCTGAGAGAAAGTAGAGAAGGGAGAAGAGAGAGGAAAGCTTTGGCAGGCTGAAGAGGAGAGACGGGACACTGCTGATAGAGTGGGGCTGGGATGCAGAGGATCAGAATGGCAGAGAGAGTCTTGTATCTCTGACGTTTATTTTTTTTTTTTTTTTGAGACGGAGTCTCGCTCTGTCACCCAGGCTGGAGTGCGGTGGCCGGATCTCAGCTCACTGCAAGCTCTGCCTCCCGGGTTCACGCCATTCTCCTGCCTCAGCCTCCCGAGTAGCTGGGACTACAGGCGCCCGCCACCTCGCCCGGCTAGTTTTTTGTATTTTTTAGTAGAGACGGGGTTTCACCGTGTTAGCCAGGATGGTCTCGATCTCCTGACCTCGTGATCCGCCCGTCTTGGCCTCCCAAAGTGCTGGGATTACAGGCGTGAGCCACCGCGCCCGGCCATCTCTGACGTTTAGCCTAAGCTGGGCCTGCTCCTTGTGGAGAAATGGAGCCTCTCTTTTAAGAGTTTAACCTCGAGACAGCCTGACATTACTCACCAGAGATAGAAGTCAGCATCGGTATTGTGACCAGTGGCATGGTTCCCTGTGGGAACTCCCAGACCAGAGCGCCCTTATGGCCAGGGCTGCTGACCAGACAGCTGGGAGATTCCGTGAGAAAGGCGCACTGCCTAGAGACCCAGCATGCCCACGGTCTGCGTCTCCCAGTGACGTCCACCCAACGCTTAGGAGTGCAGGAGTTTTCACATCCATGATCTCATTTGGTCCTCCCCACAGCTTTTTGAGATAGAAAGGGTAGAGCAAATACTATTCTCTATTTAGGAGAGATGAACAAATTGAGGCCCCAGGAGGTAGAATGACTTGCTCAAGGTCATGCTGTAGCACTGTTAGCCTCAGGGTGCACAATCTTCCCTGTTGGTCCAACAAAGTTCCATTTGCCTACTCTAACCTGTATCATCCCTGCACAGAGGTATGTGTAGGTGGGGTGGGGCAGGAGGCAGATATGGAGGGGAGGTGTCGGCTTTGAAGAGGGAGCACCTTAACATATCTAGAGCTCCTCAGTTCAGCCCCATGAAAAGGTATCAATATCATACAGGGAGATGGGACACTGAGATTTAGCACTTGGTATTATATCCTGGGGAAGCTAATACCCTCCCTGAAGGCAGGGATCACTTTTACCCTTCTGCTAGAACTCCACAGTATCCTGCATGGTCCTGGGCTCAGTAATACTGTTTGCCTCGAGAAGTGAAGTAAGTAGGTCCTTTAGACATCACCTTTAGCTCTTATAACTGGGCACACTTGGTGCAGAAATGACCAGCATCACAACTGCCATAACAGTGAGTGTCCCTTACTAACCTTGCCTCTGAATTTGCAGATAGGATGACTGCTCTAGTCATCACCATTGGTTCTACCAGCACCAAAACCATTGCTCATCTCTACCACCATCACTGCTGCCATCATCACCAAAACATCACCATCATCTCTACCACCATCACCAACATGCCACCAGCATCTCTACCACCATTACCAAAACATCACCAGCATCTCCACCACCATCACCCAAACATCACCAGCATCTCTACCAGCATCACCAAGACAGCACCAGCATCTCTACCACTATCACCAAAACATCACCAGCATCTCCATCACCATCACCAAAACATCACCATCACCAAAACATCACCATAATCTCTACAACCAACACCGAAACACCACCAGCATCTCCACCACCATCACCAAAACATTACCATCATCTCTACCAGCATCACCAAGATACCACCAGCATCTCTACCACCATCACCAAAACATCACCATCATCTCTACCACCATCATCAAAGAAAGCATCACCAAATCATCTCTATCATCATCACCAAAACATCACCATCATCACTGCCATCATCAACAAAAAATCACTGTTATCTCTATCACCAAACTATCACCTTCATCTCTACCACCATCACCATCACTGCTGCTGTCATGGTCACCACCACATCTGCCTGCTCAGGACACTCTAATTGCTCCTCCATCTTTCCTGAGCTCAAAATTTATATAAGTCTCATGTACCCTAAGTACAGCTGAGATGAGCTTACGTTTTTAAAAAGGTATCCTCATTAGAAAAACTACAGCGTTTTGTTATTAAATTTATTTCCTTTATACATAAGGAACTTTTGTATTTAGGCAAAATGAAGTACTTTAATTTTTTAAAAAGTAAACATAAAAAAAAAAAACCATCAATGCAGAGGATCACAGATGCTCCTGGGGTTCAGAAGTCTTATCCTGGTGTCACCAGAAACCTCACTGTGGGCTCAGGGAACACAGTGCAGCAGGCCCACAAGTCCCTGTCTCTTTTCCCAGGGAATTGCTGGGCAGTTCTTCAACCTCTCCACTTCAGCTCCCTCCCTGGAGCCTGCAGGAATCTGTTTACTGTCCTCCAACCCTCACATCTGCACTGACGTTTCCCTACCCAGGCCACTGTGGTGTCACCTGGATGGCTCTAACAGCTTCTAGTGTCTTCCAGGAACCCACCACTCTTGCCTCTCTCACTTACTCTCCCCACAGCAGCCTAAGTGACTTTGGAAAAACACAAACCTGATGTCATTTCCCCACTTAAAAGCTTTCCTGTTTTTCCACTGGGTGTAGGGATAAAATTCACAATCCTGACCCTCATCTACAAGTCCCTGTTTGGCCCAGCCCACCCTCTCACCCTCCCATCTTCCCAGCCTCATGTTGCACCACTGCCACCTGGGTGGCCTCCTTCCACTTTCCCCAAATACTTGAGCCTTCTCGGACCTCTGAGCTGACACATAATGTCCCTCTGCCTGGCTGACTCCTGCTTAGCCTCAGAGCCCTGGCTGAAGGCTCACCTCCTCAGAGAAGCCCTCCTTGGCCCAGCCTCTCTAATCCAAATCTTTGCACCCTTTACTTCCCTACATAAAATGTACCCAATGTGAGTTGAGGAATTCTGTGATCATTTGCTTCACGCCATTTGTCCCACAAAATTGTAAGTCCATGAAGAGAAGGAATAGGTTTATTTTGTTCATTGTTGAAATTCCTAGACCGGCATATAGTAGATACCCAACAGGTGTTGAGGATCCCCATGCCATTTGTTGCTACCCATGCCTGGGATCTTAACCACAATGCTACACAGGGTCCCAAAGCTCCATCCTCAGCTACCTTCCATTCTTTTCCTACCCTAGGTTCAGCAACACTTAGGCCATGGTCATGCATTTTCCCTAGAAAACCCATCCAAGGACCTGATTCTGTTTTTTAGCACCGCCCGTGGCTCTGCTCAACAGAGGAGTTAGGAAAAGGAAGCAAGGTGCAGGAGTGACCTCAATGCAGCTAATGAAGATGCTGAGAGGAGTGAGGTGAGGTGAGAAGGTGGAGGGAAGGATCCCAAAGGCCCCCTTCTGTTCACACAATGGGGCCTGGAAGAGGCAGGCAGGAGCGTTGAAAGCTCAGTAGACTAGGAACCAGTGTCAATTTTATACACCACAGAGGTGGCTCTTGGCAGCCTTCACCCTTCCATGCTCCAATCTTCCAAGCAGTGGGGTGGGGGGCTGCATCGACCCATGCCCAGCACCACCTCTCTACCCTTGGAGTCTCAGTCCCCAGAAGGTGCCTTCCACAGCGGCACCCCCACACAAGTGAGTAGTGCTGAGGCCATGGGGAGGGGCTGGGACACAGGCAGAGAGACCCCAGGAGGAAAGCCACGGGTGGCAGTGGATAGGAGTGATGAGCGGGTGGACAGAGCTGGCATCACCCCAGTCCATGGCACACGGTTCTCTGTGCCAAGGCTTTTAAAGTGCCCATTAGCGAACATCACATTTCATCCTTTAAAAATCACCTTTTAAGAGGTGTAGAAGCACAGCTCACTCCCATTTGAGTACAAAGCCTGCTAAAGCCATCAGAGTATGGGTGCTGGGAAGCTGGTGGGGGGTGGCAGGAGGCAGGGGGATGGGAGCCTCCTGGATCTGGGGCTGAAATTCCAAATCCTCCTTGCCGGCCTGCTCTTTGAGAGAGGGGCTTGGACTTTGGCAGATATGACTTCATACTCTGCCCACTGCTGTCGCCACCTTAACTTTTCTCAAGGGGAAACCTGAGGCAGTCTCCGGGCCCCAGGAGCCCTCAGCAGGAGGAAGACATGGGCGCTATGGTCTCAAGTGCCTCAAGCTGACACCAATGGCCCAGAATTTCCTGGGGCCTACGGCCATGGCCTGTGATGGGACTCTGGCCAGTGAGACTGGCCCATCAGATGAGTGATGGGGGCCTCCACCCTGCATGGTCAAGGGCTGGGCATGTCCCTACACTTGGGGCATCTTCCAGAAGAGGATCCCTCAGCCACTACCCTCAGCCATAGAAAGCAGCTCTGGCTGCCCCTCAGGTTTCACTGAGCAATATGAGTCTCCACACATGGGAGGAACTGCGGAGTGACTTTTAAAAGCATATTTATGAGGCTTAAAAGCCACAGGGAGGGAGAGGTGAGTTTGTTACTTGACCCTAAAACCTCAGACAGTTTTAAAAAGTCACGGGTCAGGACGGCAGCAGCTGTTTGCTGAGGTGCTGCTGTGACAGGCAGCACATCCTCCTCCTCCCCGGGTCCAGAGCCTAAAATAAGAAGAACCAAGAATCACAGGACAGGAATAGATGGCAGGAGGCCTGGATTGGGGTCTCTGATCTGCCACTCACCAGCTGGGTGGACTTGGGCAAACTTTGCTTTTGGGCATGTCGGTTTCCTCATCTGTCAGATGGGATGGGATGATGATCCCACCCAGCTTTGACATGGTTCCACCTGCTCCTTCCCTCTCTGTAGGAGACCATCAGCTCCAGAGAACACACCTGCCAGGGTGGGAACAGCACTTAGCCCACTCCTTTGTTTCAAGAACCAGCTGTGTGTGCCCAGTCAGGGCATCCTAACTTTACGGCCTAAGGAAGGGGATGGCTTCATTAAACTTTAGCAGGGAAATCACTGCATCAGGAGTCAGGGGAGCCCCAGGTGATCCTGAGCAAGTTCCTGTTCTTCTCTGGGCCTCAGTTTCCTCATCTGCAAAATGAAAGAGTTTGTACTTAATCTCGCAGAACTCCTCTAGCTTTGATGCTGTGATGCTGTGGCTTGCCATAAAATTGGAGGGGAGGGGACATCCTCAGCCTCAGCTGCACGCATACTCTCAGGTGAATTCTGACCCAGAGGTGTCTTGAACCTCTCTGGGAGCCTGGCTTCATGGAGAGGGAGCACGATGACCTTGCCTCTATTCTTGGCTCTTGTTTTTTGAATTCCGTTGAGAGAAATCCTACCGCGGAACATGGCGGAGGGTGGCTGCCTGCTGGTTCTGCCATGGAGCCCACACAGAGCCCCATACTTCCCTGCCTCCCAGAAACCCCAAGTCCTTGAATCTGCAGGCCCTCGAAATTACAGGCCAGGAGGGAGCTGAGAGTGAGGGAAGGCCGCTCCCACCCAGGAGAAAGGCAGAATATTCAGCAGCCCTATCCCACTTGCTCTTTCTGCCCCAGGGTACAGGTGGACAACATCTCCCAGGCAGGCAGTAAGCCAAGGATGTGGGCTGCCGGGGAGACAGGCACGGAGGGAGATGGCCCTGGCTTCCTCTGCCCATCACTCCTGGCTCTTATTTATCATAAAGGCAAGCTCTTAAAGTCTAACCTCAGTCCTTGCTCTTCTTGTTACTATCATTTTCTCCTGATCTCTCCTCAGTGGATATAAAGGACAGTTGCTCGACCGCCCTCATAAACCATCCCCCACCCCATCTGTCTTTTCTTCCAGACTCATGTTTCCTACATAACAGAGCTGCTTGATGCTTGAGATAATATATGATTTTTTTTTTTTTTTTTTTTTTTTTTTTTTTGGTAAGGAGGGTGGCAAGACAAGGCTGGGGGTGGGGAAAGATTCCCTTTCCAATTATGCCTGGCTCAGGCTGATACTAGTGTCAGTTTGCATTCCCTGAACATATGGGAGCCAAGAAGCAAGGGGGAGGCAGAGATGGAGAAGGAGGTGCTGGCTTCCCAGCCTTCTCCATGGGCAGGTCGGAGGCCCATGTGGCTGAGGAAGGAGCGATTAGAGTGGTGGGCCATTTATGAGAATGGTGGGATTCCGGGGCTCATTTCCTTCCCTCTGGCAACCCGCTCCCTCTGATCTCAGAGGGACTTACCAATGGGTGAGTAGCCTTCAGCTGCCCACTCCCTCGGAGCTCCCTGCTCCTTCCCTTCCTTTACATGTGAGTTCAAGGAATCAAAATGGGCACCAGTCATAGTCAAAAGTGACTGGAAACCAGAAGAGGAAAACTGCTATCCCAAAATCCTAAGAAGAGCAGTTTGAGGCAGATGGAATGGCTTTTTTGTTTTTTTAACACTAGCACAGATAATTGAGAGATGAGGGAGGATGCAACGTAGATGGTAGAAAAACTCCAAGCCGCAGCAGGTTTACTGTCGGGCTGGGAGTGGGCAGGGAGGCAGAGGCAATTCCGTCATCTTAATGATGATTCTCCAAAGGTGTGTCTGCAGAAAAGGAGCCAGGTGTTCTAAGAAGCATCCTGGTCTTACCCTCTCTTTGTCTTTCAGCCAAGGGAGGAGTGAAGGTGATCCAGCTGACCTCAGAAGGTTGGGGTGGGGGACAGTGCTATCTGCCCACTTGTGGCTCTTGCCCTCACCCCTCCAGAGACAGACTGAGATGGGAGGAGTAGAGGAGAGGGCTTGGCAAAGATTATTCTGCATCTAGTGGTTTCCTGCATGAGCTAGTGCTTGTGGCCAGTGGGGACAGAAATGGAGGCCAGGCCTCACTCCACCTCCATGAGCCCTCAGCAAAGGCAGCTGATTTCTAAGAAAGCTGCTGGACTCCTGACAGTAAGCTCCAGGAACCGACACTGTTGGAGGCACAATGAGAACACACTGTACCCAGGCAAACTCTGCAGAACTGGCCTCAGAAAAGAGGCCAGAAGCAGAGAATGCCACGCATATTTGCGGGAGTGGCCGAGGCAACGGAGAGGAGCCCAACTGGAGGATTTCCTGAGCACAGCAAAGGGAGAGAGCTGGGAGAATGGTGAGGCAGGTTGTAGGGGGGCACTTCAGAGAGAAGAAGGTTGGGAAGGAAGAAGCGTGGGTGGGAGGATGCTGGTGCTTCTTAATCAAATGCAAATTTAAGGCAGACAGCGTGCAAACTGACAGGTCTAATTTTTGTGTCTGCAATTTGGGCGGTGTTTAGAGAGGAACCAGCATCCTGGGGAGATGTTTCTTGAGAACAAGCTTGGCGCACACAGGCAGGACCTGATGAGCAAGTCACCCAGTGACCCAAGGACACCCAGGCTCAAGGACACAGAAAGGAGAGACGGGGGCTTTCTAGAGATGGCAGGCCTGGCTGCAGGGGAGAAGGGTGGACTGGTGGCAGAGGGACAGGCTGAGGGCATACTACGGCTCATAAGGAAGGGTCCAAGAAAATAAAGGACTCAGGAAGAACCGGCTGGGGCTCGTCTCCTCCACTAAAATGGGAGCTCCCTGATGCAAGACCCACGTTTCCTCCAACCAACCAGTGGGTTGTTTTGTGCAGTGCTGTGTCTCCTCCATCAAGACAGGGAGCTCCCAAGGGCAGAGGCCATGACTCCTTCCTCTACAAACCCACAGAGTGGAGTGGGTAGATAACAATGAAATAGTAATATAAAATGATCAATTTTGGGGTGCTTTTCATTTGCTAGACACTGTGCTCGGTGTATTACACGCATTATCTCATTTAATCTTCATAGCAATCCTACGAGACAGATAGTATTTGACCCATTTAACAGATGAGGAACCTGAAGCTCAGGGAGGTTGATTGACTTGGGATCTCACGGCTAGTTAATACAGAGCCGGGATTTGATTTGTTTGTTTGTTTATTTGTTTTGAGACATGGTCTTGCTCTGTCCCCAGGCTGGAGTGCAGTGACGCGATCTCAGCTCACTGCAACCTCCACCTTTTGGGCTCAAGCGATTCTCCTGCCTCAGCCTCCCAAGTAGCTGGGATTATAAGACGCGCGCCACCATGCCCAGCTAATTTTTGTATTTTTAGTAGAGACGAGGTTTCACCATGTTGGCCAGGCTGGTCTCAAACAGAATCAGGATTTGAATTTAGGTCTCTCTGACCCCAAGCTTGTGCATTTGGCTACTATACTCCATGTCTTCCCTCCTAGAACCCAATAAAGTAATGATGATGACTGCTGCAAACAGCTTGAGTTGAGAAGCTGGGAACTTTACGATTGTAATCCAAAGATACAATTTCAACAGGAAACCCAATCTCTATGCAGAGTGTGGGAAAATGGCAGGAATCCACTCCCTGCCTCAGGCCCAGGCCCAGGTCCAGACTGGACTCCTCTGGCTCAGAAGCAGGGCTAGATCCTCTTTGGCAAATTTTTTCCCATCTCCCGCATGGAACACCCCACCCTGTAAGGCAAAACCAGGGGACCCTCCCCAAAACCCAATATCCTAGCTCCAACCCCATGCTTGTGGGAAATAATGGATCAGCACCAAGTCCATCCACCTGTTCCCCCATGAAAGAAGAGAAGGAACCAGGATGTCTTGGCCTCGTTCCTCTCCAGATGTCCTCCCAGCTGTGTGAAAACAGGCCACTGAGGCAGATTTTATGCCTCAGCCCTGGGAGGAAGCATGGAGGACTACCAGAGGGCTTGTTGGTCAATGGAGAGATTGTGAACAGGACAGGTGGTTTCACTGAACCCGGGGTAGAGAGGGAAATGACAAATCCGGGGTAACGCTATAGATCAGGCCTGAATCTCATCCCTGCCCAGCAATGAGGACATGGCCAGTTTTCACCTTCATCTCGACAGGAGCCAGGCCCAGGCTAAGGATTGGAAAGGGGTCACGGGCTCGAACATAAGGTGCTACCCTTTGATAATCTCCACATCTCATGGTCTGTTGACTTTTTCCACATTGTTTCTTCTATTCTCTTTTTGTCACAGTCTAAACAACCACTGGGCTGACATATAACCTTAAAACCTTTGCCAAAGGCAACTTCTGGAGAACATTTTCTTCTCTCTTTGTTATGGGTGTGTCAATCAGAGACAGTTCCCATTCCCCTTCCCCCCCGGGGGGGAAGTGGCTGATGTCTTGGACAGAGAAGGCATGAAACCATGGGCATCCCTCTTCCGCCACATGGACCGGGGGCAGAAGACCTCTTGTCTGTGGTACAAGAGGAGAAGAATCAGATGTGTAGAAAAACAGAGGGCGCAAGAATGCAGAGCACGTGAAGAGGCACAGAAAACTTCGTTCCTTTCCCCTGGAAACATGGCTGGTTCATGAGCTCCAGCCCTATGAGACAGCTGTCTGTCCTTTAATAAACTCCCCCTTTTGTTTAAGCTGGCTCCATGGGGCTTGTAAATGCACAACCAAGAGTCTAAGCTAAAGTATCAGGGCTGAATTGAAACAAAGTCAGTGACTGGAGCCATTCTGTGAATGAAGCCTATTGTGACCACTAGTCGCCCCTAGGGTCTGCAGAGCCCTGGCGGTTAGGATGAGGAAGGACAGGGTGTCTGCAGGCCTGCAGGAGACGTGGAAATGGAACTAGCTTTACTGATCATCTATGGTGTGCCAGGTGCTCTATGCTCACTCTTCTAGATAATCCATATAATTACCCCCCTGCTGTGGGTACAAGCCCCATTCCACAGATGAGGAATAAGTGCAAAGAGGGCTGTGGACAGCCAGCTGGTAAGCAATGGAATTGAGCTGCACCCTCAAATGCATGACTCCAAAGCTGGTGCTCCTTCTATTGCCCCAGGCAGTCAGGGACTCAGAGACACATAGGGCTCCAGGCCAAGGCCAGACACCAGAGTCTTGGTGCACACCTGTCCCCTGTAGCAGACATACTGGTCCTTTGGGACCTAAAGGATGGGTGTGCAGAGTGCAGAATTAAACACAGATGGTGGTAAAAGTGCATCAGCCATAGATCCTACAAGCTGTCCTCAGCCTGCGGCAGGTACCCAAGCAGGTCCAAGGATGTTCTAGGCTCAGTTCCCTGGGCCACTAAACTCTTATAGGAAACCTCAGAGTGGGCCACCCTGTTTAGAATAAAAGATCTGGGCTGCTGCCCAACAAGGCTTACTATGCCTGTGGGATGCAAGAATGCCAGTGCTCTCCACTGGTGAGCCTTATGGCATAGTGGCTAAAGAGGCAGGTCACTGGAGCCAGACTGCCTGTGGGGTCATACCCAGACTCCACTTCCTGGCTGTGTGACCTTGGGGAAATTACTTAACCTCTCAGTTTCTTCATTGCTACAAAGGGGATAAGCGTAGTACCTACTCCATTAGGTTGTTGCGACGATTAAATGAATGAATACATGCAAAGTGCTTAGAACAGTGTCTGGTGCATAACATGTAATAAATGATAGATATTATGATGAGTCCTTAAATCTTCCATGAAGAAGCTAACTTCTCCGCTAGATGCAGCACTCTGGGAAATCTAGTCTAGAAATCAGGGGCTACAGGCTGAGGGTAAACGGAGGGGAGAGTAAAAGGAAAGCCATTCCCTGAAATGCTGATGGGGCTGACATCTGCAGAACCAGCCACGTGCCAGCCTCTGCACCAGCCCTTTCCCATGCAGCATCTCATCCAGCCTCCCAGATCTGGGAGCTGGGGAGTCTAATCCCTATTTTACCAGGCAGTTAAGTGGCTTATTCAAGATCAACAGTTAGCGAGTGACAGAGCCAGCATTCCCAGTCAAAAAGAGGCAGATGAACAGCTTATTTCAGGCCCCCACTCTTCCAGACTATTCTAGTTATCTTCATCCCAGCCACTTTGGCCCTGTTCCTTCCTGTACATCTGAGGAGGCTCTTCTTGAAGTTCCAGGGCTTTGCTCTGTCCAGCACTAGCCATCATACTGTATCCTAAGCATCCCTCTGTGGGTCTGCTTCCTACACTAGACAGTGAGAGGCTTGGGAGGAAGGGTACTTGGCAGATAGCTGACTCTCGAGGAATGCTAAGGAGGGCAGGAGAGAACCGATATCTATGGGCCTGGGCTCTCAGGACCATTGCTAGACTGATGTAGTGCAAGGGTTCTAGAACATCGAGAGGGCAGGGGGAGCAGGGAGTTGCTACTTGTGCAAGAGGCAGTAGTGCATAGTGGTTGAATGATGAGCCTGAATCAAGCCTTGTTTGAAGCTTAGCTTGACCATGAACTTGCCACATTCCTTTGGAGTAAGTTGCTTAGCCTCCTTTAGGCTCCCCTAAGTTTCCTTGTACCTAAATCTTATATAACAGTGGGGTTACAAGTCAACAAGTATGCATCAATAAGGCCATATTTGTTGCTAGAAAATATGAAACACTTCCTTACAGTAGTCAAATAAGTGCTTTTTTGAGCCCTCATGTGCTCCCCTTACCACCCTGGCCACCTGGGCCCTTCCTCTGGGACCTCCACAATCCAGGAACCACAGTTAACAGGGGCATCCCAGAACTCCTCCAGCTCTGAAGCCTGTGAGGGTTGTCAAATATTTTACATATGATCCTTGATTAATATCTCAGTGTGAGGATAAAATGGGTTTACACAAAGTGCTAGCACAGCTGGCAAACAGTGAGTGCTCAATAAATGTTTGTCCTTATTGTTGCTGACTTCCAGTGACTCAGACATGTCTGCGAGTGTTAAATGGTCCCCCACGGGTCCTCAGGATGAGGATGCCTGACCTATCTGCAGAGTGCATGGCCTCGATTAGAGTCTCAGGGGCTAAGTGTTCCCTTCCAAGACCAGACCTGCAGCAGGCCCTCAGTGGTCCCAAAGCTACAGGCTGGGCTGGGAAAGTCCTGGGGTGCCAAGTAGGGAGGCCTGACGCTGGTGCTCCTAGGAGCCCAGTGGGTCCCTTGATGGTGGCAGCAGGAGCAGCAACAGCCTCTCCACGCTGCCTGCCGAGCAGCAAGCAAACCCCACTGGGCAGGCAGAGTGTCAGGCAGCGCAGAGTCTCAGCCCCGCCACTGCAGCTGAGGAAGGCCACTCGCATGTCTGCTGTGGCAGTGGGAGCAGCAGCAGCACTGGCCTGCCTGCCCCCCGCCCCAGACAGGCTCTGCTGCCTTCCCTGATGTTGGGACTCTCTTTCCCGGGTGCTGCAGTCATGGGCAGGATGACAGGGAGGCTATGCTGTAAATGCTCCACCCCTGGACATCACATCACCCTCAAGGCCCTGTGGAAGCATGAAGACAGTAGGGCAGTACCTACACCAATGGCAACCCGTGAACTCTAGGACAATAGCTCCTAGGGACACCGGGACTCCACGGCAAAACCAGATCCTCTATGGCAAAACATTCTCACTCCTACAGCAATGGAATCCCATGGCAACAACGCCCAGGGCAGGGCAACTGGAACGGCCGATGGCATCTTAAAGGAACAGAGAAAGATGAAGGCTTGAGTTTAGGAGAAGGGAAACCCTCACTCCCCACAGGCTCTCCTACCTCAGCGCAGCCGGCTGTCTTCACTCTCTGAAGGACCATCTGCTCGGAGGGCTCCAAGCCAGCTAGTTCCCATCCAGTTCTCCTACCTTCAAACAAACAAAGCTGGATAACTGGAATGTCTTCTCCCATTGTGCCAAATGTCTTGGATTCCTTTATTTATTTTATTTGTTATTCATTTGTTTTTAGAGACAGAGTCTTGCTCTGTCACCCAGGCTGGAATGCAGTGGCCCAATCATAGCTCACTGCAGTTTCAACTTCCTAGGCTCAAGTGATCCTCCTACCTCAGCCTCCCAAGTAGTTAGGGCTACAGGCACATGCCACCACGCCCAGATAATTTTATTTTATTTTATTTTTTTTTTTTTTTTGAGACATGGTCTTGCTCTGTCGCCCAGGCTGGAGTGCAGTGGCGCGATCTCGGCTCACTGCAAGCTCCGCCTCCCGGGTTCACGCCATTCTCCTGCCTCAGCCTCCCGAGTAGCTGGGACTACAGGCGCCCACAACCGCGCCCGGCTAATTTTTTGTATTTTTAGTAGAGACGGGGTTTCACCGTGGTCTCGATCTCCTGACCTTGTGATCCGCCCGCCTCGGCCTCCCAAAGTGCTGGGATTACAGGCGTGAGCCACCGCACCCGGCCAGATAATTTTAAAAAACCCTTTTTGTAAGGATGTAGTCTCGCTTTGTTGCCCACGCTGGTCTTGAATTCCTGGGCTCAAGCAATTCTACGACCTTGGCCTCCCAAAGTGCTGGGATTACAGGTGTTAGCCACTGCGCTCAGCCTCTGATTCCTATAAATATTCCTTTAAAACTCCTTTAAATTCCTCCCCAACTTCCAGCTCCTTAGGAAGGTTTCTTGGATCGAACAAGAAAGCTAGAGTTAGTACGTGGCACCACACCACTTATGCCTGCCGCTGAATAGTGTGCAATTGAAAAGCTCCCGTCTAGTCCCAAACTGGTTTAATGTCTTGGTTTTGCTATATGTAGTCTGGTTCAAGCTTTGCTGTGGGTTGTGGGACTGTTTTCGGCAGGGCACTTCCCAGGGCTGGGGCAGCGGAAGAACAATTCCTGGTCAGGGCAGAGCACTGCACCTCACTCAGCAGGGACTAATCAATTCCCAGGGCATGACAACTGGAACAGCCTGGTGGCATACCAAAGGAACAGAGGAAGATGAAGACTTGAGTTTAGGCTAAGAGTTAGGATAAGGGGTGCCCCTACCCTCTCAGAGGGCCAACCTCTGGCCATGGAGGCTGGAGGAGTCCTCTCCCTCCATCCATCCCATGTGGACACTGCATAGGCTGCAAGAGTAATCCTCCCTGGAGCAGAGAGGCTCTGGCTGGCTGATCTCATGGATCAGCAACATCTCCAAGGACCAGTGGGCACAGGACTCTTTTGAGGATCCTTTGGGGACGAACTTTTATTGGTCTCTTGCACTCAAATGTCTGCTCAGAGCCTACCGTTGAGTCCCAGTGCACTCCATGTTGGATCAGCCATGATCCCACTCCAACCTGTTTTTCTGATCTCATCTCTGCTTTCACCACCTTTTCCACCTCTCTAAGCAAGACAGGACTCTTCACTACCTGCCATCAAGCCCACATTTCCTCCTCCCTTCCTTTTCCAGCTTTTCTTGCCTCTACTGCCAGAATCTCACCCTTCTATCAAAACTCACATCACTTCTGTAGCATGTCCCCCTCCCCACCCATCTCACATGTGCCCCCACACACCCTATGCACCGATGCCACTTCCAGGTGGCTGAGTCCTCAGTCGCCCTTTCTGGCTTCTTCACAGCATGCTGCATTCTGCCTTGTACCGGAATGAGCCTGGACACTTCTATCTCCTCATCCAGCCTTTCAGAACCTAGCAAGCAGGGCCCAGAACTTCAGTCTCAGGAAGCACAGTGCTCTGCCGACACTAACTGCTTGACAAGTTGCTCCTGAATTAAAAGGAATCAAACTCAATGTCTGAGGGAGTCTTGAGGCTCCTGGAGGCAGGTTATCATCGGGGTTAAGTTTAAATCCTAACTCTGTTGCTCACTTGCTTTACTGGCTTTGGGCAGATTACCTGTATTCACACAGGGTCTTGAACTATCACCCAGGCTGGAGTGCAGTGGCATGATCTCAGATCACTGCACCCTCCACCTCCTGGGCTCAAGTGATCCTTCCACCTCAGTCTCCCAAGTAGCTGGGACTACAGGTGTGAGCCACCAATCCCGGCTAATTTTTTGTACTTTTAGTAGAGACAGGGTTTTGCAATGTTGCCCAGGCTGGTCTCAAACTCCTGAGCTCAAGTGAT
Organism: Macaca thibetana thibetana; assembly: GCF_024542745.1. Taxonomy (NCBI): domain Eukaryota; kingdom Metazoa; phylum Chordata; class Mammalia; order Primates; family Cercopithecidae; genus Macaca; species Macaca thibetana. The sequence continues at coordinate 161,552,780 of NC_065578.1, forward strand.
CCACCTGCCTCGGCCTCCCAAAGTGCTGGGATTACAGGTGTGAACCACTGTGCCTGGCCAGATTACCTGTATTTCAGTGCCTCAGTTTCCTCACTTGTAAGTGCCAGGATCATAGAATTATTGTGAGTATTAAGTGATGGGCCAGGAGAAAGCCCAGCCAGGTGCTGTGGGTCCCCGGCAGGGAGCTGCTCTGAGATGCAGACAGTGGGGTCCAGGTGGAGACCTGGACTCCACTGGCTCCGTAAATCAGGGTGAACAGGTCAGGCATCTCCTATCAGGTCTTGTTCCAAAAGAAGACAAATGGAAGAAAAATGGAAGGAAGAGGCAAAAGGAGAAAAGACGAATAGAGCATAGATAGGTGTTGGACCCCAAATAAAATAAAGGGGATCCTGGGAAAGGCAGGCTAGTTTCATCTGTAAGCATCCAGAGAGCAAATTCAGACCCATGGGTAGAAATTCTCAGAAGACAGAATCAAAGCTCAACAGAAGAAATATCTTTCTAATAATGAGTGCTTTCCTGGAAAATAAGGTAGTGAGGCCTCTGTCACTAGGACAGTGTAAACAGAACACCCACCTGCCTACGATGCTAGAGAGGGATTCATTTTGGCTTGAGGAACAAGAACAATGCCTTTCACTTACCAAGTGATTGATACATGTTATTGGTAACTATTAGATTATTTATTCTTTTGATTCTTGAGCTTTTCTTTTCCCCCTTGGGATAGTCAGGTCCCAGGAGCTCCTAAGGAAGCAGCCTCAGTCTGGGTATATTGGAATCCTACACCCCATGACAGTTTAGGGACCCTGCAGAGAGAAGGCAGGGTGGCTGCCAGCTTCCCCAAAAGGGAAGGGCCTGGTTAGTGGGTCACCAAGGGCAAAGGGAGCCTGTGTCCTCAGAGTCTGAGGAGTAACCAGCACTTACAGTGCTTTTCTAGGAAAGAAGCCAAGGAGTCCGAACCCCAGTGGGCTCTGCCTAGGGGTCTGTTTGGGGGAAGCTGTTCCACCAGGGTCATATTTCAGACTCTTTTAAACCTGCCCAGCTGTTACATATACATGCACACAAATGTCCCTTTAGTATGTGCATATGTGCTGCAAGCCGGTGAGTTTGTGTTTATATGAGCTGATCCATGTGAACACATACCATTCACTGCACACTTAGTCTTCACACCCTGACACCCAACCTCACCCGAGTTCTAGGGGTTTGTGCCATGTGCCACACAACCTATTAACCCAATACCTCTCATCACACTTGCCTAAGTCTTGCTTTCTCAACATTCGCTATCTTCCTGCTCAGCCCAAGGTCGTAGTTTACAAGCCCAGCTCTCCATGGAAACACCTACAGCTTATAACATTCAACCTTCCAGACCAGACCATATCCAACAGCAACACCCCAACTGGATAATCTTGATGACAACTCTGGGATTCCACGAAGACCAACGCTGCGAGCACACACAGCATATCGGGGCTTGGGGCTGCCCTTGTCCCTGCTTTCCACGCCTCTAACTCGCAGGAGAAAGCACCCTGAGAAGCCCATAGTGAGAGCTGCCACCCAGAAATTAGAGGACGCTGCAGAGAAACCACCCACTCCAGTGGCCCTGAAATGTATCATTGAGATGTCCAAAATAGATTCCAGGATGGTTCAGGCCAAGGCCCAGACCCTGCCGAGTCCTGGTTGCCTTGCTGAGGTTTGGCTGGAGCTGGAGAAGTGTGTGTCAAACACGCAACATACAACAGTGCTGGCAGGGAGAGCTTGGGGCCTGCTGGAGCCAAAGCTCTTAGGGGGTGAACCTGGAGATAGGCTGCTCTCCATGCCCTCCCATCCCTACCTCAGCACCAGAATGGGCTTGAGCAGTCTGGAAACTCCCAGTGGGTCCTCATTCTCCCCAATGGGAGCTTCCCACCCATGCAATACACCCCTCCACATTCCAGAGACATCAAGTCTGAGGGGAAAAAAAGGTGCTTATACAAGGTGAAAAGCACCATGGTGAAAAGCGGGTCGCCCTGCTTATCCCAGGAACACACTGCTGCACCCACACTGGACAGCCATGCCAGACACACCTTTAGTGCAACTCTGCTCCTCCCTCAGCCTCCAGATGGGAGATAAAAACAGTTCCTGGGGCATCTTCCCAGTCTGCCCCCTTATCTCTGGGGGTCAGAAGGAAGCAAAGACCTGTGTTCACTGAACAAGGTGGAGCTGAACCCTGAAGGCACTGATGTCCTGCTTCCTTCGGGAGGCCTAATCTCCAGAAGCAGCAGTGTGGGGGAAGGTGTGGGAGGTGATGTCTGCCTCCTATAGGAGGGAACCTGCCCACGCAGGGCCAGTGAGCTGGGCCTGGCCTCCGCTGTCTCCCCACCCGGCCCTTCCTGTGCATGAGAGAAAAGGCCGCAGGCTCCGGGACATCAAACGCATCTGGGTAATCCAAACAGGGTGTGGGGGGAGGTCAGCCAGCGCAAATGAGAAACATGTGGCATCCATTTCCCCTCGTTGACTGGCTCAGCCTTTCCAGGCAGAGGGAGAAGGCTTTGGGCTTTAGGGAGGAGAGCTTCCTGGTTGGGCCAGGAAAAGACCAGCCAGGTGCTGTGGGTCCCCGGCAGGGAGCCGCTCTGAGATGCAGACAGTGGGGTCCAGGTGGAGAGCTGGACTCCATTGGGCCCATGAGTCAGGGTGAACAGGTCAGGCATCTCCTATCAGGTCTTGTTCCAAAAGAAGACAAATGGAAGAAAAATGGAAGGAGGAGGCAAAGGAGAAAAGATGAATAGAGCATAGATAGGTGTTGGACCCCAAATAAAATAAAGGGGATCCTGGGAAAGGTAGGCTAGTTTCATCTGTAAGCATCCAGAGAGCAAATTCAGACTCATGGGTAGAAATTCTCAGAAGACAGAATCAAAGCTCAACAGAAGAAATATCTTTCTAATAATGAGTGCTTTCCTGGAAAATAAGGTAGTGAGGCCTCTGTCACTAGGACAGTGTAAACAGAACACCCACCTGCCTACGATGCTAGAGAGGGATTCATTTTGGCTTGAGGTAGGTGGCTCAACTAGACAATTTCCATTCTAGGGTTCTGTGAAACCTCAGGGAAGGGTGAGGGAGGTGGAGCGCTCTGCAGAGAGAAAGGGACCTGGCTATCCAGGAATACATTGCAGTGTGCTGCAGAGGTGGCTGAGCTGCAGTTATGGACCCTGAGGGCTCTGCTCAGCCTGCTCAACACAACACTGGCTCTCCCTTGTACCACATGGAGCAGTCTGCACCTTCACCCTCAGGGTCAGAGGCTGTGAGGTGTGGTATATGTGTGTGGAAGGATAGCTGCAGAGAAAGGCAAGATTGGAGGTCAGCAGAAGAGGAAGGATCTGGTGTCGGCAGCTTGTGATGGGGGCGGGTGGTAGGGGGTGGGCAGTTGTAGCCACAGTATCAAATTGGGCAGAGAGAGTGGGAAGGGGTAAAACAAGAAGGAAGTGTCAGGAAACATCCCAGGACTCCAGGTGACTTGGTCCTGCTACCAATTCAATCCAGGTCTAGAAGGGGCCTGTGGCCTGGGGTTACAGCCATCAGTGATGGATGGTAAAGGGTATCTCCTTGGGTTGGTTTAAGCTTCAGAGAGCCAGAGTAGCTCTGGGCACTTCTCCTCCATCTGTATCTTCTCCCCAGAGTAGAGGAACTGCCCCAGGACCTACTTATTCATCCATGCATTACTCTCAGAGGCAGAGCCATGGGCTGTGAGTCAAAGCCAACAGCTTCGACTGCAGCAGTCAGAACAAGGCAATGCCCAAAGGAGAGGAACATGACCTAGGTGGGGGCCCAAGCCTAGCCTTGGAAGAAAACTTTCTGGATACGGTAAGACAATAAACATTCTCGGTGCTAACCTGGAGGAAGGCAGGAGGTCTCACAGCTCCAAGGTTCTGTGCCAGTGCCTTCTCCACACACATACACACACCTGCAGGCTGCTGCACCTTGCCACAGCCCTTCCTCCTGCCTGTGATTCCACAAGCATCCTCCATCACTACTGGTGCTACCCAGGGGAAGGGCAAAAGTGAGCTTTGTCCTCACTCTCCTGCTAGGCCTCAGGGAATCTGAGGGTGCTGGATAAGTTTCCACATATCACCTATCTGTTCTGGGCGGCAGTTCTTTGGAGAATTCTTTACCCACCCCAGCCTCACAATACACTGAATAAAAAGGAAAATGAAGTATTTGTGAACACATTTCTTTCCCCTGCTACTCAAAGTATCCCAGAGCACATTCTCTGGAGCGACCCCCTTGCACCGTCCCTCCCTGCAAAAAATTCACATCAACTGGCTTAGAAATTAATAGCTTCCTGCCTTTCTTCCTCATTTCTACTTGGCCTGCGCTTCTGAGGGCCTAACTGTTGTCACGACAACCCCTTGTGTGGGTCCAGACCCCTTCAAGAGGAAGAGGGACTAGGAAGTCCAGGCTCCTGGGTTCTTTTACGCCCTGACCTTGGGCAGTCTTAGCTGTCTCACTTTGCCCCCTTTTCCTGAAGGACGGAAGGAGGGAACATGAACACCTGGGGTGTCAAAAGACTGGTTTTGCCTTGAGATCCTCAGGCCCAGGGATGATGAGGTAGGAAGATTTGGGGTGTCACTATAGTACAGACAGTCCCCGACTTGTGATTGTTTGGCTTCTGATTTTTTGGCATTATGACCACATGAAAGTAATACATTTGGTAGAAACTATACTTCTAGTACCCATACAACTGTTCTATTTTTCACTTTTAGTATAGTATTCAATAAATTCCATGAAATATGCAGCTTTATTATGAAATAGGCTTTACATTAGATGATTTTGCTTAACTGTAGGCTGATATAAGTGTTCTGAGCGCATTTAAGGTAGGCTAGGCTGAGCTATAACGTTCGGTACATGAGGTGTATTCAATGCATTTTTGACTTACGATAGTTTCAACTTACAACGGGCTTAATGGGACATAACCCCATGATAAATTGAGGTGCATCTGTATTTTATTGCTTTGTATTAATACAGGCTCTCTTTAAGCCACTTGGGACATTTTCCAGGTCTCATCACCTTAATCTACACCCCCTTCCCATCCCTATGGGGTAAGGATGAGCCATGGGAGGGTCTCTTCCACTCACAAATGAGGAAACTGAGTCCCAGAGGGGGTCACAGAGCTTAGGACTTCTACACAGAGAACTCAGGAATGCAGCCTCCAGCTTAGCCCCCAGACCCAGGCCAAGGGCCTGGTGGCCGTTCTTCTGGAGCCAAATTGCCTGACGTGAGTATCAGGCCAGGGTCCAGAGGCATCTGATTCCTGGAATTAGCCCATTTGCCCTTGGTACTCACCCCTCAGTCTTCCAAGTTTCTAGGGTTCCCCAGTGGGGCCCTAGTTATTTGGCAGCTTCCAAGGTTAGAGAAGGGACAGGGAGCCTGCCTAGACCATCTGGGACCCCGGATGGTTTCTGGGAAGGGGATGATCAGGTTTCAGTGCTTCTCTTTTATTACAGAAAGGCTCTGGCTTGAAGCTGCCTCACTCCCACCCCCTCTCTCCGCCTCAGAAATTGATTCTTGGCAGCCTCTTGGATCTAGGATGGTACTAGGGAGTGAACATAACTGGACACTGAGCCCCACTGAGGTGGGGACAAATGCCCATTGTCTTCAATCACAATCCTGAAACATCAAGGCACCATTCTTCTCCCCAGAGGCCACCCTGCTCTACACTGAGGGCCTGCCTGATACCTGAACACCACCTTCATTGGCTCTGGAAGACGATTCCCTCTGTAGTTCCTCTCCCTCTACCCCTTCCCCAGGCAGTCTGCCCTCCACCCTTCACACAAGGAAAAGCTTAGTTTGGAGGTCACCAGCTCCCCTCTTTTCCTCCCCACCACCGTTTGACACCAGGCTCTGCCTTGCTACAGTCTGAACCAACTCCCCAACCCCAAACTTTGGGTCCTCTCAGCTGGAGACAGGCAGGTTTGGGAGTTTCCACCCTTCTCTCCCCATCCCAGAGAGCTAAGCCCCTCAGCCCTCTGTGGGGTCAACGAGGCAGCTCCGGTGGCCCACGCCCAGTAGACACAGCCTTGGGCAGGTCCCTCTGCCTGCTGACTCTTCCTCTCTCAATCAGGTCTCCCAGGAAGAGCTGCGACTTAGGACTCAGGAGATCAATGCAGAATCTCCCTTCCACCATGAACTCATAGATGACTTTAAGGCCCTCAATGCTTTTGACTCTGCATTTCCCTAACTGGGAAGTGGAGGTGTTCTCTCCTGACTTCCAAGGTTGCTGAAAGGCTCCTGTGTCAGTGTGCTTTGAGAAATGGCAACTGCTGAGCAGGAATAAGGGACCAAAGCTCAGCTTCTCCTCCTCTCCTGCCCTCCCCCACCTGCTCTCCTCCCCACTCTTGCCCCTCCTCCCACCTCCCTAGCCATCTCAGGGCTGTTTGGTTCCTCTTGAGGAGCAACTAAGAGGGCTTCTGTGGGCAGTCAGCTTCTGGGACAGTGTGATGGCTTCCAGGCCTGGGGAGGACACAGACCAGCTAAGTCAGGCCCAACAAGTAAAGCCTTGACCTTGAAAAGGGTTCTGTGCCTTCTGCTATTCTGTGCCCTGACACTCCCTTGCCCTCCCTGGCCAAGTCCCTATCTCAGTCTGACACACACACACACACACACAGACACACACACACACACACACACGGTCCCTTCCTCTCTCACCCTGCTTCCAGTCCCTCAGCAGGGCTCTCTACCACATGGGCCAGTTGCATTTTGTCCATATCCCTCCTTGGTGCCTGCCATGGTGCCTGCCAAAAATTTATTAAATTTTTCCCTTATTGTCTCTCTTGCTCCATTCCCTGGGGTAGGGCCTTTGACAGCCTCAGCCCCACACTGAGGACCGGGTGGCACACTCCCTTTGCAGAGTGAGGCTGCCTGGTCAGCTTCTGCACCCACCCAGCCATCCCCACCTTCAGGAGGGGCTCCCAGGGGAAAAGGCTGCTCTTCTTTTGCCCTTGTCTAGTCTCCTGATTGTCCCTGCAAAGCCCATTTGCGGCCTTCTGCGTGAGGATCGGTTCTCCAAAGGCCCAAATCCTTGCCCCTGTTAGAGGACTCTCATCTTAGCCCACACAGGAGTCGAGGGTCCCTGGGAAGACTGCAGCAGGCCAAATTGGTCTCCTCCAGCTTCGCATTCTCCAGGGCCGCCGGGCGAGCTCTTGGATCTTTCCCACCCGCCCAGCCCGTCACTCGGCCCCGCCCCTTCACACGCGCATGGGCACGCCCCTTCCCAGCCCCCAGCGGGCGGGCAGCCTGCCGGGTACCCAGGAAGCTCGGGTCCCTCGGCGCCGGAGGACCCACATCCCAGCCACCGCAACAAGTCCGCGCAGCCAAAGCATCTCGCCTGGGCTCCAGGCCTCGCCGTCCTTGTTCCGTGGCCCCAACAGGGCCCGTGCCAGTTCCCGAGGCATGGCCGCCTGGCGTCCGGCACATCCCAGATCTATCCTTCTCTGAGGGCAGGGACTCTCCGGGGAGAGAAACAGCAGTTCTGGGGCCCGCTTCGGGTGTTTTTGCATAGACTCTTCAGGCATGGAGAACAATGGAGCAGCTCTGCGTGCTTCCTCCACTCGAGCAAGCTTTGTTCCTCCCTTCCCGCCTGCTCGGCTTCCATTAGCCACAGGGCAAAGACTTCCCGGTCAAACAGGAGTCTCGGCGCTAAAGCCCCGAGCTTTCCACACGCCCTAAAAGACCTGCGGGTGTAGGGGTTGGGGCCAGAGCTGGGGCTGAGGTATAGGACGTGAGCCCAGATGCGCGCAGCTGGCAGCCCGCCCACCCCCGGCCCTAGACGCTTCTCTTGGCCAGAATCCTCACACCGCGGGGAAATCCGACTCGCGTTCCCACTCGGGATCCACAGAGGAAGTGGAGCCTCAGCTGTGTTCCGGGGCCAACCAGCCCTCACATCTGCTCTCCCACATCTGTTCTCTAGATCCGGGCTCTCGCTGGACGCTCCCCTTGCAATGCGGGATGCTCCCGTCAAGCGCAGGCCACACCACAACGGAGGTTTCCACCAGTCCCAGGTTTTGCTATATTGGGATTCTGGCTCTATTTCTGAGAGCCGGTGACCCCCCCTCACCCCCCACCCATTGTCCAGTTCACCTCAGGCAGGCCAGGGTCAAGCCCGGGTCCCGCCTGTAATGTCTTTAAGAAGGTACACTTGAGCCATGCGCATCTGGAGGTGGGCCAGCTCAGCACATCTGGGCGCAATGCCCATCACAGCCTGATCGTGAACAGGAGGGCCCTCCGAGAAGGCGCAAGGGGAGGGGGCTTCTCTTTCCCCACACCTTCCCCAGCAGCTGGTTAGAAGAAAGCCAGGGGCGGGGCGGGGCGGGGCGGCAGGACTTACCCAGCATCTGGCTGAAGAGCAGCTGCTCCAGGTCTCCCAGCACTGTCACCACCAGCTCGGGGTCCACCTTGAGGAAGGCGCGCTCCTCCTGGCCCTTGGCGGAGGGGACGGGCCCAGAGCTCTTTTGCGCCTTGGCCTTGCTGGAGAGCAGCTCGTCGTCGGATTTGCCATCTTCGCTCACGGCAGCCTCAGGCGCCTTGCTGAGCGGCTTGACCTCCGCATAGGGTCCTCGAGGGATCCGGCTCGGCTTTCCCAGGCTGGGCGCAAGTGGAGCCAGGGGGGTCTTGGCGCCGCCCGCCGGGCTGCCCTTGGCCTGGAAGAGCGAGTGCTCCGACTTGGACAGCGTCTTGGACATCAGCGGAGCTTCACGGCCCTTGGACCCCACCTTGCCTAAGCCTTTGGGGGCCTTGGCCATATCGTCGCTCCACTCGGGCTCATAAAGCTGCAGCTTTTTCTCGGAGTCCGTGAGAAAAGAGAGGTTGGTGAGCGACTTCTGCTTGCGCAGGTTGGAGGCTGGCGGCCCACCGGGGACACGGCTGTCCACACTGCCGGACTTGAAGACCTTCAGCTCAGCCGCGCTGGCCTTGGCCATGCCGCCGCCGCCGCCGGGCGCCTTGGCGCGCTTGGGCAGCATGCCTCTGCCGTCCGCCGCCGCCGCCTTCTTGCCGGCGCCCCGCGGCTCGTCCGCGCCCTCGTCGCCGCCGCCGCTGCTCAGCTCCACCTCGGGCTGCACGCTCTTGACGCTGCTGCCCAGCATTCTGCCCGCGAGGAGCGCATGGACGATCCGCGCGTCTGCAGGCACGGGGGGAGGGGGCAGGGGGCGGGAGCGCAGGAGGAGGAGGCGGGGGAGGAGGAGGGGGAGAAAGAGGACGGAAGAAACCGAGGAAGAAGGGGAGAGGAAGGGGGAGGGAGCGAGGGAGGAGGGAGGGAGGCAAGCCGAGGGCGCAGGGGAAAGAAACGCGAGGAAGGAAGCCAGGAAAAAGGAAAGAGAAGGGAAGCCGAGGAGCGAAAGGGCGGGGTCGGAGGAAAAGGGGCGGGGCGGCGGGGAAAATACAAATTAAAATTTAAATATCAGTCAAAGGAAGGATGGAAGCCCCGCGGCTCCTCCGGCGCCCTGCGGTGCTTTGGTGTCCGGATCCCAGCCCGCGGCCTGCCTTCCTGTCAGTCCTGTGGACACCGCACTGCCCGGCAGCGCCCCGGCCGCACTCAGCCAGCCAGCCCGAGTCGAGGCTGCAGGCTGCAGCTCCTAGCAGAGGAAGGAGGGAAGGGGAAGGCGGGGAGCAAACAGGAGGAGGGGAGCGAGTGTGCGCAAGGGGAGGGAGGTGGGGGAGAGAGAGTGTGTCTATTTCTGGCTCGGGAGGGGGAGGTATCTGCGAGCGGAGCTCCAGGGGCGGATGAGTGGGGGGTAGGGGGGAGATAAAGGATCTGGCCAGTTTTTCTCCCAGCTTTCCGCCTAGAGGCGGGGCGGGTTCTTGGATTCTCGGAGGGCACGGGTGACCCCCTGCCGTGTCCGGGATAAAGGTCTGTTGAGGAGGTGTGGAGGTGCCCGTAAAAGAGACAGAGAGAGGGCGGCTCAGAATGCGGGAGAGAGAGTGGACCCGTGGGCCTGGGAGAGAGATCGGGAGAGGGATGGAGGAATGATATCCAGGGTGCTCGTTCCCCTCCCCCAACCCCAAGCTTTCTTTGGTTTCCCCCCAGGAAACTCCCAGTCCCGCCCTACTTCAGTCTCTGAGGCTCAAGATTGCCCTCCTGAGCCCAGGAGGTAGGGGACCGGGGTAGGACACGGGTGGCTTGGAAAGAAGGGGCCTAGGGTTGACTGGGGAGAGGGCTGAGGGCTTTGCAGGGGAAGGAGTAATTCTTGAGATCAGGAGACTGGGTTTCTGTCCCAATTAACCACATGACCTTGTCAAAGTCATTGAACCCCTCTGGTTCTGTTTTCTTTTACAGTGGTTATAATACCAGCTTCACAGGTAGAAGGGCTTTGGAACTGTAAAGGCCTGTGTCAAACCTAGGGAATCATGAAGAGGCTTTGCACTGGGTCCCTTGCCTGCCAGAGTTAAGCAGAGCAGTGGAGTGCCTTTAAAAGATGTTTCCCAAGTCCTTCTTCCTTTCCTCCTAACAGGCCCTGGGGGACAGGGATGGGGTGGAGGGGGAGCAAGAGCCAGATGAAGTAGTCTGCAGTTTACCTAGGACTACCTCAGTAGACAGGACACTGCCTATCCTCGAATGGCCTCCCAAGTCACCGCCAGGTTGCCTGAGCAAAAGGCTCTCAGGAGAGGTGAAGGATAGGAGAAAGTGGAGGGGAATTCTCTGAAAGCAAAGCTTGCTCCCGGAGGGGTAGGCCCCAGATGGAGCCAAACTCTAGGGATTATAAAGCCCTAAGAACTTTTTGCCAAAATCTGGTAACCATCAGATTATCTCCCCACCCCAAACCCAACCTCCATCTCTCTGGCTCCTTTCCTCCCTTTCTCCTAGAATCTGAAGAACTCTGTGTGTGAGTCGCATGGTTTACGCACTCTCCTAACACTAATCATCACCTCCTGCCTGGTGTGAAATGTATTTGTGTCTCTGTCTGTCTCCCCCACCAGCGCAGGATCTCTCCGGGTGTAGAACTGTGTCACTCAGCACCTTGCATGGAGCAGGTGTTGCAACTCTGTTGGTTAAATGGATTTGGAGGCCTGAGCACTGTAGGGTTCTGGTGGTATCCCAGGAATACCAGATTGAGATGCCATAAAATCTGCCATGACAGAGATCATAGCAGAAAGGATAAGTGGCACTGAGAATATAGAGTTCTCAAGCAGAGAAGTGTTTGGTAAGAAGCATGGACTCTTGGCTGTCTTGGAGACACAGAAAAAAAGATGGCACTTCTGTCCTCGAGGAACTCTGAACTCTTGTATTTCCTGTCTGGCAGGGAACACAAGGTAGACAATACAAGACTTGGGAAAATAATAATCCTGTCCCTGTGAAAAAAGCAATGTCACACACATCAACACATTCATCTCAGGTAGACAGACATAGATGTATATATTCCAATTACAAGAATAACAAGAGGAGTAGAGGACAGGAGTTAGTACAAAGGTTTACAAGAGGATTCTGTACCATCTGCAATGCACAATGCAGACTGGCTTCAGAGGCTTATGTCTAGCATTAGAAAACTTAGGGGTGGAACCAGGGTTCGTGGTTCCAGATAGGAAATGACAAGCAGTGAAGAACTGGTTAAAGGGACGTGAGTGGTATCATGCCAGAACTTGGCCAAGGCACAGAGAGTGCCCAAAGGATGAGGCCAATCATGGGACTTTCTTTTCTGGGCACACACGAAGTACCCATGCTGATGTCCAAACATGAGGTCCCAGCTCAAGCAAGGGTACAGGCCCCACCTTTGGTGCCAAATCTTTGAGTAAGCATGACCATACCCTTCCTACCCCATCCTTCAGGGTATTTGTAACGCAGTTACAAGCCATCACTTCTACAGTCCTCATCCTTACTCACTGGTCATTCTCTAATTTACACAAGATGCCCCTAACTCAATCACAGGAGAACCACACCTTTCCTAAAAATCGCAATTTGAGAATCTGACACCACCTATTCTCTGACTTGCAAGGTTACAGTTGTTCTTACTTGTTGTCTCTATATCCTCTTTCTGCATGTAAATTCATCTTCTCCTTAGCAGACAAAGGGAAATTCACTGGCTACCATCTTGGCTGAGAAAGCTTATTTTTACTGTGTATATTTTCAAAGTCACACATTCCACCCAGTGTATTGTGATGTGAGCAAAACCTGGTGCCCTCTCCCCTGGTTTAATTTGGTCCCTCATCTCTGACACCCATGTCTGTAGGTTAGTGCCTCTCAAATTCTTTAGAATTGGTACGAAACACTATTTCACTTGTTGCTCTGTCCACTTGCATTTCCTTGTCACCTTATGCCTCCTCCCCAGGGCCGGATCTCCCTTCTTCCCTTCCCCCCTTCCCCCCTTCCCCCCTTCCCCCCTTCCCCCCTTCCCCCCTTCCCCCCCTTCCTCCCCCCCCCCCCCTCCCCCTCCCTCCCTCCCTCCCTCCCTCCCTCCCTCCTTCCTCCTTCCTTCCTTCCTTCCTTCCTTCCTTCCTTCCTTCCTTCCTTCCTTCCTTCCTTCCTTCCTTCCTTCCTTCCTGGTTATCTTGCTCTCTCATTTGATTTGGTGTTTTGGCCTGGTCCCTTCCCCCATCTTTATTCCTCTTTGTTACTCTGTACCTTGTCTCATGCTCTCATGGGATATCCTATTCCCCAAATCCCAAGTCCTTTCACTTCCTTCAAGAAACAGCTCCTGAAATTCTGCCTCTTTTGAGAAGAGAAAAAAGTGTTGTCAATAAGAGAAGCCTCCTCCCTACCATCTAAACCTAGTGCTTCACACTCTGTCCTGCATGAAATGTCACCTGACAGTTTATAAAATGGAAGATGCCTTCTATGCATGTCTCACGGATTAATTCAGTGCCAATCCCCTTGAGTGCCAGTCTCTGTGCACTGTCATTCTTTAAAGGGTCTTGCTGTGGCCAGGTGGTGGTCCCTTTAAATGGCCATCTTGGCATCCAGGAAGTTTCTGACACTCCCTAATGTGACTTCTCCCTCTATCTGGCTCTTTTTTGATTCTTTTCACATCCCGTGAGTTTCCCACTATCCTCTACTGCAGTGGGAGCGCTCTGCTGCCGTGGCAACAGCCATTCCAGCATCAGTCGATAAAACCAATATGTGCAGAATGTTTCCTCGAGTGATTCCTAAAAAGAGAAGGAATTGCCCTGTCACATTATCTCCAAACCCAGCCCTGAGCCCCTACCACTCAGTCATTTACCCCTTCTGTAGAATGACAGGCTTCAAATTGTCCTCTGAAGAGAGATCCTACCATCAATGATCAATGAAGAGGCTATGTGATGAGGGAGAGGCCTGGCTGGGCAGGCAGTGGGTGCTGGTGATGTCAGTAACCAAGTTTCTAAAGGGGAGGTGGAGAAAGAGGCTGGTTTGGAATCATTAAAGTCCCCAATCCCCAGTGCCCCAAAGACCAGCTCATCACCCCACTCCTCTCTTTCCAAAGGCATTGGTAGTTTCTGGAATGGCGATAGGATGAGTGATTTGACCACATCTGTTGACAGATAACTTAAAGCAATTTGAGGAATGAAGATGTAGGCATACAGCCAAAGAGACGCATGCTGTGTGATTTCACATTCTCACACCCCTGTGATTAGAAACGGATGTAACCCGGGTGTCTGTGGGGGGTCTGGGGAATCTGTCAGTTGGGACTGTGTTAGGAGAACTGGGGATCAGGGAGAGCCAGAGACAGGAGAGGGTGGGAAGGTGGCCAGGCTGTCCCTAGCTCATTGACCTTGAAAGGTGACCTTGGGGCCTGCTGTGGTGGCTCATGCCTGTAATCCCAGCACTTTGGAAGGCTGAGGCGGGTGGATCATTTGAGGTCAGGAGTTCAAGACTAGCCTGGCCAACATGGTGAAACCCTGTTCCTATTAAAAATACAAAAATTAGCTGGGCAATAGTGGCATGCACCTGTAATTCCAGCTACTTGGGAGGAGAATCGCTTGAGCCTGGGAGGCGGAGGTTGTGGTGAGCTGAGATTGCACTACTGTGCCACAGAGTGAGACCTTGTCTCAAAAAAAAAGAAAAAAGAAAAAAGAGAAAGAGGGAAGGGAAGGGAGGGAGGGAGAGAGAGAGAGAGAGAAAGAGAGAAGGAAAGAAAGAGAGAAAGAAAGAAAAAAAGAAAGGAAGGAAGGAAGGAAAGAAAGAAAGAAAGAAAAAGAGCAGGGAGGGAGGAAGGAAGGAAGGAAGGGAAGGAAGGGCAGAAAGAAAGAAAGGAAGGAAGGAAAGAAAGAAGGGAAGAAAGAAAGATAGAGAGGGGGAGGGAAGGAAGGGAAGAAAGAAAGAAAAAGAAAGGAAGGAAGGAAGGAAAGAAGGAAGGAAGAGAGAAAGGTGATCTTGGGAGAAGGGGAGATCTGAGGGAGGGAGAAGGGGGCACATGAGCCCATACTTGGCTTCCTCCAGGATTATGGGCAGAGCAGGGGAATTTTTTCTTGATTTCTAGGACCACAGTCAGGGTCTGGAGAGCAAGGGCTAGGAACCCAGCCACATGGCTCTTCAAGCCTAGCCCACTCACTCTGGACCAGCATAGAGCTGTCACTGCCCAACTGAGTGACAAGCATTTTCCATACGTTTTCTCTGCTTAGACGCCTACCATGAGGTCTCCTCATCACCTCCCTAGCAGATGCCAACACCCCTGCCTTTGTGGAAAGCCCTCTAGCCATTGCTCCCCATTTCTTTTTGTCCTTTTCTCCACCATGTCATTCCCTCATGTCATTCCAGCTAATCAGCAGGGACTTTTTGAGCACCCAAAACGTGGGACTTCTTGAGTAACCCAAAACTTTACTCCCAGTGAGATGGGAGCCTCGGTAGGCCGGGAGCAGAGAGTGACATGACCTGGCTTCCCTCTTGAAAAGGTCACTTTGGCTGCTGTGTGAGGAGCAAATTGCTGGGCTCAAGGGCAGAAGCAGTTGCAATCACCCAAGCCAGGCTAGGGCTGCCGAAATAGCTGACGGCTAAGCGCGGTCTTGTCTGCATCTGGATGACCAGCTCCTGACTACTCGTGCCGTGCTCAGTGCCAGCTACGACAGGTGCTGGAGGATACCACAGAGAACAAACAGACCAAAATTCCTGTCCTCGTGAATTTATATTCTAATGGATACGAAAGACAATAAATTAGAGAGAGATGTTAGTTACTAAAAAGTGCTAAGAAGAAAAAAGCAGGAAGGGGAATATGAATTATCCAGGAGCAGGGGTGAATGTTCCATATGGTGGCCCAAAAAAGCCTGCACTGAGAAGGTGAACATTTGAGTAAAGATCTCAAGGAAAAGGGGGAGCAATTTGGGAGCCAATGGATATCTGGGAGAAAAGATTTCCAGGCAGAGGGAACAGCCCACCAGGATCAAAGGCCCTGAGGGTGAGTGTGCCTGGTTTTCTTTTCATTTCTTTTCTTTTTTCTTTTTCTTTTTTGAGACAGGGTCTCACTCTCATCTTGTCACCCAGGCTGGAGTGCAGTGGTGCAATCACAGCTCACTGCAGCCTTGACCTCCTGGGCTATAGGTGTGCACCACCATGCCTGGCTAATCTGGCTAATTTTTTTTTTTTTTTTTTTTTTTTTTTTTGTAGAGGCAGGGTCTCAGTATGTTGCCCGGGCTGCTCTCAAACTCCTGGGCTCAACTGATCCTCTGGCCTCGGCCTCCCATAGTATTGAGATTACAGGTGTGAGCCACCGCATCTGGCCGTGTCTGCTGTTTTCAAAGGAAAGCAAGGAGATCAGCATGGCTGGAAAGAAAGGAGGGGAGAGGACAGTGGCAGGGGATGTGGTCAGAGAGGTAATGTGAGGCCTGTGCAGAGAGGGCCTTTTAGGTCATTACAAGGGCTTGGCCTTTTATTCCCAGTGAGATGGGAGCCTTGGCAGGATGGGAGCAGAGAGTGACGTGACCTGGCTTCCCTCTTGAAAAGGCCACTTTGGCTGCTGTGTGGGGAGCAAATTGCTGGGCTCAAGGGCAGAAGCAGTTGCAGTCACCCAAGTGAGAGATGATGGTGGCTTGGAAATGATTGGTGACTGTGGTGGCAGTGAGAAGTGGTCAGGCTCTGGATATATTTTGAAGCTGTTAGAATTTGCTATTGGCCAAATGTAGGTGTATGGGAAAGAAAGGAACCAAGCATGTCCCCCCAAGGATTTAGGCCTGGACAACTCTAAGATTGGAGTTGCCATCAAGATGGGAAGGCTTCAGGAGGATCTGGTTTTGGAGGTAGAATCAGAGTCCTCTCTTCTCCCTGGCCCCTCTTGAGGCCAAATCCACCTCCTCTAAGCTGCCTTCCCTGACTCTCCCCACGCAGTTCACTGCAGCCACTTTAATCGTTTCCTAATGTTCAGGGCTGTCATTCATCATTCACCCATTGGTGTTTTCCAAGGATCCATCTCCAGTTGAACTTTTTCTCAAAACCCATCCCAGCTCTGTGCACACAGTGGGCTCTCAAAAATATTCGGTGAATGGCGATTGATTCAATGAATGAATGCGTGACTCAGAACAGATGTGTAGGGAACTGTAAACAGCAGTGACCTCTTAATACCCCGTGGCAAGACACAGTGCAGCTGGTGTGTGGAATGGAAGCCAAGCTTCTGGGATGGTGGCCCAGCAGCATCTTTTCTCCCTTCCCTGAAGCCCTGGGCCAGAGTGAGGCCAGTGGACCCTTGCCTTGCTCCTTTGAAGGAAGCTCCAGTTCTTCAGAGGAATGACCTTGGGGCATTCAGGGATGAGACCCTCTTCTGCCCCTAAATCTCTGCTTTGCCCAGAGGCATGGGGAGAGTTTCACCACACCTCTGCGAGGCAGGGGGAAAAGTGGGCAATGTATCCTCACAGCCCAGGCAGTAATCCCAGCTGGGACTTCAGCCCCATCCCCCTCTCCCCCTTGCTGAAAAAAAAGGAGACACTAGATACAGTGGTCCAATATGGCTGCTCTGGGTGGCTCACACCTCCAGGGCCTCATCCAGGAAGCCTTCCTAGATTGGTCCATTAGCCCAGCCACTGCCTTTGCTTCGCCAGAGCATTGGTAGTTGAGACATTTCTGTGGACACTGCAGGTCCCCGGCTCACCCTCTCTGGCCCCAGAAGACTCCCTGAGCTCAGTGTGGTTGGGGATTTTTCCTCTGGGCTACAGATTAGGTGTGTGGGCTCCAGAGAGAGATTTATTGTCTTCCTGTCTATTGGGGAAAACGAGGCAGAGAAATCTAGAGGCTGGGAGTGGAGCCAGAGGTCATGGGCCTCAGTCTGCCCTCTGGCTCAACTGGCTCGGGGGAGCTTCCAGAAGGGTGGAAATGCCGAGAAATTCTAAGCTACAACTCACATTCCTTGGAGCTCACAGCTGCCTGGACACAAATTCCTATGCCAACAGGGCATGGGTAGAGCAGGGATGAGCCTGCCTGTCGTGTGAAAGGACCAGGGCAGAAATGAGGTCCCTTAGAAGGAAAACAAGTCACCTCTAGTCACACAAGTAAACAAGACCAGAGCCTGAAGCCCATGTCCCCAGCTGGAGGCTGGGACTCCCCAGGCTGGGACGGGGATGGGGCACAGGCCCTCCTTTCAGAGGCAGGGCTTGGGGCTATGTAGCCCTGGAGAGAGTGGAAACTGGTTGAAGGCTCCTGAGAGGGCCTGTTTCAGACCTGGGAGGGGAGGTTAGGAGCTGGAATCCAAAAAACTGGCCCCTCCTTCAGTCAAGGGTTTCTCAGCTAGAAAGTCAGGGGCTAGGGAGGTCTGACTCAGGGCTGGGCTGTTGTTTCTCCCAAGTGTTCCGGCCCCCAGGCTAGAACACGGGACTTGTATTTCTCGTGACTGGTTTCTCAGCAGAGGAGCCCTGGCAGTGCACAATAAGGCATGGGGTTTCTCCTTCCTGTCCTTGGGGAGAGGGGTCCAGATCTCCAAGCATTGAGACCTCCCTTCTTTTAAAGCCAGAACTCCATGATCTCCTGCAGAGAAACATATCTCTGACCTGATGACCTAAATGGCCTCCCAGGGAAGGACAGTCTCCCAGCCTCTGCTATCTGGCTGCCTTAGAGGCCAGTGCTGGCCAACACGCAGTACTCAAGCCCTTCCCCACTCTGGCTTCACCTGCTGGTAAACTTGCCCTCTAATGCTTTCCTCTAAATGCCCCTGGTCCAGGTCTGACCCCACCCCTGCACCTTTGCTTTGCTCTGCCCTTTTCCTGAATGCCTTCTGTTATATGAATTCAAATCCAATTCTCCCTTCAAGGCCCAGCTTCAGAGCCACCTCCTCCAGGAGGCCTTCTCAGACTACCCCACGCACACTGCTCTGCCTTTCCTACCCACTGATTATAGTCAGGGGCCGTGTACCCACATTCTGCCTACTTATATCCTAGGGGGATATCCTCTCCTGCCAGCGGAATTGTAAGTGCCCTACATAGGTTAGTTAGTTAGTAAGGGCTCACTGATGCTTGCTGAACTGAAGGACAGGAGATCTTACAGTTACTAAGCACCTCCTATTGCCAGGGACCTTCTTAGACATGTAATGTTCATCATTTCATAAAAGCCTTTGAAGCAGGGGCTATCATTATCTTCATTTTACAGAGAAATACACTTGCCCAAGACCACACAGCAGGCTGCTGGTGAAATCAGAAATTGAATAAAGGTCTGTGTGTGTTCCACATCTTCCCATAACTTCATGCTATTACCATGCAGCTATTTCTAGAGACTTGCTTAATATAATAACTGCATGTGATTCCAAGACATATAGAACCCAACAGCAGGAAAGTCTTGGATCCTGGCAGAGAAAGGGGGACTGGGCATTAGACGGGGGAGTGAAGAATGGGAAGGAGGGCCCTGACTCTCCTGCCTGTCCTGCTGAGGAGCTCCTGTAACCCAGACACCTGTTGCACCTGAAGTCTGCATGGGTCTAGGACTGCAGTCACATTAAGACTGCCCCACAGAATCCTGGGAGTGAGAATGTGGCAGAGGAGAATCTTTCGGATAGAGCCAGTGGTCTGTAGCAACACCAGTTGCTTCATAGCTCAACCCCATGACCTATGTCCTGGGGTCTTGGTCACTTTCAGTGGACCTGACAGTCCCAACAGGTCAGGATCTTCTGAGGACTTCCCTAATCTCAAGTCTTGGGGGTTCTGGGTTGTCTTCTTGATTTGCTATGTGACCTTAAGAGAATATATACAGTTGGTCATCTAAGAAATTGGGTGGGGGTAGGAGCTAGAGAATCTCTGCTCCCTCTGCTCAGGGGCTTCTAGTAGGGAAGGGCAAAAGAACACCTAATCTAGGGTATTCTGTCTGAAACTGTACTCATTTAAAATCAGATCCCTGTGCTCTTCAGGCTAATAAAGAGCCCAGGATAAGAAGTCCAGATGTTTCCCATATGTGCTTTTCCTGTATGTTGCCATGGCAACTGTCCCATACACACCACTGGGGTGGATATTGCACACTGGGCCCCAGCAGAGCTCTGCACCACCCAGGTACATCGCCCTTAGACCATGACCCACCCAGATCCGTTGTCATGGCAACTGCAGGCCTGGGAGGGAGAACTCCAGGCAGGCAAAGGAAGGAGAGGATAGGGTGTGTGCCTGTGGCTGTGCCCATGTGTTGGATGGGGACGAGCAAACTCCTCGTATCAGCATGTGTCCTTTGGGATGGGCAAATCTAGAGTTGAACTTGACCTGTCCATGAAGAATTGGATGTTTTAAGGTCATTAAATCATAACACTAAGAGGGACCTTGGAGATAATCTTATTCTGCAGTAAATCCTCTTAATTCACTGTTGGCCACACAAACCCAAAAATCTGATGAGGAAAAGCACAAGGCCCAAACCTGTGGTGACTTTGTCAACAGTGATGACATCACTACCCTAGAACAGAATTTCTTAATCTATGTTCACAGACTGGATTCCGGGGGTTCACAGTACCAGCCATCAAACATAAGCCAAATACTGTGAATATGTCCATTTATCTGGGGGGATATATTGTAATATCAGCTAAATTCTTAAAGAGGTTCTTGACTCTAAAAAAGTAAAGACAACTGCAAAAGTAATGAGAAGCTTTTACCCATCTGAGTGTGAACCAGCTGGGACAGATGGTTTAAAGAAACCTGGCCTTCTTACTACCCTAGAGAGAAAGATATTCCCATTTTGTGGCTGCGCTCATTTTCCGTGCTGGCACCTCTGTGCTTTATTAGAGTTTTGTTAGGTTTTTGAATAAGGCATTAAACCTAACAGAGGAATGCCGTGGACTCATATTTCAATGAATTTTAATAGAATAATCACTGGCAATTACTTGGAATATGAAAATTGCTCTGCAAATGTTAAGAGTATTCGTTGGTGTGATGGGTGGGAGTTCCAATGCCATGATGAGAACGTTGCCTTTCACAGGGCCTGATGTCATCACGAGGGGCTTGCCACCTCTGTGCTCCCTCCTGCCTGCATGCAACCTCAGATTCTTCAGCAGGAAGGATGCGGTGAGCTCATGAGGTCAGCTCTTGCCCCCGGACTGTGCCGGTGTTTATACGAACCTCAGGCTGCTCTCCTTCCACTTCCACTGGGGCTGAGCTCTCCTCCTGCCAGGAAGTTCTCTTATTTATCTGACCTCAGTCATTCATACCTCAGGACACTCTCATTTCCTTCTCCTGGAAGGATTTTCTTGAGAGAAGGGACAACTGAGCATTTCTCTGCTCTCCCCTCCTCCCTGGGCTCATCTGGTCTGGCGTGGATGGCCCCACACTTGCTGACCCTTCATAAGTTCTGACCTTTAATTATCTTCTGCTCCCTCTGAAGCCTGGGACTCCCACCACCCAGGAAGGCAGGTTTTTTATTCCTTCCGCCCTTTTCAAGGATGAACATTGTGGCTGGGGTAATTCTCAGCATTTAATCTCTCTGGCTATTGTGTCTATGTCACCTCACTCTCTTCAACCGCCTCTCCCTGGAGCTCCTTCTGTGTAAGCCTGCCCGCAGTCTTATAGTGGGGAGGGAAGTCTCTCACCAGGGGACCCTAATCCTCTTACAAAGGGGTTTGGGGGGCATGGGATGGTGTGTTCCAGTTTCTGCCCATTCAGTGGTGCTGCAGGGAGACTTCAGCCTTGGCCGAGACTGGCGTGGAGCCAGCACTTCTTGAGATAAAGCCCCCTCTGCAGGCTCTCTGTCTGCCCTGGGCCTTCCCAGGGAGACCACAGTTCAGAGTTATAAGGAGGGCTGGCCAGTCTGCCCAGGCATGGGGCAAAGACCTGAGGGGCCAGATCTTCAGAGCTGCGTTTGAGGTGAGGCTTACCTGGATTGGCCAGAGAAGTAGGGAGCAGCAGCGGTGGAAGTTTAGCAATTAGTTCCGCCTCCCATAGCTGAAATTTGTAACTGCTCCACAGCTCCCTGGATAACAACCTCTGAATTGTATGGAGCAGTCTGATCTGGAGAGATTCCTGTCAACCCGGCCACCTCTCCTTAAGTGTCCTTTTTCCCAGAACCTTTCCATGGCTCGTAGACACATGGAGAACTAAACAAGTGGTTGGGATTTTCTAGGAGGAGCTGAAGCAGATCACTGCAGGTTGGAGAGTTGAATCTCTAAAAATCTGCTAAGAGGCTGCCAAGTCCAGGACAGACAGGTATTGGCTATAGGGGGTAATTCTCTAGGAAAACCACAGGGGAAAGTTTATCACCTTCCTCATCTATTCAAGCACTCAGGGCGAAGGGGGGTGGCCCACAGACTGCTGTTGCTTGTCGTCCCAGGAGTGTCATGAGGCCAAAGCTCTGCTCCTGCTCTTTAGGGTGGGAGACATATTCCAGAGCTGGGGCTTCTCCAGGGCCACCGTGTAGATCATGTACAGCTGCACAGGTTGTACAATGCACAGCTCTAGGCTACATCATAAAGGGCCCACAAGTGCAGAAGTCTTTGCCTATTTTGTCCACAAATGTATTCCAAGCTTCTAGAATAGCACCTGGAACATAGTAAGTGCTTTATAAGAAATTGGCAAATGGGCCGGGCGCGGTGGCTCACACCTGTAATCCCAGCACTTTGGGAGGCCGAGGCGGGCGGATCATGAGGTCAGGAGATCGAGACCATCCTGGCTAACACGGTGAAACCCCGTCTCTACTAAAAATAAAAATTAAAAAAAATTATCCGGGCATGGTGGCGGGGAGCCTGTAGTCCCAGCTACCCAGGAGGGTTAGGTAGGAGAATGGCATCAACCCAGGAGGCGGAGCTTGCAGTGAGCTGAAATTGTGCCACTGCACTCCAGCTTGGGCGATAGAGCGAGACTCCGTCTCAAAAAAAAAAAATAGCGAATGGATATGAATTTCCTCTGGAGTTGGGCAATGCAGAGGTCCTGGTTTTCTTGGTGCAGCAAGAAACAGAGATGCTGGGTCTTGCCAAGATTTCTTGATTTCTGGAACCACAATCAGGATCTGGAGAGCAAGGGATTTGTACTGTATGTGGAGCACTCATAGTTGCAAAAACCACGTAGAATCACTCACACACCTTTTAGAGTGGGAGGGCCTGAGTCCAAGGTAGCCGTGGGGAAAAGAGGATCCAAGCTGACCAGCTTCTGCTATTCTTGCCACTCCACTGAAAAGGCTAACATTGGGTCAAATCCACTGCCTTGGGATAAATCCCCTTCCCAGCCAAATATTATCTTGAAAAGTCCATCTCCTCCCCCACCCCGTACTCCTCTAAAGATATAGCATCCAGACCCCTGCAGTTTCTATTTCAAACCCCTCCAGCAGGTACCTTGGATGACCTCACTTCTCTGGCCTCTTCCTTCATGGCCCCTCCCAGAGCCAGGCTGGTGATCCCACTGCCTCTCCTGGCCTCCCTGGGAGAACTCCGAGACTTGAGTCATCTTCCCCTCCAGTGAGGTCATGGAACGTATGGTTAAGAGCATGACCTCTGAAGACCAGCTGCATGGGTTCAAATCCTGGCTAGACCACCTTGGGCAAGCCACTTAACCTGTCTGTCCCAGTTTCCTCATTTGCAAAGTGAGTGTGGTAATAATATCATTTGCCTCAATAACAAATAACACCAAACACATATTGAGCAGTTCTTACGTACCAGCCATTCTCCTAAGCGCTTTACCAATATCCATGCATTTAATCCTCAAAAAACCCTATGAGGAAAGCACTGTTATCATCCTTGATTACAATCAAGGACACGGGGGCACAGAGTGACTAAATAAGTTCCCCAAGGCTGCACAGCTAACAAGTGAGGAAGCTGTGATGCAAGGCAAGTAGGGAGTTAGATTCCAAACCTCATGCAGTTGTTAGAAGGATTAAAGGTGCTTATGACAATGCCTGCTTCACAGTAAGCCCCGGTAAGTGTCGGCTGCTGCTACTAGAGCTGTTATGACCTCCCGTCCCAGTTCTTGGAAGCCTACCAGGTCCTAGATTGCTGCTTTGTTTATCCAACAGGGTCTCCAGAGACCCTCGCACTCCCGAGCCACTTCTGCCCCACAACAGCACCAACCTGCTGAAACTCTGAGAACATGGCTAATATCATCTGCCCCTGAACTCCTGAACTTGTTCTACTTTCTAGTCAATTGTCTGCATGTCTTCTCTCCACGGATGGCTGGGACATAAGGCTCATCTTGGCCTGGAGGTCCCCAGAGGGCAAAGAACACAGCGGTGTGAACTCAGCATGAAATGACATAGGTTTGGAGTGACAGGGATGCCAGTGGCAGCTTGGGACCTGCTCAGATTGAGGGAGATGTGAGCAGGGACTGTGGCTCACTGATCCCATTTCCTTCCTCATTGCTTGGCAGAGGCTAAGGGAGACTGAGTTGAACTTGGACGGTGTGTGACTGAGTGAGTACAGGGCACATGTACAAACATTGGTGGGCGGCAGATGGGAAGGCAGGGAGTAAGAGAAGAGTGTGGCCTTTTGACAAGCCTGGGATGGAATCCTGGCACAGCCTCCTAGCTGGATGTCCTCAGACAGGTTTTATATAACCTCTCTGAGCCTGACTTTCCTATTCATAACACAGAGTAATAATAACACCTTCAAAGGATTGTATAAGGTATTCACAAAGACTTTACATAAAGCACTTGGCACTATGCCCTGCACATAGTAGGGTGTTCAACAAATGATAGTCATTATTACGATTTAGTTCTTTTTAGTTTTTAAAGAGTCAGAAAGCAGTGGTCCTGGTTTAGTTCACCTGCTAACTTCCTATGCAGTCCTGAGCAAGTCACTTCTCTTCTCTGAGTCTCTTCTCTCCCCCATCGAAAATGAGGCCAAATTTGCGAGATCTATGAAGTTTGTCAGAGCTTTGACTTCCTGTGTTCTTTGATGCAAGTCATTTGTAGTCCAGGAATACTTGGATTTAGCTTGAAACCCCCAGAACAAACTCCTCTCCCAAAGAGTAGTTACCATTCCTTGCTCCTGCCCCGGGCATGCTAGCTTTGCAAGTTTCCTTAGAATGAAGACTCTATCCCTGCTCTATTTAAAATCCACAAGGCATGAAAAACTTCACTGTGGCTTAAAGATGGAGCCAACTCAACAAGGGAGAAGAAAGAGGAAGAAAAGCAAAACAGCCCTAGTATGAAGCCAAACTCCACACTGCCCCACCCATTCTCTCTATATATCAACCCTCGTGTGAGAAAGAGGCAGGGAGGAGGCTCTGGCTTGTTCCCGATGACACATGCTATGATGAGAAAAAGATCCCTTCATTGTGGGTCCACTTAGTGCTCATTCAAACACGCCACAAAGTGGAAGTCATTAAGGAATCTGCATAAGCCTTGGGGCGACCTTTCCCAGTCCTCCTGCACACAGCCTCACACACGTGGGCACGCGGTAATGTCAGCCTTGGCTTCTCTTGGCTGTCCAAATTAAGATCTGATGGTGGTCTGTGCACTACCCGGTGCTCACTGCGCCCAAAGGGAGAGTGAGCAGATGGGACCCGTGCTGGGCTATCACCAACAGACTCAGATGGGCCAGGGAGGGTCAGGGCACGTGTGCAAACATCGGTGGGCTGGGCATTTCCACACTTGCCCTAGGGCAGAGGCAGAAGGAGCAGCTGCTGGTGGATGGCCTTCAGGACATATGAAGAACATCCCCAATGCCCCAGGTTGGAGGCAAGTCATCGTGGGATTCTCCTCCTGCTAATATAAATACTAGAAAGCCTTGTTTGGACTCTATGCCCAGAGTCCAGGCAGATTAAGTAAGAAAGTGGTACAAGGCTGAGAAAGCTCTTTGGCATTCTCCTACTCCCCTCAGAGACTCTGCACTCACCCCCCAAACCCATTCAGTGAACTTGGAGGCCAGAGAGGAACATATTGGGAAAGGAGCAGAGAAAGACTGGTTGGTCTTTCTCAGCTGGTAGAGAAGAAATGGGCTCATAGATGATAAATTTTAGAGCTCTGCAACCATTTACATTGAATTCCTTACTCATTCATTCAAATCATTCCTTCACCAAAATGCTGACCACCAGGCACTGTGCTAGGTGATGCGGGGGCAAGATGAGTTCATGCTCAGGAAGGGAAGATACATGAGCATCAAAAAAAGCCCCCAAACCCCCAGCCATCTACAAATTAATATGGAAATAACATGATCATAACTGTGAAATAACTATGCTGGATTCTGTGAATTATATAAATATTTGATGGAGTACTCTCCAAAGCACCCAATTCTCCTTCTATAAAATGGGATAATAAGCTCAGTGCCTTCCTCATGCCATGGGGCCTAGCGAGGGAGGCAGGACGGACTGGCTGCCTTGTCAACTCCTATAGGGGCAGGTCACTGGGCCCAGCTTCTGGGATCCCAACAGAATCTCTAGATAAGTCTCACTGGAGTGAATCCCTGGGCTGTGAACGTCTTGAAGGCAGGTCAAAGTCTTATTTGTCTTTTACCCCAGTGTCAAGCACAGTGTTCAGCACAAGGTAAACACTCACTGACGGTTTGTAGATTGAATGAAGGAATACATGAATGAATGAGTCATGTCATGCCCCAAGTGACTTTGGGAGTGAGAGGGCAAGGCATAAAATGAAACCCTTCAGTTGCCTCCTCTCTTCCTCTCTTCTCTGTTTTCTTCAAGCTCAGAAGAGCACAGCCTCTTCCACAAGGCAGGCAAATCCCAAATCTCTCTCCCCATCCAACCCATCAAAGAGCTCGGCGTATCCTCGGCAGAGATGGGTCACCATGACAACTAGCTAGCACCAGAGCAGAGGCAGTGCTGTGAACCCTGCTCCCCTTCCCTAGGAGCCTTGGAGAAAACCAGTGTTTCTCACTTTTCTGGTAAAGCCCTCCTCCAAAGGTTCCCCGGCATTCTGTCCCCCTAGAGGAACCCAACCATGATCTAGCAGACAATTTCACATCTAACCAGTGAGGGTGGTCTTCCAGCTGACAAGCCTGGGGGATTCCTAATGCTAGTCTGAAGCAGACATTAAAAGTAAAAGTCCTCTCATCAACTCATCGGATAATAATCATGAACGAGCGCTGGGTTAGGTGCATGGAGATCATTAGGCTTTAACAATGTGGCATCCACATGAGGAAGCCATTACGCTAACAAAACTGCAAATGTAAAAATAGAGATCCACATAGTTTCCTGGTTACCACATTCTAATTCTGATGACTTTTCAGTGCCAGAGAAATTTGGTTTCTTTTTGTCCCCTGCCATGCCCTGGTTCTCCTGCATGTATACTTATTGTGGGAGGAGATGGCTTGTTTTGCAAATGTCCAATCCTTAACCCATAACCCTTCTCCACAAGGCTTGTCATGGAAGAATGAGTGCTGCTGCTGTTTCTAGGGTTGCAATGGCTCCAAGATCACTGCTATAGACCAGGCCTAGGAAGGGCTCAAAAGGTCCCGGCTCCCAGGCCAAGAAGGGAAATCCGGTCACCTGCCCAGCAGGGCACAGAGAATACAGAAGCAGTATACCATCCTGTTCAATGATCTCAGGGTCGGGCTGTGTTCTAAGCCCCAGTTTTGCCCCACTGGAGCAGGTCACTGAGACAAAGCTGGGAGAGAAACCCTCTGGACAATCTCAGGTTTGTGAAAAGGAAATTCATTACTTTATTGAGGCAAGTTTCCCTTTGTCTGGGAAATAAAGGATTGACCTGGTTCCCTGCAGTGTGCAGCCTCGTGTACCCCTGGTGTGAATCACAGCCATCCTCTAGACACTTTTTTAATGTTGTAAGAAAATCAACACACGTTCCTAAGTGCTGCTGAGTTTTGAATCTGACCCACTTAGGACCTGACCAATGGTACCTAAGACACTCACTCATCCATGCATCATTCATTTATTCAGAGACACTGAGCACCTGAGGATGCACCCGGGACCGTCAGTCCCTCTGCCCTTATGGAATATTGCTGTATTTGAGATTTAGGGATCTTCCTGGTGAATCTCACATTCCCGAGGCTCAGGTGATATGTCATGACTACAGGATGACATGGGGAGGGGACATGTGTGGGAGTGGCCTGTTAAAAGTGGTTCTGGGAGGGGAAGCATTGTCAGGCAGCAAGCCAAATGGCTCTGGCCTGCCTCCCTAATTCCAGCACCTTCATTTTTCAACCTGGGCACCACTCAGAACCTGGCTTTCACTCCCAGCTTGTTACTTTTGTGTCACGACTTCTCACATGACACACACATGCAGTGACTCCCACAGCCTGGGCATCAGATAAACATGGCACGCCCTGGCCACTTCCCTATGCTGCCCCTGAAGGGCTCCTGGGTTTGATGGAACAATCCTGGGTTGAGTCAAGCATGACAAAAACTCAAAGTGCAATTCACAGGTTGATGTCTCCTTGTCAAGAGATGGACTCATCCAGCCTAGGTCACTTCTTCTTCCACGTGGGTAGTCCTAGCGCAGTGGCCTCCCAACCCTAGGAGGAAGTCTCCCCCAGAGCACTTACCCATGCAGGAGAAGCTCTCCTCAGTCTCATGGAGGGGCTCAGTGTAGCCATCAAGGGCCCAGCTGCCCTGGGAGAGGGGGCCAGGTTTCTGGTCAGTTTGCAACCTGTGGGACCAAGAAAAGGTAATCACTCATGGTAGAGGTTTCCTGGTCTCTAAGCCCCTCCATGGGGCTAAGAAAACCCTCTTAGAACTTGGTTCTTCTTCTCTGATAGTGCCCTGCACCACTCAGGGCCAGTCCTTCCCTGATGGGTATGTGCACACCCCTGCCCTCCAGCAGGCAGCAGGCCTTCTGCGCAAAGCTGCGCCAGACAGGGAGCCCCAGAGGACACTGGGATGCCCGATGCTTGTCACCCCTTGCCGTTCTACAATCTATCCATTTCCCAGGAACGTTATCACTTATAGGGCAGAGGGATACCCTAGCAACTCCAGGCCTTGGCTCCTTTGGCTTGCCATGATCCTTGCCCTCAGGATGAGCAGTATGTACAGCCCTGCACATACACACAGGGAAGAGCTCCCTCTGAAGCTGAAGTCACTGATTCCTGGCAGCACAGGGGGCACACAGGCTTTGGGCTTGCTCGTAGTCCAGGCAGCTGGTAGGTCAGGAAAGAAGGAGGAGTAGGCTCAGCTGCAATCACAGTGACTCCTGGGAGGACAAGTCTCTTGCTGGGCCCGTTGTGGTAGCAGAAAGGAAGGGTGAGGTCTCTGGGCACCAGCTCCCAATTGCACACAGACCTCTGAGCACAACCTCAACCGTACAGTTGCTCCCAGGAACAAAGGCTGTGGGAGCTTTCATTATAGGCAATTACCC